>NW_027210624.1:4847500-5163028 GCF_029030835.1 Brachyistius frenatus
AACAACAGTCCACTTTACAGTGTTTTGGCTGAAATCGTCATTGTTGCAGGATAAGCTGAGAGAACAAGGTTTTGTTTTGTCGCAGCATATAGAGCGCCCTCTAGTGACAACTCAAGCAGCCTGTTGTCCTTCCATCCACCAAAGACAACCGATTTTGCAGCTGCTTCTCAGAGACACAGAGGATTTATCAAGAAATGTATTGCTTTAATTTTCTCCATTTACCATAACCACTGATTGGACATCGATGTAAAAACTTATGAATTTTCCTTTTTAAGGAGTTGTTTTTCTGTTATTTCTCAGCTGCACATTTCTGTTTGTTTCAGTTACATCTCTGATCAGAATGTATCCAAGTGTGACATTAGTAGCTCTTTATTGGGATGACTATTCAAATTTGGTCAAAGTTGATCAGCACGATAGAATATTATAGAAGCATAAAGACTCCTGCTTTGTCAGCAGACATGTCTGAGAGCTTTTGGGTGCAAACGCTGAGGGGATAAATATTGTTTGGCTCTTGTATGGCCATAAAACTGAGACCCTGAATTGGCCCATGTTTTATGACATGAGCACTGACTGTGTACGACATTAAGAAATTAATTCCCTGCAGAAAGAAAGGTACTGGCCCTCTAAAGTCAAACCTGACTCGTTGGGGAAGATAAATTGCATCAGTTATGACAAAACATACAACCTACATATCATTTGTGCAGAGCCTGCAAATGTTAGATCACTCTTTATGGCTAATTCAGGCTGAGTAGAGCTCACCAAATAAATCATGGCAAGTCACAGCCGTTTGCATGAATTATTGAATGTAATTTCTTAAGCCTGAAGTTGTGACACAGTGGTATTTGGCTTGTGTTTGAAATTAGTCCACAATATAGGGCTGCACACTTCTCCATCCACAAGCTTTCAGTGGGCTTCTCTCCTCATTACATCACTTCTCTCACCTACTGTATATTACTTGTTTGCTGGTTTTGTTACTTGTTTTTTAATTACTCATATCTGCTTTATTTTTTGTTTATTTCTCCTTGTATTGGTCCTGTGATGGACTGCAACCTGTCCTGGATATACCCAAACAGCAAATACAATTTTTAAAAACAAGTTTAAATGACTACATATTATGTTAGTAAGAATATTACATGTCACAAAAAAATAGCTGGAAGCATTTTAGGTCTCATCTTTTTATGATATTTAACTTAAGAAAGTACAGGCTTAAAATTATAAATAAAAAATTCCAGAGTCATAAAAATGATATAGTTTTACAAAGTTTTCTGAAATTTCTGTGACTGCAACATACATAGACTAGGATGGAAGGATGGAACACTTCCTGTTTTGCCATTTTTGCTGGTCAATTTAAAGTTGTTGTTTTTTTTTTTAAGATACTTCCTGACTAGAACATGGTTATTTTTGTTTTGTTTGTGTTCAAATTAGCTTGCTTTTGTTTGCTTGGATTTGAAAGTTTGCATCATCTGGCTCCTCCCTAAACATGACAGCAGGTGTTGCTGCTGTAAGTATAAAAAGCAGAACACTGGCTAACTGGAGCCCAATTTGTGCCTCGCACTCACAGCTGCCGTAACGTTAGCGGTAGCAATACTGAGCGTATGAAATGTATTCCTTCTCAGTGAGAGAAAACACAACACCTTTACTCGCCAATAACTGTGCTGAATTCTGCATTTTAAAACATATTTAGGGTTCACAAACAGTCATGTTAACTGTGATAAACAGCAAAGGCATTGGCTATGGTCTGACACTCCTCCACATAAACACAACAGAGAGCTGGCTGTTGCAAAGCAGCTCCTTCTTTCACAAGACATGAATCCGTATGACAGTCTGACAGAAACTTCACTTGGCTGTTATCTCCCACTCTGTGGTCTCTGACCACACCTCCTGCAGTGAGCATCTCCTTTCTCCTTTTTCGTTTGCATTTTTTAAAAACCATACTGGAAGAGAAGGTTCCAGCTGAATTTGAAAGTGTAGTTACCCTTTAAGATTTTCTTTTTACATGACAGCAAGTGCTGACTATTCAAGTTCAAGCAACATGTAACGTTGCCTCAGCTGGTTTTGAGTCAATGTGTCCAATTTGATGATCATAGAGACATAAACCTTTGATGTGACTTGGCTTAGAGACTACACGTTGGAGCCTGGGCATAAATTGCTGTCTTTCACAGCTTGTATTACTTACAGACTGAATGTGATCAGATAGAAGGTTCCAGGGATAGACTTCATTGTTTCACCTGAAAGCATGAAAAAAAATATAATTTTCTTGTTTAACCATGTGTTGAAAGTCTTGAAAGCTATTTTCATCTCCACCACCTCATCTCTGTTAAGTCGGGTC
Organism: Brachyistius frenatus; assembly: GCF_029030835.1. Taxonomy (NCBI): domain Eukaryota; kingdom Metazoa; phylum Chordata; class Actinopteri; family Embiotocidae; genus Brachyistius; species Brachyistius frenatus. The sequence continues at coordinate 4,849,830 of NW_027210624.1, forward strand.
ACTATTGGTCTGCTTTTACCCCTTTATTCCAAAGGAGATCAATCTTTACTTCAACCCAATACCAGTGCATCTCAGGTGTGTTCACCAAAGTATCCAGCCTAAGGGGTATCCTATCAGAATCAAGACTCATTTATTGTTAGTAAGCCAAAACAATTTAAACCTATCACACTTGACCGTTTGCCTGCAACGTGAATAATGACAGGAAGTAAACAAGGTCCATACATATGCATCTACTTATAGATTTACTGAATGTTCAATGCCAATGCATGTTGTGGAGGTCAGAGGGATGGATGGTATATGAGCACTTGCTCATATATCAAAGCCAGATTCTTATCCTGTCTAATGCTAATCTTTTAATTTACCTATTTTTTTTTAACCTCACAATGCATCCAGATTTGTGAAAGTTTAGTAGAAATACATTGAAGAAAACTTTTGGCACTCAAAATTCCACACATGTATTCTTCAGCAACACGAGTCTGCAGCTATGTTCACAGCTTTTTGAGGCTTTGAGAGCCTCCCATATGGGGTTAGAACACCGACATTAAAGTTTGGCACCGAAAACAAAACCTGAAACTGTAAAAAGGAAACACTGGCATTGAAACAATTGTATTGGAAAAAGTATTGGCACTGACATTTTTTTTACTATTACTGATTACTGATATAATCCGGCAGAGTAAATAAACTTGCTGAGAAAAGCTAAGTTATTGCAGCTTTTAGGGGAACTGGAAGCAGGCGAGGTAGATATGGCAGGCAGGAGAGCAGGTGTTAAAAGAGAAATACAAGAACTCAGACCGGCATGGTGGACAGAGTGACACAGGGAACAAAAGGACAAACAGGCACACAGACAAACCGTGACACAAAGGTGCTGCATTGCATTGAGATGTGGTGACTGTGAAGGCCGTTTGAGTACAACTGAGTGTCATGTTCAAGAAACCACTCTGAGACTTTATGAGCTTTGTGACATGATGCTATTCTGCTAAAAGGAGCAATTACATGATGGGTACACTGTGGTCTAAAAGGTTGGACGTGGTCAGGAACAAGACTCAGGTAGGCTGTAGTTTTTAAATGATACTTAGTTGGTACTATAGGGCTCAAAGTATGCCAAAAAAAAGCATTCCCCACACCATTAGACCACCATAACCAGCCTTATTTGTGAAAAACAGGCAGACTCTACCATCTGACTGTTGCAGAAGAAATCAAGACTCATCAGACCAGACGTTAGTTTTCCAATCTTCCATTGTTAGATTTTACTGAGCTGTGCCCACTCACCCTTAATTTCCTGTTTATAGCGAACAAGACTGGCACGTGTTCTGCAGCTGTAGCGCATCTGCATCATGGTTCAACATGGTGTGCATTCAGAAAGGCTCTTCTGCATACCTTTGGTGTAACTTCAGTAGATCCTCTTGACCATGTCTACATGTCAATGTAGACTACGTAGATGCAATGCTAAAGCACCGGGTTACAAGTGCTCTAACATCAAAATATGGGCAATATGACAGCGGGAGATTGAGAGGCCCGAACATAATTCCACTGAGCAGCATCGGAATACCAAATGATGTCCCACCATCAGTCATGACAGCTGCATCCATTAAGCTGAGGGTGAAAACGGTAGCTGACTAAACATCGTCAGCCCGTGCCATGACTCCCTCAGCTCACTAACAAAGTACCTTTGGAAAAGATACTTGCAGATGTTATGTTAACATAGCTCTACTTTATGTCCTTATTACCACCATCATGGAAACCACTGAAGTAGTATGTGCCACTGTAATGGTAACCCTGGACATACTTATGAAATCCAAAATGGAATATGTGGAACAGAGGGGAAGAAAGGTGTCATGATAGATGTTTATAAGTGAGGCCCTGGAGACTGCAAAACAAAACTGTGTTTCAAATGGTGTACTTCCCTGAGTAAACTCATACCTCGTACTGTTATATGTTACTACTTGTGTAGTACTTAAATTTCAACAGGGTAGTGTGACATCAAATCTTACACTGCCATTTTGTACTTACTGAAAATAATCGTAGCATCTGAATGCATCACCTGCCAACATATTTGCTGGCTTTAATTATTTTTTACCCAAAATTGAACGTGTTTTCATGCTCTCTGTTTAACACACACAGCACATACTAATGGTCAACATTAGTATGGTGGTAGTTGGTAAACAAAATAATCAATTTAGTGTGGTTTTCCGCAATAACTGCAGTTTCCTCAGTTGTCACAGTTTTAAAATACTTTGACCTGGGGGCCTTCCCTTTCTGCTACATAACCAAGATGGCGACTGTTTAAGTGTGTAAAGTGTAAAGCGTTTCACAATCGATTATTGGACCGTTTTGTGTGCACTGTCTGGATACTTGTAGTGCACTGTACATTTCCATACTTGACAATGGGAATGCACTTAGGCAGTCAAAAAAGCAAGTGTAATTATGGCAGAGCGTCATTTGGAACACAGCAAAAGAGTCAGAGCTGTGGCTGCAAGCCTGAAGAGATACACCAAAAAATAAACTCCCCCCACAAAACAAACCTAAGGACAGAAGAATAATAGGGTACGACACCTTCAAACTAAGTGATAATCTCCCCCTCCACAACATAAGCTCCATTGCAACTAAGCTGAGCCGGCACGAGTCACCCTATTACCAAAGGTCCAGCTGAGGCACAGGATAAAAGACCAGAGGCTTAAAGCACCAGTGACTGGTCAATGAAGAAACTGGCAGAGACTCTAAGACGAAGCCACTCTCTGTGCTGCCTCGACTGATGACAAGAAAGCCTACAACTCAATGCACTGCACATGGACACAAAAGTGTTTGGCACTATACAAGGCTAACATGACACTCATAAACTCAGTGTGACTGTTAAAAACAACACACAAAGACAATTCAAGAAGTACTAGGGAAGTAGCAGCTGAGGAAACAACTGGGGCCGATGTGGAAGGTGAAATCCATAGTGGTCCCTCTGTTAGCATTCGGAGCTGTAAACCTCAATTGGAAGAGGGTCTCCAGCAGAATGCAGGTACAACATCTGAGGTGTCTTTCCAGAGGAGTGCAGTCCACGGCACAACTATCATACTACACTGAACCTCAAACTCCCTCACAGGTCCCTGGTAGACGACGAGATCTTAAGGAAAACACTCACCACCCCGTCCAAGTGTTTTATGCACATTAGTATTTCAATGTATACTTTTGTACTGTCACTCACAGTAATTTTGATTACTACTATTATTTCTATTAGAGTTCTTGTTTTTACAAATAACACTTATACAGTTTTTATACTAAACAGCCCAAAGCAACAGTATATTGACAGGGTGTCCATACTGTATATATTTTCACAAACGATTTCCTTCTAAAATGTCATTCTACTTTGTTATCATTGTTACATTATATAGTCATATAGAAGACTAGTGACAAGGCTTTCCAGAAAACGTTCTCCCTGTACACACTATGACATTCAAGGGCAAACATGAGTCACTGTGTTTCTCTTTGATTATAAACTGTCATTTTGCCCAGGAGAACATGCAGAATTTAGTTTTCTGTACAACGTAAATACAGTCTGCTGATGCAAGAGATCGAGAAAAACCTAACCATCAGGTCCTCGGACATTAGCCCATCCTTTTGTTTAAACCTACTATATACTAAGTAAGATTTTGTGAACATTATATTTGAAACTAATGATAGGTGAACTGTATATCATTAATGTTCTCATCTTTTATGAATACGGTGTCGGGGTTGTGGGCAGTCACACACCTTTTATCTAATGGTAATTTCTGTAATTTCTCTTTTTCTCTAACCACCTCTCCTTGCAATGGTAAAGAGTACCAAAGCCCGGCACTGGTGAGTGAGCTGTGCTGAGAGCCCATTTGACTCTCTTGAAAAGACAGGGATTGTGACTCATAACTGACAGAGTGCAACAGGATTTGGTGGGATTTATTGCCATCTGAGCACATCCTTGCTCTGATATCCAACACAGCCTGACCAGCTCTCCAATCAACTGGCTGCCCAACAACAGCATGTCCTGCAGAAGGCTGAGGATTAATAGTGGAAAACACGTCAACATTTGACAGAATCCTTAGCATTTTGGATCCCAAGTAAATGGAAGTATTAAGTGCCTAAACATGCCAGTGAGCATGAAGAAATTATGCACAGAGAGGAAGGTAGGGAGACATTGATTTGACTGTTGTACTGTAGGTCAAACTGAAAACAGCAGGGCATTTTAAGAATGCCCTGCTGTTACCCTGAGCAAGTGCTGAGCAAGTGCCCAAGTGCAGAAATTAGGGGCCTTTTGTGCCTGGCAATTATGCACTTCAGCACACACACACAAAATTGTTTCCCCTGCTTCATCACCCAGACACACGCAAACATACATGAAGGTAAACGTTTTGCAGTCATAGGAGCAGAAAGAGTCGAGAGCCATGATGCATTTGAGGGCACGTGGCATCATCCAGCCACTCTGGGATCCTCAAGTGGCCAGGAGAGCAATCCGGAGCCAAGAGGGGGGCAGACAAGCCAGATTGACCTTGTCCACACTAACAGGTCAAGTAGAATAAATGACAGAAAGGTGAACATCAGTCTTTAGGGCCATGGCAGATTTAGGAGTAATGATTTCCACCCAACCTCCCTCACAAGCCTACAGTGTGCGGCAAGGGGCTGGCATTCTCTGTTCTGAGGCCTACAATCTGTTAGATTCTCATTCAGCAAAGTCAGAGTTTTCTTGGCTGTGCTCTCACCTGCAGGATTGTACATCAGATACAGCTCATCCGTCTTGTGAAGGCATGCGCTCGGTGGAAATGAGGTGGACAAACCACGGGGATTCTTTAAATGGGAGCATTGGTCAAAGGGGAAATGGAGGATGGGAGAAATGGCAACACAAAACCAAAAGATTAAAAAAGTGAAAGTAAAGTGGTTGTGAGAATTTTTTTTACTTTTTCAAAGCACAAAATGATTATAATACATCAGCTTAATAGCTTGAGCCCAACAATCACAGAGGGATTCCTGACTTTGAAATGTCACACTTTTAATCTATTCTGTATAAGTATCGGCTTTTCAACTTCTCACCAACAAGGACAAGTGAATTTTAAAGGTAACTATTATTTCATAACAATGATATTTAATGTAATCAGTTCAATAATGTACAGATATTAATTTGTTTCAGTGTGTTATTTAAATTGCACATGATAAAGTCAAACACTGTTATAGATTTTTCTTTTATGTTATGGTATCAGCATATAAAGCCCACTTTGTATGAATTTGATTATAAACACTGTAGTCAACCTCCAGGCAGTGCTGCTGGTGAGGCACGAATGAAGCAGGACATACAAGCACAACATATTTGGGCATTATATGTTTCAACAGAAAACAGATAAGTATGGCATACAAAAGATGATACAGATCCAAATCGACCCTTTTGGGCTGTATTCTTCCCTCCTGAGTGACGTTTGGGTGTGACTTTCTTCAATATGCACTGTGTCAAAGAGCTACTTTCTGAAGTTAATTGTACAATCTTAAATGCTAGCAGTGTTAGCCTTTAAAGCCACAGACACTGTGTGATTTTTATTAATATTGTTCAACATGTCAACTCACACCAAATGTTTAAATTGGCCTTCCTGCAGCCACAATATGCGTCTTCTCTTCCCACATTGTGCGGGTAATACGACCGGCCTCCATGGGGAACTTTTGCTGATTATAAAAACTAAACCCCCAGTGGCGCCGGGTTTGTTTTTTTCACATGACTGTGCATTATTTGTGCGAAGCTGAAAATTGCACTGATGGCTGCAATGTTTAATTTACAGTAAGTTAATTATAAATATGTTGCACTTGTCTTGTAAGACATATATTATATTTAACATTTCACTAGCTAGGACCCCGCCTCGGCCGAGGGCGAACCTTCGTTGATTGGGGGAGACTAAGCCAGGATGCGAGTTTTGCGGTTTGGGGAAGGCTTAGTCGAGGAGCCACTGCGGCTCCCGGGCCTTGCAGATCCCCGAGATATCCATGTGGGACGGAAGGATAAAGGCTATGAAACATGATAACCATAAGTGAAACGGTTTAACAAGAGGAAAACGTGAACAGACCGAGGTCTAGATTGGGTGGATATTTATAGGAGTGTGGCCGGAAGTGGGGGAGTGGTTGAGGCGTGGTCCTGCTCCTGAAATTCAGCTCAAACTTTATCTCCAATTCACTAGCTAGGACCTCGCCTCGGCTGAGGGCGAACCTTCATTGATTGGGGGAGATTAAGCCAGGGTGAGAGTTTCGCGGTTTTGGGGAAGGCTTAGTCGAGGATCCACTGCGGCTCCCGGGCCTTGCAGATCCCCAAAAGAAGCCATCCTAAGAAAGCAAGGCTGCCTGCCCTTTGCGCAGGTCGTCGAAGCTGTGGCCGGTGTAAAGTTGGTAGGCTTGGGAAGACCAGCGGCCCATGACCTTGATGAGGTGGTCTGGGACTCCTCTGCTTGACGTGGTGGTGACTGCCCCTATGTGAAAGGAGTGGCCAGAGAAGGAGTCAGGATTAATCTCCGAGGTGATTAGAACTGCTCTGAAGTGTAAAAGGAACCAGGATTGATTGGCAACTTGGCCTGTTTCGGTAATGAACAGCGGTTCAGGGGAAGAAGTTTGCTGCATTTTCCTGAGCTGAAGATAGTATATGAGGGTTAGGGTTAGTTTAAAATAAAATATGGGAACTGGGTTGCTGACCTGGTTTGTTTTGCTCCGTTTGAGCGAATAGCCTAAGCAATCTTCGGAGATGAGATAGAGGTCGGATACGCAAGGGTGGAGACTAGGGTTAAACTTTGCTGAAGGAGAAGCGAATTCTGAGCATCGCAAGAAACTGAAGAAAGCAAGTAGAAACATGGATTCCAGAGTGCGCGCCAGGTGGGCGGAAAAGTGGTTAGAACGAAGGGTGGCAATGCAGCGAGAAATAAGATTGGTGGTTAGCGGGAGACGGCGAGGAGTCGGTGTAGGTGTTTGGCGCTAAAGGCCTTTAATAAGTAAAGACAACTGAGAGAGCGTTGCAGGGGAGCAGGGGGAGCCAGTGAGTAATTTTGCAAAGAAGTTGATACCGCTAAGGTAAACCTTAATGGTAGGTATCTCGATGTGGAGAATTGAGTGGACATGGGAGATTAAGCTGCATACGGAGGCCATGTCGAAGGAAGGGAACAGAAGGTTAAACGTGGCGTGGAAGGAGTGGAAAGAGTTCCAGGCCATCCAGTAAGTAGAAAGAGTGCTGGGGGCTAAGCTGATGATGATGGTTGTTGAGAAAAAGCAATGAGTTCTGCGATGGTTTGTTTCAAATGAGGAATGTTGTGTCTGAAAATGGCGGGACGGGTTGGATTCTCCTCCGCTTCTGGAGCTAAGGTTCTGAAGATCTGGAAGGAGAAGCGAGACAAAGAGTCAGCGATGGAGTTATGGTGGCCAGGAACATGTTTAGCTCGGAGAATAAATTGATGAGTGACCGACAGCCACGTGAGATGGCGTGTGAAGGGCATGATCGTGGGAGAGTTTGTTCTGCCTTTGTTAATGATGTCGACTACGGCGATATTATCAGAATGGATGAGTATAGACCTTTTTGTCCACTCGTGCCCCCAGAGGAGAGCGGCGATAACGATCGGATATATTTCGTGGACTGCTGAAGATGATTGGAGGGAGCCTTGGAGGAAGTTGCGGAACTCGATGGGCCATTCAGCTGAAAACCATCGTCTGCCGTAGTGGCCCCCAAAACCGGCGGAAGGAGCAGCGTCAGTATAGAGCTGAATGCCTTCTGGGTTGGAAAGTTGGTCATCGTAAAAGAAGGTGACACCGTTCTAGTTGGAGAGGTGGTGCAACCGCATCTGCATCTCTGTATGCGCAAGGCAAAATTCAGATGTCCCGAGAGGGAGAGCAGTTGTCGTTTGGTGCAAGAGGGAGTAAGAAGAAAGTTTTGTAGGAGGAGAATGATGTGGTGGAGTTTCTCCGCGGGTAAAGAAGCTTGGAACCGGACAGTGTCAAGAGTAATCCAGAGAAACTCCAAGATGTGTGAAGGACCTTCTGTTTTCTCTTCAGAGAGAGGGACGCCAAGCTGAGACTGATTTCATGGTCAAGAGACCGTGGGCTGGAGGTGATAAAAGGAGGAGTTATAACTAGGAAGTCGGGTGAGTGGTGGCTGAAGGTTGGCTTTGGGGACGTGGTTGAATGGGGATGGTGCACGCGGAGGTGGGATGGGAAGGGGCACTGCATAATTTGCAGGGGAGAGCTGGACGGGCGGCAAAAATGTGGCAGTAGAGTTCCTGGTCAAGGGTACCCCAGTAAGTGGCCTTGTTGAACTGGAGGCTGTGGCTTCTGAAGCGAATTGGATGTGGTATTGGAGCTAGGTCGAGGATTATGGAAAGGTAATTATCTAACTCTGTCCTCCTAGCTGGGAAGGGGGTGCAGGGGACATCTCTATACAGGGAGAAAGCGTACGCAAACTCAGGCGGGGTGAGCTCTTTGGAGCGAGCTGGCGCTGAGGTACGCATGATGATGAGGCTCTCATGGCTATCGATCACCCTAGGTTCAGCGTGTTGGTGGAGGGGAGACAGGATGAGTTGTGCCAAGTCAACGTATTTACCTGAGATTATCTGTTGGCGGAAGTTCGCGGAGACGGGAGAAGTTTTTTTTTTTTTTTTTTTTGGCAGGTATGTTGGGTGGAGGAATCACTGACGCCAAGGAGAAGTGCTGGGTGTGGTTGGAGTGGGGGAAAGGGGAGGAGGGGGGCTGGAATCTTGGTGCCGGTAGTGTGGCCGTGGGACTGCTGGGTTGGAAGAATGGGGAGGGAGGGGGGGCGGCGGCGCAGAGCCAGAAAAGAGAGCATGGGATGGTTGGAGGGTAGGGAAAGAAGGAGTAGGGACTGGCATCCCGGTGCCAGGAATCTCCATGGTAGAAGGGTAAACTGCGGCTCTTGTTGTGCTGGGGAAGGTCGCTGGAGGTGCCAGAGGAAAGGGGGCAGAAGGGTTGTAAGTTGGCAGCCCAGTGGTGATGATGGGCACTGTGGATGGATGAGAGAGGGGGAAAGAGGAAACAAGACCTGGCAACCCAGTGCCAGAGTAGAGGGCAGAAAAAGGTGGGTATGGAAGAACAGCAGTAGTACGGACTAATGAATCCAAGCCAGAAGGTAGGATGGAATGCTGTGGAAATTGAAGAGAGGAAAAGAGAGTCGGCATTCTGGTGCCGCTGTGCAAGGATGAGTTTCCCTGAGGAAGTGGGTCTTTCTCTCTCTTTCTCGCAGGGACTGGCATCCCGGTGCCAGGAATCTGCATAGTAGAAGGGTAGACTGAGGCCCTCGTTGTGCTGGGGAAGGTCGCTGGAGGCGCCTGAGGAAAGGGGGCAGAAGGGTTGTAAGTTGGCAGCCCAGTGGTGATGATGGGCGCTGTGGATGGATGAGAGAGGGGGAAAGAGGAAAGAAGACCTGGCAACCCGGTGCCAGAGTAGAGGGCAGAAAAAGGGGTGTGTGGAAAAACAGCAGTAGTACAGACTGATGAATCCAAGCCAGAAGGTTGGATGAAAAGCTGTGGAAATTGAAGAGAGGAAAAGAGGTGGCATCCTGGTGCTGCTGTTCAAAGATGAGTTTGCCTGATGAAGTGGAGGGGGATGAGAGGTGGCACGCTGCAAACCTGGCAACCCGGAACTTTGTGGGTGGGTGGGAGGGTGGGGCTTGGAGGTGTGTGGTGACGTCACTGTCGTTGACGTTATGCCGGTGTGTTTTGGATGGAGGTACATCTGTGGTTTTTGCCTGACGTGACTTTTGGAAAGTTGTGAGGAGTTGGAACAGTTTTGCTTTGTTGTCGGAGCGGTGGTGAGGTATCCCCTTCTCTTTTAACGCTTTTAGCAGACGGACTACGGTCCGGTCGGAGATCTTGGCCGGTGCGTCTTCGACGGGGGACCTGGCTGGAGCGCGGGAGCGGTGGCGGCGGCTTTGAGCGCGGCGCGCTGGGGAGCCGGAGTTGTCGGAGACTCGTTCCCGAGCGCTGGGTCTGGGGCGAGCGGAGGAAGAGAGAGGGGACTTACGTTTCCGTTGACTACGTCTGGGGGTGGCAGGTCTCCCTCTGTCACCGGTGAGTGAGTTATTGGAGGACGGCCGTGGATCAGAACCTTTGTACAGAAGGATTGAACGGAGAGAGGGATTCTGGTGGATGCAGCTGGTCGGCTTGTTGGAGATCGGCGGTTTGGCTCCGCTGTGCTGTCTGGGTGTTCCCGGTGGCGGCGTAGCGGAGAGAGGAGGAACTGGTCGGACTGGGCGATGAAGGATAGTAGGAGTTTTAAGGGAAACAGGGAGGCAGATGAGGATCCTGGACACAGAGGAACATAAGTCAGTCAAAGTCTTGAGCAACCCTGGGGTTTTTGGAGAGGGCAGCAGATCGAGGGCTTCCCTTGGGTGCATGGGTGGCCTGTGTGAAGGCAAAACAATCGTCGTCGTCGTCAGACGGGCTGAAGAACAGCAGATCCATGTTTGGTCCAAGGTAAGATCGTTTTTGTTTTTTGTTTTTCCTTCTGCGTGCGTCTGGTTCTGGATGCAGAAAACGCGAACAGGCCGAGGTTTAGAGTGGGTGGATATTTATATGAGTGTGGCCGGAAGTGGGAGAGTGGTTGAGGCGTGGTGCTGCTCCTGAAATTCAGCTAAAACTTTATCTCCAAATACTGTAGTAAACAGCTAAGAGTCTTACAGTAGCAGACTTGGCATTTGAGTGCGTTAATTGTTATCCTAAGAGTTGTGAATCACACTCAAAGGCAGAGGACCGAAGTACACTGACAAGGGAGTAAGTACCATATGATTTATGTGCACATTGTAGAGGGTGAGTAAATAAACAGATGAAGCGTTTGCAAATGGCTGACCAAGGCACAATGAGACATTGGCAAGCGAGGAGCGTAGCGGAGAGAGGAGGAACTGGTCGGACTGGGCGATGAAGGATAGTAGGAGTTTTAAGGGAAACAGGGAGGCAGATGAGGATCCTGGACACAGAGGAACATAAGTCAGTCAAAGTCTTGAGCGTATTGAACAAATATTTTATGTTCTAAGTGGCATAGAACACCTACCAGGCCATTGATAGGGAAAATAAGTTAGGAGGTAGGCTAAAACGTTTTTCATTGCAACTTGAATTCCCCATGCCTACCTCCTGCCATGGCTGCAATTCTATCCAATAATTGATGAATTTACCGTGCATAAAATAATAATAATAGTAATGTGAGTAAATTCTCTGATGGCTAATCGACATGTCATTCTACTGTGTCTAGTATGTCTCCTCACCTAATCATAACGACAACCTATTAGATTCTACAGGTCAACCGACAGCTGTCAATTATGTATTTAAAGCAATATATATATGTATATATGGTTTGTGTCCTTTCAGCTCATTTTTTGGTGTATGTTGCATCCTGATAAAAATACCTGGCTCTTTGCTCTTCTGCTAAGTGGTTAGTGTCCAACTGTTTTATCAGAGCTTTCCATGCTGGCAGTTGTGAGTCTGAACTGAAACAATAAAGCTGTAAAGCCATCATGTGTCTTTGTGTTCATAATCATCAATGTATTGTTAAAGTCCCCATATTTTAATATTTCCCCTTTTCTTATTTGTAATTTTTTTTATGGTTTAAAGTACCAAAACCCATCTCGGTATGGACATCTCTTCTCTGAACTTTCTCTCGAGCTCTACCAACAACAAGCATTTTTTTTTGTGCCTGCGTCTTTAAGACCCTTTGATATTATTGTCTCTTTTGATTGGCTGACGAGATACTTGGAAATATCTGTTTCTCAGTCATCCACTGGTTAAAATGGTTTATAGATGTTCAATTGTGATATCATATTGAGGACAAAGCCAGTAAAAGTAAATACAAGCTATATTCTCACATTGAGCTGATGTACTCAATGTATCTCATGTCCCTAACACCCATAAAAGTGACAGGCAGAGTGGAGGCAGCCCTTTATCGCTCGTTGGAAACTCTGCCTTTAATAAACTCACTGAATTTGCATTACATAGACACAATTAAGCCCAGTGCAAGAGTGGATAGAGATGTATTATCCTTCAGCCTGTGGGGGAGCCGGCTGTGGTAACAACGTAAAAATATAACAGTAATTACAAATGAAGGTAACAGCATGGAAATTAATCAATCAAGCTGTCCTTGTTTTCAGATGCAGTGGCCTGTGTTGATGTGTCGGCTGTTTGGGAGGACGGAGCTCCTGCAGGACACATCCATCAGCTCAGACAGCACCAAACCTGTGATGATGGTAAACAAAGCACCGCAGAGAAACAGCACAGGACAAAGTGTCAGGTGCACTGAGACACTATGAAATACAAACTAATAAGACATGAGGAGGAAACATCCAGGGGTGAAGCAGTGCGATGATATTTATGAAAAACAGCAGTTGACTTATGTGTTCAAATTATAGGAGTGCATGCATGGTTTTCAGCATAATAGGAGGGTTAAGTTGGGGAACCACTTCAGCATTAGACAAAATAATTGTAACATACTTACAGTGCGAGCTATGTTGCAGCACCTTCAACCTTATCTCACAGAGGCTGTTCAGACCTGACATTAAAATATGTCCTTGTTGATCTGGTCACCAACCAAGTCCACCTATTATGATTAGAAAAGGGCTGAAGCCATGAGCTATCCGACCAGGCTAATGTTCCTCTAGTCGAGTCCAGTCGTTCACAAGTGGACAAAGTCAAGATGTGAATGCACCCTGGACACGTTGACATCTGATCCGATCAGATCACTTACAGAAGGTGGTCAGGACGCACATACCCACAATCTTTTAGAGCGTGAAGGCAAATGAGTCCTGGGCTACATCGAAGGAGCACCTTCTCAACAGACGGCCTCTGAAGGCAATATAAATATTCAACAGAAAAAAATATCCTGCATGATTCTACCGAGCACAGCCGATATGTAGAGATTTACTTGAAAACTGAACTGGAGGCTTTAAGGCAGCTGTGAACTAAAACCCAGTCTTTCTACTTGACACTTGTTTCACCAAAGCATCCTCTGTTTTGTTGTTGCTTTTCTTGTCTGTAATTTGTGACACCCATCAGAAAGGCATCTAGAAGAGCCCCGCCCACTAGCACAGTTCATTCATCCACAGCGGCGCAGAGTCCAACCATAAATAATCGGAGCCTAAACTGATGTATTTAAGTCGCACGATGGTGCAAGTTGTGAATTAAAGACTTGACTGTTCAACTGCAATTGTACATTTCTTAATTGACAGAACATTATATGAGGCTTGAATAAGCAAGAATGTCTTATTTCATTATTGCGTGTTGCTTCGACTCCTCCTCCTCATGTTTCTGTTCAGGTTCATGTTTGTATTTACAGTACTTGTTTATTTACTTGATGCGATCACAAGTGGTCAGTCGGGACACATGTGGAGACCGATGATGATGCCAGGTGTGAACAGTATAATCTTCTACTTACAGCATACCCTTGAAGAAGAAAATTTGATATAGTTTAAAAAAAAAAATTAAAAAAAATCTAGTAAGAGTACATTGAGTATTCTCTCTTTCCTAAACAAAAAAATATAGGTATATATAATTGTACAGCTTGCAAATTGACAAAACAGTGAACTGCATTCTAAATAAAACAAATAATGACATTTTTAAGGACATCTTATTTGTAATTTATTCACTTGGGGCTCCTAAGCATCTTATTTTCCTGTCCCTCAAGACTGCCTTCAAAATTAACATCTAATATTTCACTGAAGTATTTAAAATGCAACACAGAATGCTCAGATTTATATCACAAAATTGAATTTGCGAATGACTTTGAGATGGAATATGTTTTGAAAGCAGAGAACCTGCTCATTTCCTTAGACAGCAGAAAAACACTGACGCCTTGAAAGCATCTACTTTGTCTTTCTGTTTGCAGCTTGAAACGTTCCTTTTCTGCTGAGATTGTGCTTACTATATCAGCTTTCTCATTTTGCCTTTACAGTTTGCATTGACACATTTCTCACACTGTGCTCACTTTGCATTCTCTTTTTCTATATGCCATGCCATTAAGCCTACGCTAGATAGTGCTGTAAAATGCTCCCCTGCTTTAATCCCACAGAAGAAAGAGCTGCAATATAAAAGGAATTTCATGAAGGCACTTACAGTAGCAATCTGTGACTTGCTGCTGTGCCTCATGGTGCCATTATTAAATTCAAAGTCATTTTTATTCTTCACTTTTCCTGCACGGCTTCATCAGCAGCTGTGGGATATCTGAGCCGTGGTCAAAATGAACGTTAAAAGGAAAATGTATATGTTGCATGATCTTAAAAGTGACCAGAATTTAGATATAAAAAAAACACTGAGACTGCCAACCTGATATATTAGTTACAAAATGGCTGTTCTGTATCTCTCTGAGAGGGTTTCACAGTGTCTGTGAATGCATTTGAACTGCTTCACCAACACTTGTCTTACCCAATTTAAATGACGTGTGGAGAAGAGCGAGCGGGGTACATTTAAATGCAGGAGATGACAACATGTTCGCCCCCGCATGTATAGACTATGCGACTTCCCTCGCTCACTTTCACACCACGGTCCCCTCGCTCTCTTCTTCACACTCTCTTTTTTGTTCACTTTCTTCCCTCTCAGTCTCTTCCCTCTCTCTCCCTGCGCTGTCTTTTCCTCTGGTTGTTACATTAGCATAATGCAGCCTTTGCCTGCCAGTGAAGGGGAGCGTATCCGGCCCACACTTCCCTCAGTCGTACCGTGCCAGCCGTGGCTGTATATACTGTCGAGGTGCACAACGACGGCAGCAGCCCTCACTCCTCACATATGGAATGCCGTTGACAGGATTATAATTAATGGAAAAAACAGAGGACCCACAGTGAACTCCCAACAAGTTAACTTCATAAAGCTGCATTTGGAAACAAATCCCACAGTCCAGTAATGTTTGGTCAAAGTGCCCAACACAAAGTGACTCATTTGCATCAACTCCAGGATTGTCTTAAATAACATGCCATGACAGACTGCAATGCAGATAAACACAAAATACTTTCTGTCTGTCAGTTTGAAATTAGAGGAGATTTCCTTCTTCAAGAGCAGTTGAAATATCAAGCATGAAGGTTTCTTATTTTAGATTGTACTTGTTCAAATATTTCACACAAGTCAGTTAATTAAAAGTCACCCTAACCAAGCAAGGGGAAAGCAAAGATAAATATGGAAAACAGAAACATATTTCAAGTTTTAAATTTACAATATACAGAACTGATACTTAAAAACCCAACAGAACCGAGCCAAAAGGTGTTTTGATGAAATATAAAATATTTATCTTCTAGACTACCTACTGGTGCACTAATCAAGGGCTCCCTGTTAACAGGAACATCTGATCAAGCAGGTGTATGTGAATGGCCCATAATTATCTTGTGACAGTATCATTAATGTTTAATTCAATTTGCATTAAGGTTTTTAGTCATGATTAACATTTAAGTGTGTCACATTTTCCAAATCATCCTCCAAAACTTGCAGAAAAAACTGTTTGGCAATATTTAATATTTCGTAGAGTCTATTCTGTTTGAACTCTTCATTTAAGTTATAGTGTGGTTATACTGAGTGAGGTATCAAAACCTTAGTTAACTTGTTTTTTTAACGGCTGCAACATTAGATCAAATGGAAATATTAATATCGAGATAACGTGTGCATCATTTTAAACACTTCCCCAAATTCAACCTGTTATATTTTAGATCTGCAGATATTTTGGGATTTCAACTACAATTTAAATTATTTATTTTTGTATAAGTTTTTGGGAGTTTTTTTAAAAAAAAGTTTAAAAGTTTAAACCACACAACACAAGCTTGTAATTAAAAAGCCAGTGTGTGTGTGTGTGTGTGTGTGTGTGTGTGTGTGTGTGTGTGTGTGTGTGTGTGTGTGTGTGTGTGTGTGTGTGTGTGTGTGTGTGTGTGTGTGCGCGCATGTGCGTGAGAGCCAGTCGAGAATAAGACTTAGAATTTGTAAAGATATTTTTTTCTTGACTGAGCGAAATATAAAAGTGAGGTTGGTTTCTGTCAGTTAAACATAGTGCAATGCAACAGCTTAATGTGATACATACTGTATGTGTGACCTTCGTCATGTAAACCCAGTTAGCAACAGCTTCATCTTCATTGTTACATCTGCTGGTGACGAAGTAGCGATGGGCTGGATCACCAAAACCATCAGGAAGGCCCACCTGGGTTGGAGGTTGGAGGATCTGCGACTCTGGTGGAAGATCGACAACCTCTTCAGCAGAATTGATGATCTTTGCAAACTGCATGCCAGATAGAATCAGAACCCCCAGCCTCCCATCACATCTCTAAACTTACCTGTAACTTCACAAAACCAATCATTCCAAATTCACATCCACTTCCTGCCATAATTTGCTATCTGTGTGAAAATAACTTGTTTCGAGTTTTTGCAGACAGTTTGTGTCTTTACAGACCCCGTATGTATCCAGATACAATGGATGTGTCTTCATTTTTACTGAGTGTCAGTTACTGGAGTGCAGCTCCACTGCCTGGGAATCAATCGTGCACTTGTCAAAAGGAAGAGCATCCTCAGGTATCGTATCATTCATGATATACTGATAAAATTCCACTCCATGTTAAGAATTGGTCATCATATGGTATTGATCATACAGTTTGTCGATTGTGTGTTTGCATCAGCAAAGTGTGAGACATTAAAGTTACGCTGCAGTTTGGCAGGCACACCTTTTAAAATGAAAAGCCCTCCAGTTTCCCCACCCTAATGGAAAACATAAAGAAGTTCATGCAGAAAAAAGCATGCACATGCTGTTGAATTGAAGCTGTTGTGACAAAAAGCATGTGTGAAGACCATCAGTTTGTTATTGTTCACATAAAAGAAGCTTATTCCGCTGGTTTGGGTGGAGCTCAGCTCTGTGAATAAATGCTGCTGAACATGAGTAGCTCTCGGAGACTTTCATTTTGTCAAAGTAGCTTTTAGAGGAAAAAAGCTTGGAGACTCCTGCACTGGACACTTTGCAGCACTTGGACACCAAAAAGTGTAGCACCAGAGCTAGTATGATGATGAAAGATCAGCAGCAGCCCAACGCTCAGACAAACATGTCTGTGGCCACAAGTCCATCACAGAGAGACTTCTTTGCTGATAATGGAGAACCCTGTCTCCTAGATAACCTTGGCTGGTCTATCACATTGTCCTCTGTAAATCCTTTGCACTGCCCTGCACATTTGCATATTTGCACTCACGTATGTAGAGTTTCCCTTGCCACTGTGACATCCATAGATTTTATATTCTAATGCACTAAAAACACAGCACAACCCTCCACCACAGGGCAATATGAAATTAAGAATTTGAATACTTATATTATATCTATTTATCATATTTGTCTTTACATGTTTACCCTTCCATTTTCATTTAAATAATTATTATTCATTGCATTCTAGTACAGCCTCAATATGCCCCGCTGCACTTCACTACACATATTGTTTGTATAAATGACAAATAATGCCTTTGAATCCTCTGAGTCTGCCTTGCAATCACTTCATAGCAAACTAAAACCCTCTTTTATTCATATTCAATATTTCTGCGATGATAATTTTGAACATTTTGAAAGCTAATTTTTTAAACCAAACATTGTTTCCATGCTGCTCATACAGAAACAATGTAAAGAGGCATACAAGTGAAAACATGTGCAAAGACGTTGGTCACGGTGGCAGCACACTGAGAACGAGAAGAGAAGTGTTTTCTTTTGCCTTTCAGGCTCTTTAATCAATAGAGTATATTCCAGAGAGAAGGGCATTTTCTGCCTGGTTAAAGTGGAAATGGCCAGAGAATTAACATGTTTTAAAATCCTGAGAGGAACTTCAGCGGTGAGGTCAGTGTGGCTAACAAGATTATCATGCTTGACTTGAGTAGCAGCTGAGCAGTAATATTGTTGTGACATCCTGCATAAAAGATCTGACCACAATTTCACACAAGTCAAGGTGACTGTCCTGAGCAAGCTCCAACAGGAGCTTCAAAGGAGCCCGAGTGCACACGAGTCTTTAGCAGAAAGCATTTAGAACTACCGATATCTCGGGACACAGGAAGCTCCATGCTGACAGCTTGATTCTGTTAAAACTCCTCTATTCCACCTATTACTATTCATAAAAAAACCTTTCTTTGCCACATAAACCTATTTTGGAGAAAATAACTACATTGTAAAAAACTATATTGTACAGTATTCAGTATGTATATTTGGACCTACAAGCAACTAACTAGTACATTTTCAAGAGTAAATCAGACACATTTTCCGTGTGACAAAACATTTCAAATATAATTTCAAAGTTCCTGTTTCCTGCTTTATTTGTAGGACATATTATTTTTTGTATTCATTAAATAAATTGAATATGTTTACATCTGAGCCACAAGAAGAACAATATCAGCAAACCTTCACTGTCAGATGTAGGTTACAAGACAAATAAATGCTTTTTTTCTTAGCCAGTGTACTAAAGAGTAAAGTGACACAACATTTAGGGGGGAGGATATCAGCCAGGAAGTCAATGCTGTTGGAATAACAAAAATATCATAAGAAGATGGCAAAATATTAGACGAAAAATAAATAAAAAAACGACTCATAATAAAACATTGGCAAATAAAACACTGGGCAGCAGGTCCAGCTCTTTCTGTGATGAGCAGGTGAATTAGTTTCATTCAGTGCCTCGCGAGTGCTCGTGAACCTGATGAAGCTACCTGTGAATTCTGCGGGACACATTCAGGACCTTGGACAGCTCAGCTGAATAACCGGACTGGGAGGGAGATCCAAGCAGCGATACGTTGGAACGACCCAGAGGCAGGACAATGCTGAGTCGTAAGAAGTTTTTCTAATTGCTGGTAGCCTATATTGTGGCTCCTCCTTGTTGTTGGCTGTCAATCATCATTCAGTTCATTCAACAACTCAGAAATGTCATCACTGGACAGACGACATGTCTGAATACGTTTTTCTCTGGCATCTCAAAAAGGTTTCCACGGGTGTAAAACTATGTTCTCTATGTATTCTCTGATTTCCCTGCATCTCCTTCTCACCACAATAAGAGCAGCCGTCTCTCCTGATGAGTCGTACTAAAATACACAACACTCACTTCTCCTGTTTCTCCTTTCAGGTTTAGTAAATATCGTTACAGGTGCTAAATGTATGTATTTGTATTTCCCCTCCCAGTATTTTGCACGTTCAAGTAGAAACGCCCAATATTACATATGCAGGCAGGCAAACACACAAAATGGACAGCTTTTATTCATGTGCACATTTGAAAGACGCAATCCTCACTGCACATCGTTAGTAAATCAGTTTGGACATTTTTTTGCAGGTGAAGTGAAGTTTGCGCGTGATTTTACACATGCAAACCTTTAGTAAATCAGGCCCTTGGTATCTAAACTGAAGTTTTTAAGTTATTTACAGTACAACTAACTAGCTAAATGTCTATGTAGGCTGAAAACGGACAATGGTAATGTATTTTTTTTTTCCGTGTGAGTAGCCTGCATAGCAAACGGAGTTGAGAACACGTTTTACAATCTTCTCCCTTCTTACCTGTACAATGACATTGGGAACCCCCAAATTGAAAAGGGATCGTCCTCGTGGAGAATAAAAGTGCTTTGCAAAATAATACCATACATCAGGGCTCCAGACATGACTGATTCCACACCAGCATGGCGCCAGTGCGACTGCAGAATAAACGTCTGTTTAGAAAAAGTACTCAGGGAAGCAGGCCACTAAGAGCAAACAATATTGGCAACATTTTGCACACACACAGAGGCTGCTGGTTACATTTATTTCACTATATTTCCACATGCAATTTTGAATGCAGAAAAGGAATTTTTCATGATGTAGACAGACAGGAAATGTGAGAAAACAGAGAAGCAAAGTTTCATCTTGCTGTGAATTGAACCAGGGACTCTGATGTTCCCTGACCAGCTGTCTTCAGTGTAAACATGTATTTTTTTTTTAGAACTTAAAGACCTCAGACACATTGCTTTAACCTCTGAGGTCATGAAGTCATTAGAGCACCCTGAACTGTCTCACCTAGAATTCTTCACAGGTCCACTCCTGGCCTGCCCGCCTACAGAGCTAATAGATCTTTGGATGATGCAGTAAACATGGCCCTTCTCTTCATCCTCCAGCACGTGATTCTACAGATTCCTACGGCAATTTCAATTTCAATTTTATTAATTTATATAGCGTCAAATCACAACAAACATCATTTCATTGCACTTAACATTGAATTAATTACAATAGAACTTTACAGAATTATACATAGGAATCCAACAATTCCCACGTAAGCTAGGAGGGAAAAAAACTCCCCTTTAAGAAAGAAAAACCTCCAACAGAGGGAACGAAAAACTCCCTCTTCACAGAAAGAAACCTCCGACAGAACCAGGCTCAGGGGTGGGCGGCCATCTGCCTCGACCGGTTGGGGTGAGAGGAGAGCAGAGAGAGAAAAGGACAGCATAGAGATAGAAGAGAAGAACTGTTGGTGGAGACGACAAGCGCAGAGCAGAGACATGCAGCTCCATGACGGGACATCTGGAAAAGAAAGAACAGAAACTACGCGGGTCAGGATCCTCTTTATTGCCTTTAGCGCTGCCTTTAACATGATCATCCTGACTCTACTGCAAGACGATCTCTCCCAGGTCCATATGCCTGATTCCCTCTCCTTCCTGGGCCCCCTCATCAACGAGGACCTCAACTGGCAGCAGAATATCAGCTCGTTCACCAAGAAGGCACAACAGAGGATGAATCTCTGGCGGTAACGAGTCTCAGCCAATGATTATGCACTTCTACACAGCTGGAGTCCATCCGCACCACCTCCATCACCACCTGTTACATACCTTTCAGGGTTCCTCTGTTATATTCAGCCCACGGCGTCACATGGTTATGAAATCCGAATATTAGCATAGCAAGAAGCAACTAAGAAGAGACTGCTGGCTAACTTATAGTCCTAATGGGCCACATTTCAGCCAGTATTTCATACTCTCCCACTGTTTGACAGCAGAAACAGAAAAATATGTAAATAAGAACAGTTTTGTTGGGAATTTGGCTGTATTTAAAGATAGTACATGTGAGCACAGTGGGAGAAAAGCAACCAGATGTTGAGGGCTGACACCATCTAACACTAGTCAGAGTAAAAATACTGTACATTTCTGCCGGCAAAAAAAAAAATTAAACTCCCGCATTTTGAGACCTAAATGTTGGCGGGTATGATCTGCTACGCTGCTGCCACTGCCAAGGACGCGGCAGACTGCAGCGCTGCAGGGGTGATTGGCTGCAACCTGCCATCCCTCCTGGATCTGAATGCCTCCAAGACACTGATGTGAGCAGGGAAGATAATGGCTGACCCCTCCCACCCAAAACATAAACTCTTCCAATCCCTCCCCTCCAACAAAAGGTTTTAGCTTGTCCAAAATATCACGCCACTAGAACACTTTCTCAGCCTCATGAACAAAGTCTGGATCTCCCACTGACATACACTCTCTCCCACTCAGAGACCACACATCACATTCAAATACTAAAATCCATTAACCTATATTTCAATACTGTGAACTCATCACATCTAATCATGCGTGTTACTTTAAAGCAATTATTAGTATTGTCTGAGTTATTGCACATTACAAATTATTTTTGCATTTTTAATAGATTTGATTCTGAATATGATTGGTGCCCACGTGGAATGCATCGGAGCCACTCACCCTCAAAGCACGAGATTTTATAACTTTGCTACAACATGCGGCCTAACCTGCATTGCCTGAAAAGTAATACCTCATTCCGCACCTTTACAACATCAGGAGAGTGTTAGCTTGTCAAGTAAGAAAGATGATCTATGGGCAAAATATAAGACATCGATCGTTAAGAAGGAGACACCTTGTGCCAAATTTACAAAGAAAGACGATTATTCGGGCCCGAGCACTGATGGTGCGAAAGCCCTATTGTTTTTTTTATTTATTTTGCATTCAAGTTTTTTAAAAGTCTGTGTTTCCTGTCTCTTTTAGACACATTATACTGCTCCACATTATACAGTGTGGCTCTTTATTTCATGTCATGGTAAAGTGTGAAACATTTCTAAGAAAATACACATTCTTGACTTTTCTTCTTAGTCTTTCTGAAGCTGGCTGGCTAATTGGCTATCTAACCTTACAACTGTTTAATGCTTCACAAACGGGACTGGCACATTTTTTCCTGGTGGTAGATTGTTTATCAAACTTTTCACAGAACATTTTTACAATATGGTAGTTCTTATTTCCCAGTAGCGGGGCAAATAACTGCAGCATTGCACTGCAAATCTAGACATGGAATCTTCTGATTATAAGAGTTCTTCCTCTTGGGTACTTAAGGTTGTGTAAGAGCAGACATCTCTTGGGTAGAACCCAATGAAATGTTCAGCTCATGGTTTAAATCTGTGGAACAACTGACAAGCTAACAAGCAGTAGTGAAGAAGGTATCTAGCCAGTACACTCGACAGAGTGTACACAACAGAGCACACGCATATGAGTCTGAATGAGACAGTCTGTGGAAAGCTAATGTGAGTTATGTGACTCTTTTTGTGATTAATGGACACTGCTTGATACAAATATGTTTAAAATCAAAGCATGGAATTGCTTTATGTATAAAAGTTTCTCTACTAACAAAGACAGATAATAATCTGGCTCACTTCTGTATGGACATATGGGGGGTAAAATCATGAAACCATTAGAACATAGACACTGCAATTTATAGAGCAGAAAAAAAGCTTAATTTTAGGTGGAGTTGAGTTTTCTCTTATATTGCTTTTTTGATTGTATTAACCTATTTGTGGTAGGGATATGACCATGGATAATAACAATAATATTATAGGCCAGTAAACACTGCCTGAGGTGTGTTTTCGTGATAAACATGCTGGGAACACAATTACTAATGTTGTCTTTACAGACTGAGAAAGCTAAAAATCCCCAGAAGTGTATAATTGCAAACATCAGAGCGAGTTTTGACCTCTATAGTTTTAATGATAGTCTGAGTTACTGCAGGCAAAAATATTGCACATTCTCTAATGCGAAATGTTCATCTCTTCTGTGCATTATGCCCTTTATCATCAGATAAAAGCAAATTATTAACTTGTGAAACATGTTCTGTGATCACAGGGGCTTGTAATGAATTTGGGGAAGGAAGAAGGACTCAAAAGTAATGTCAAGCCTTTGCCTTAAAGGCACACCAACTGGGAACCAGTGAGCTTAGCTAATTGAAGTTGGGCTTTGTTCTGCATGGTGCCCACTGAAAAACAAACTTCTTAAGTTGAAAATAGTTACGGAAGTTGACTGGGAATGAGAGCAGCAGTGAGTTTGGCCAAATTTGTTCCAGTCATAAACTGTGTTGTTAGCGCTGCTCTGAGAAGAGCAAGGGAGCAGAGACATCATTTTCAGCTCTTAGGGGAGTTAATTTCGTATTGAGCGAGAGACCGGAGCTGTATCTCCAGCGACATTAGAAAGACTCCTAACAGATCAACTACAAAGCCAAACTAAAAATAATCGGCATTCCGACACTTTAAAAAAAACTAAAAAAACATCCCCAAACCTCCCACAAAAGTAACAGTGCTTAATAATGGCCATGGTGATTTCGAAACACAATAATATTTGATTTATCTCCAAGCCTTGGAAAACATTCCTCGTTTACCATGTGTTTACTGTGATGAATTCTGCTTCCTCAATAATCTCCAGTCTAGAATCACCAATTAGCCAAGCTTAGGTTGGCAGTGCTCGGTGCTTGTGTACAGAGTGTACAGTGCCAGGCAGGCAAAACTTTGACAGAAAAAAGACAACATATTATTTACTCTGTCGACAGACCCAGAATTCTCCCTGCTCACAGAACACACAGAGAGCAGGAGGCTTCGTCTGGCTGACAGCTGGGCTCCAAAACCCTCTTTCTCTTTCACTTCCAAAACTTTCCAGGAGTGAGTGGATTTGCCATTTGGCATGACAGCACAAGGACAGGATACAGTGAAATTCAGCTCTGTGAATTTGCAAAAATGACCTGCCGTATCCTGAAAAGTTTAAAGCAGCTGCATTGTTCATCACACTTCAAAACATTAAAGTTTTGAACAAAGTGTTTGGGAAAAACTAGGACAATTAATCTTTCAATCAATTTCCCCAAAAAACAGGACTTGGAGTCACCAAATGTGAAACTGTTGTCCCATCTAGGAACATTTAGTTGCTCCTTAAATGCCATGGCAACCAGTCTATTGTGTTATTTTTAAAAAAGAAGCACCTTTTCATACTTATCCAAGAGATGCTTCATTGATTCAGTTTACAACTCCTCTTCATCCTCAGCCACCATTTCCTGTGCCGTCTTTCTGGACTCTATACTCGGTCCATTTCCCAAAAAAATCCATGTAGGTGGTTTGTCCCTCGCCTGAGGATGGCCCATTTAGTGTACTGCCATCATGGGCTAAACTGTATTGATTTGACAATGCTATGATAACATTTTGGAGAGGTACAAAAATCTCTTTTCATGGTTTTCTTTAAAATATGTACTTTGTCAAGGCTAGAGGAACTTATATGCAGCAGTCTCATAATACAAAGACTGTGGATGTTCATATTTAATCTCAATTACATAAATCAATAAAAGTTGCCGTTTATTATAAAACGTAAAAGGCAAAAGTTAAAGGTTAAAACACAGAGGGTCAGACAGGGATCCTGACATTGGTAGCGTTAAGTGTGTAATTTACTTATGTTCACTCCTCAACATGGTTCCAGCCCCTAATTGCACTGTATTGGATGAGTGGTCTTTGTTTCACATTGACATTTAAGAAAAAGCAAAAGCAGACAACTGTAAGAGGACATCAGAAAGAAAACCATAGACATGCATGTTAAAGTTACAGACGATATGAACACCTCCAAGCAGCTTGATGTTCTTGTGATAAAAGTTGCAAAGATTATTAAAAAGTTTAAGGTCAATGGTACTGTTGTCAAACTGCCTGAACAATTTCTGTTAGAGTAAAATTGACCTCAGATTGAACAGAAGGATGGTGGTAATGGTAGGCAAAGAATCAAAGAAAATGTTCCAAGATGTAAGGTAAAATGTTCTTCATTGTGGGATTGCAGCATAACATAACACTTTTTTTCTCACTGTCTGAAGTTAAATCAGACTAAACCTCTCCTGTTTCAGGTCCGTTAGGATTACCAAAATTATTTAACTTTTGCTAAATGTCACAATAATGAGAAAGATAATATTTTAGAGAATTTGTCATTACTTTCTTCAAGGTCAAAAGTTTACATACAGTTCCTTAGTATTTAGTAGCGTTGCCTTTGAACTGCATGACTTGGGTCAAACGTTTTGGGTATCCTTCCACAAGCTTCTTACAGTACTCTGCTGGAATTCTGGCCCATTCCTCCTGACAGAACTGGTGGAACTGAGTCAGGTTTGTTGGCCGCCTCGCTCGCACACGCCTTTTCAGATCTGCCCACAAATTCTCGATGGGATTCAGGTCAGGGCTTTGTGATGGCCACTCCAAGACATTGACTTTGTTGTCCTCAAGCCACTTTTGAACTATTTTGGCAGTATGCTTCGGGTCATTGTCCATTTGGAACACCCATTTGCGCCCAAGTTTTAGCTTCCTGGCTGATGTCCTGAGATGTTGCCTTAATATTTCCAGGTAATGTTCTTTCTTCATGATGCCGTCTATTTTATGAAGAGCTCCAGTTCCTGCTGCAGCAAAACAGCCCCACAACATGATGCTGCCACCTCCATGCTTCACACTTGGGGTGGTGTTTTCAGGTATACAAGCTTCCCCCTTTTTCCTCCAAATGTAACGGTGGTCATCATGGCCAAACAGCTCCACTTTAGTTTCATCAGACCACAGCACATGTCTCCAGAAGTTAAGGTCTTTGTCTTGGTGTCTTTTTGCAAACTGTAATCTGACTTTTTTTATGTTTCTTTAGGAGTAATGGCTTCCTTCTTGCTGAGTAGCCTTTCAGCCCATGTCAGTGCAGGACTCGTTTTACTGTGGATAATGACACTTTCTTACCAGCTTCAGCCATCATCTTCACAAGGTCTCTAGCTTTTGTTCTGGGGTTGATTTGCACATGTCGGACCAAAACACGTTCATCTCTGGGACACAGAGCCCGTCTCCTTCCTGAGCGGTGTGATGGCTGGACATTCCCATGTTTATACTTGCGTATAATTGTTTGCACAGATGAACGTGGCACCTTCAAGCATCTGGAAATTGCACCCAAGGATGAACCAGACTTGTGGAGCTCCACGATTCTCTCCCTGATTTCTTGGCTGATTTCTTTTGGCTTTCCCATGATTTCAATCAAGGAAGCAGAGTGTTTGAGGTGTGGCCTTAAAATACATCCCCAGGTGTGCCTTCAATTAACTCACATGTTGTCAGTTAACCTATCAGGAGCTTCAAAAGCCATGACATCATCATCTGGGCTTGCTCACATTGTTTAAAGACTTAGTACTTTTGGTGTATGTAAACTTTTGACCTCAAAGAAAGTAATATAAAATTCTCTAAGAAATTATCTTTCTCATTATTGTGACATTTAGCAAAAGTGTAATCCTAGCAGACCTGAAACAGGAGAGGTTTAGTCTGATTTAACTTCAGACAGTGAGAAAAAAAGTGTTATGTGTCTTTTTGCGCAGTGTATGTAAACTTCTGGTTTCAACTGTATATATATATAATATACATAGGCATAAGGTTCTGAGAGGTCAGAATCAGGACTTTTGCAAACTTCAAAATTCTCACTGAATAGACATAATTTGTCTAATTTTGACAAATTATGTCTTTTAACCTCCTTCATGGCTCCATCTCAGTGCCTTGGAGGAACACACAGGCCAACGTTTACTTCTTACGGTTAATTGGCTGTTTCTTGCCTCTTTCCAAAGCTGCCCTATAAACACTCCTTTCTTTACATGATCCATTACACTATTCCTCTATGCCATGAACAAAGAAGGATGACTCAAAGTACTATGAAATGGTGGAATGCAAGTAGAGGCATCAATAATATGTAACAAGCCTTATTTTTTCCTCTCCTCGAGCTCATGAAACATAGGCATAAGGTT
Source organism: Brachyistius frenatus (assembly GCF_029030835.1). Lineage (NCBI taxonomy): Eukaryota > Metazoa > Chordata > Actinopteri > Embiotocidae > Brachyistius > Brachyistius frenatus. Next base: position 4,876,815 of record NW_027210624.1, read on the forward strand.
CTGAGAGGTCAGAATCAGGACTTTTGCAAACTTCAAAATTCTCACTGAATAGATTGTTCTGTCACACCATGGAGAAACCTCCCTTGGTGGAGTGATTGTACCTTTGAACTCAATACTTCATAAAAATGGTTCTGTGATATAGTAAAAGACCCAGGTCAGACTTCTCATTGTCTCTGTTTGAAGCTCGGACTGAGACCTATCTTCTGCAAAGTATGACAAATTGCTTCTGCTTCGGCAAGATGAGCAAACAGACCACACTGGCTCTTTGATTAAATAAGGGTGTCTGGTATCCTCAGTCTGAGCAAATATGGACATGTCACTATCTATGTCCGTTAGTAATATATATATTTAAAAAAAATTGCACTGCAGTCCATCTGAAAAGGAATAAAGTACAAAAAAAATTAACAAAAAAAACGGAGTTATTTTTAGATTAATTTATGGAAACATTTGCTAGTTCTCCTAAAATGTCATCTTGTACTGGAACAGAAGGGAAAAAGGAGCCTAAAGGCAAATAAATACTGACTAACTCAGTGCAGTGCAGCCTTCTTTATGCATTTATTATGCACAATGCACATTCATCAATGCTGTCTTGCTGGGACCATATAAACCTTTATAGAAATGATTCATTTGTCCACAGGTGAAGAATTAGAAATTGTTAGAGTGCATCTTTTAAAACAGTATTAAGATTAAAGTAAACACAAAAAGTGACAATGTAATTTCCTGTTTTTACTGCTTGAAAGTTTACTTAAAAAAAACCTGGCACAGCTGATCTAACATGTAACTCGTGCTTATGCATGGCTTATAAGGCTGGAAAAAAATGACAATGTGGCAGGGAATTTATTTTCAGGTGCTGATGAAAATGTTTGACATTATTCCAGTAGACTAATTCCTAGTCACAACATACATTCATATTAATATTTCAGAGGGTTTGGAGATACAATTTTATTAGATACACACTGCTAAATTTTAGACTTTGGCATGGGTCAGGTTTTAGTTCTTTATGGCCGAGAGTCTACCGCCATCCTTGTAGCTCTGCAAGGCTGTACTGTGCAATGACCGTATGGTGATGTTTGCCCGGTATTTAACAAGTTGGCATGAACATTTTTTTTTCAACATGCTAGTTTAGTGCATTTCCGTGCTAACATTAGCCAATTAGCTTGAAGCGCAAGGTATACCTCAGGCAGGTGTTTGGTCAGAAATCAAACTATTGGATGAATTTAAATATTCACCCAATGATGGCACAAGATAGAACAAATCAGGTGGATTACCAAAGATGTTACAACGTTATTGCATTCCATGCACTGGGAACTGAATATTTTTAGGTCCCAAATCTATTCAGTTCTCCTTGCAGGCGACTAAATGTTCAATAAGAAGTAAAAACTTTAGAGCAGCAAATACACTCACAATGTGATATTAGTTACTTTCAAGATGTTCTGAAGAAAAAAAAGATAAAGATATGTACCCAATGTTAACAAGGAAAACTTTGGAGTGTTAACAAGTTGAAAGAGGAGAGAAGTTGTTAACTCTACACAGATGCTTTGTTTTAGCTGTGGCTTTCATTTATTTCCCAGCATCAGGTTTCAACCAGTAGAGAGCCATCTGCTGAAAAGTCACCTAACTTGCTGCTATGTCAAGCAAGTTATGTTATCCTAACATATAGATGACTTTTTTCTGTGCAAAAGAAAATCAAGTAGAGTCCATACAGTAGTATCTTCTCAGAAATGCAACATGAGGGCCGCGTGTGAAAGCGAGACTACCATGTGTGGACACACACGAGCATATTTGGTTCACTGTAAAAAACATGTTCTTAGTTAAAATGTTTGACTGTGACTGTAAACAACGCTCCATACCTGTTTAAATTTGCATTATTATTCAATATATACCAAAATGCTCGAGCTAATACTGTATCAGAAGGAACAGTGTGATAATACAAACTTGTTACATATTTAATTCCATGTGTTTTTGTTGATCAATGTGTAGCAATACATGTGAACACATTAACACACCTTTCACATGAAAAAAAAACTGCCTTCAGTTAATTGATAGAGACAGAAGTGAATGTGTTTGGTCTCCACGACACCACAGGGGGTACAGCTAGTCTCTTGGGGCCTCTCACATCTAAGATTCATGCCAAAAACAGAAATCTTGGAGTTATCTTTGGTATTAAATTATAATAAACAGATAAACTTTGCAGATAAAGGTTGCTTCCTCCAGCTGGGAAATATTATTAAACTGTAGTCCTTCTACTCTCATAATAACTTGAAGTCAGGTACCACTTTACCATTGCTTTAATTGCATTAAGGCTGGACCATTGCAATTCATTTTTCGGGGTCTTCTCTGTCTCACATGGAGCTTTAGGAAAACCTAAGATAATGAGGTTTTCAGTGGCCTTTGGCTACTCTTAATGGAGAGTATTTGATTATTTTATTAATTTCTTACTATTTAATTTATTCTACTCTCCTCTATGTTTTACAATAAAAAATATTGACATTTCTTTATGCTTTATTGTCTTTTAATATCTACTTAATTGTGATTTGAACAGCACTTTTCTTATTTTTAAATGTGCTCTATAAATAAAGTTGTTTAAGTGTCAGTGTTTATTCCTGCTGGATGCGACTGCTAAACTTGTTGGGAAGGCAGGTGCTGGCAAACTTGTCCTCTGACTCTCATGACTGTCTGACAGTTTAAGTAAAATCAGTGTTCAGCAGTGATGTGTTCACTTAGCCTTGTACGTACAGAAGTGTAAGTGCATTTTGAACAATGATGGCACTGCCATACTGAGAACAGAGGCTACAAACTACAGAGTCGGTGTCCTTTTTGGCAAATAAGACGGATGAGCTTGGCGCACTGGTAAAGACCCAGCGGGACATCATGTGTTTCACCGAGACATGGCTGCACTCACATTTCCCGGACATTTTCCCACAGCGTGGCCGTACCCGGCTTCAGGACCGTTCGGGCAGACGGACACGTTGTGCAGAGCGGCAAGAAGAAAGGTGGAGGGATTGCAGTCTATGTGAACGAGAGGTGGTGCAATCCCGACCATGTGTGTGTGAAGGAACGTTTCTGTAGCCCGGACATTGAACTGCTAGCCGTGGGGATGCGCCTGTATTATTTGCCGAGGGAGTTCTCATCCGCCATTGTTATCGCTGTGTACATTCCTCCATCAGCTGATGCAGAGGCAGCAATGGACACCATCTACTCCACTGTGGCTAAACTGCACACTCAGCATCCCGGTGCATTTTTGGCAGTTACTGGAGACTTTAACCAGTCTGGATAAAATACTGCCAACTTTGCACCAGTATGTTAACTGCCCCACCCGGAACAATAAAACCCTGGACCTACTGTATGCTAATGCCATGGATGCATACAGTGCTACTGCTCTTCCCCCCCTTGGTAGGTCGGATCACAACCTGGTCCTGCTGACACCAAAGTATGTTCCTCTGGTGCAGAGGCAACCTGTGACCACCAGGACTGTGAGGAGGTGGACACAGGAGGCTAAAGACGCCCTGCAGGACTGCTTTGAGTCCACGGACTGGGATGTGCTGTGTGGACCACATGGGGAAGACATCAACAGCATGATGGACTGTATCACAGAATACATCAAATTCTGTAAACACACCACCGTACCATCCCGGACTGTACACTGCTTCCCCAACAACAAGCCGTGGATCACCAGTGACCTGAAAGTTCTTCTTAATAAGAAGAAAGCAGCCTTCAGGTCTGGGGACAGGGAGGAGCTCGGGAGAGTGCAGCGCCACCTGAAGGAGAAGCTCAGGGAGAGCAAGGACTCCTACAGGAGGAAGCTGGAGGCAAAAGTCCAGCAGAACAACGTGAGGGAGGTGTGGACCGGTATGAAGGAGATTACTGGGTTCAAGGGGAGAGAGAGACAACCAGGGGGAACCTGGAGAGGAACAATGAGCTAAACTGTTTCTTCAACAGGTTTAGTTCACCACCCTCATCTGTCTCCTCCACACCTTGCACCTCCCAAACATCTCTGCTGCCTTCCCCCCTCCTCCCTCTGTCCCCCCTGGTGAACTGCATAGAGCCCTCAACTCCAAAGGGCTCTTCCACCATCGACGCCATGCCCCCCCCCCTCCCCCTCCTTCTCTGTGACGACTGGCCAGGTTAGGAGACAGCTGGAGAGAATCCACCAGCGCAAGGCTGCAGGACCTGACGGCATCAGCCCCGTGGTCCTGAAGACCTGCGCCGTCCAGCTGGCTGAGGTCCTCCAACACCTCTTCAACCTGAGCCTGGAGCAGGAGGAGGTCCCGGTGCTGTGGAAGACGTCCTGCCTGGTTCCTGTCCCCAAGAAGACGACTCCATCTGGCCTCAACGACTACCGACCGGTTGCCCTCACATCTCATGTGATGAAGGTGCTGGAGAGGCTGGTCTTGGCCCACCTCAGGCCACTGGTGAAATCTTCTCTGGACCCTCTGCAATTTGCGTACCAGCCTCATGTGGGAGTGGACGATGCCATCATCTACCTGCTGCAACGAGCTCAGTCTCACCTGGATGGAACCGGTGAATCTGTGAGAATCACTTTCTTTGATTTCTCCAGTGCATTCAACACCATCCAACCACTGCTGCTGAGTGAGAAGCTGCGGGTGGTGGGGGTGGACACGTCCACCGTCTCCTGGATCACTGACTACCTGACAGGCAGACCACAGTTTGTCCGTCTGGGCAGTGTGCTGTCTGATACGGTGGTCAGTGGTACTGGAGCTCCTCAGGGAACTGTTCTGTCTCCCTTTCTGTTCACCTTCTACACCACTGACTTCCAGTACAACTCAGAGTCAAGACATCTGCAGAAGTTCTCTGATGACTCTGCAGTGGTAGGATGTATAAGGGATGGACGGGAGGAGGAGTACAGGGCAGTAGTGGAGGACTTTGTGGAGTGGGCGGGTAGAAATCACCTGCTCCTGAACGTGGCCAAGACCAGAGAGATGGTGGTCGACTTCAGGAGGAAGACGACGGCTCCACAACCGCTGAGAGTTCTGGGAGAGGAGGTGGACATGGTGGAGGAGTACAAGTACCTGGCGTCTCCATGACAACAGACTGAACTGGAAGACCAACATCAATGCTGTCTACAAGAAGGGGATGAGTCGACTCTTTTTCTTGAGGAAACTTCGATCCTTCAATGTGTGCAGTAAGATGTTGGAGATGTTCTACCAGTCTGCTGTGGCCAGTGCTTTGTACTTCGCTGTGGTCTGCTGGGGGAGCAGCATTGGAGCCGGTGACACCAACAGACTTAACAAACTGGTTAAGAAGGCCGGCTCCATCATCGGCTACAAACTGGACAGTCTGGAAAAGGTGGTGGAGAGGAGGACGCTGAACAAACTATTGTCCATCTTGGATAATCCTGACCACCCTCTCCACCACCTGCTGCAGGGACAGAGGAGGACGTTCTCCAAAAGATTCCTTCAGCTCCGCTGTCAAAAGGACAGATAGAGGAGATCATTCCTGCCCACTGCAATAAGACTGTACAATAACTCACCTTTGGCAAAATCCATCACACAACAATAACACCGTTGTCTGTTTTTATTGGTTGTTTAAATATTTAAAAAAAATATTTAAAAAAACTTTGCACTATTGTTTAGTTAGTTTTAATTTAATTATTATATTTTATTTTATTCCATTTTATTGTATATATTGTGCATTTTTTTAATTTTATATTTAACTTTTTTTTACTGTTATTTTATTTCTTTCCTGTATCTATAAATGCTGCTGTAGCAAAAGGATTTCCCCTTGGGGATTAATAAAGTATCTATCTATCTATCTATCTATCTATCTATCTATCTATCTATCTATCTATCTATCTATCTATCTATCTATCTATCTATCTATCTATCTATCTATCTATCTATCTATCTATCTATCTATCTATCTATCTTTTCCCAGTGGAAATGTAGTAGCAGCATCAAATAAGGATGTCAGTTCTCCTTGGCACCAACATCTCATGGCCTTTGGTGGTTTATATTTTGTGACTATTTTATCATAATGCACATAATGCAGAACTTGCAACTTTATACATGATAATGAATCTAAATATTTGTAGATACAGATGAAGTTCATGAAACTCTTTATTCGATCAAATTCCCCTCAAAGTCAGACAGCTGTTCTTCAAGGTAATAATGGATCTGCAGTTTTGAAAAAATAAAAAAAAAACTACTAAAATGTTTTATAATATGTTTCATCAAGCCATTGGAATGCTATTTCATTTAGCTCCCAAATAAAATTTGTGACACATAAATGGTCGCCTGCTGATGGGTTAAGTTAAAAAAGACCTGCGGCAAAACTCTTTTTGAGAGGAAAATTAGGAAGATCCTTGTTCTATAGGGAGCAGTGGAACTTAATATATCTCAGTATCCTTGCCTGCTTTCATGTGAAGTATGTGCACATGTGTTTATGTGTTGTTGACACAACTGATTTTCTGCAGTGAACCCTCAATGGACCCTGGTCTGAATTCTGCGGATGAACCTCCGAATCAACATCTAGCTATCAAATGCAGTTTTTCCTAAACTGAAAATGCATTTTTCAAGCAGTAAGGATCCATCCTGCTGAGCTGTCTGAAGTTAACATATGGCTCTCTGCTAACTACACACCCTGACCTGCCTGTGGAGGGGGGCAACGAGAAAATAAAACTCCCTCCAGCGATAGATCTACAAGTGCTGGTATCTGTATTGAACTTAAACATTAATTAAACACTAACGTTTCAACGTAAGGCTTGTATAAAGGTTATCCATAGTGCATTGGGTGGAGGGCTGCATTAAACACCATCAATTCAAAGTTTGGATACAATTATTCTTAATTTACTCTCAAGATAAAAGTCCTCCATTATTCTCTGCAACACTTCTTCTCTCCTTGCAAATCTTGCGATTCTGCTGCCTCTCTGTATAATGAGTTCAGGGGATTTGCATCAGAGTTAAATCTGACTTTTCACCTCCGGACCAAAGTGAAAAATTATAGAGTTGCCTGTAAGAGTACTGTACCGTGTGTGTGTGTGTGTGTGTGTGTGTGTGTGTGTGTGTGTGTGTGTGTGTGTGTGTGTGTGAGAGAGAGAGAGAGAGAGCATCTATGTGCGCATGAGAGAGAGTTAGAGCTTATGTGCCACTTCTACAGTGTTTTGATGTGTGTTGATGCAGTTGCCTGTCAATATGCCAGCTACTATAATCCTTTAAACAGATTAGGATTAATGGCCTTTGGGCCTCACTCAATGCTCCACTTGGAGACATGAATACATATGAATGAATATACATTAAAGTAATCAGTTAGTGATTGTTTTTTGTCTTATATCTGAGAGCAGAGGTTGCAATTAAGTTCGGCCGTGGGCCAGTTCTTTTACAGCGCTGTTCATCAAGAGACGGAAGGGTTTGCTTGTTTGAAAGTGAACTTTTTTTTTATTGATTTGGGAATGAGCTGATTAATGATAATAGTGGGCTGATCTTTCAATTCTTATCACTGAATATTTATTGGAGAGTATGGCATATAAAGTTACTCAGACTGGAAAGATGTGCCTGATATCAGACATTATCTCTGTCATTTGAATCAGTGGGCATAGCTAGACTTCAGTCAAAACCGGAGTCTTCTGATGTGGGATTATCATGGTGATTAGATGTGTTATTACAACACACTGACTGTTTACATAACCCAATTTGACTTTGAACTTTAGACTATTGAAGAGTGACTTCAGTGCTTTTCAATTCATCTAAGATATAAATTTATCTTTATGAAGTATGTCTCACTCCCTCCATGCTGCCTGTAATCTCTACCTCTTCATTTGCCTGCAAAAGGTCAAAAGATGACATCATCCTGAGGAGTTTTGCTGAACCCAGACTGTATTTCAAAGCAGATTCTACTTTACTGTGCTGTTTTCCAATCCAACAGCAGCAGCCTTGTGAACAGAGATACCAGAGCATTCAGGTTTAAATTTAATTGATTTTCCCTTTTGAAAGCATAGCAACTCAAACTAGTGGCATCATTGATGCTTAGTTGGTAGATATCTCTGCCCATTACATTTTTTTTTTTCAAAGTAGATTATCTTTATTTCATTGGATGGACAGTCAAAATATCTGATAAGAAGCAGTCATGGCTGCCAGAAGGTCATGTTGAAGATACTGTTAACTTTAAAGTTGCAATTCCTTAGAAAATAGCCTGTTAATGTATCCAGCGGACAGAACTGTGACACTATTCATTAGCTGAAGGCTGTTTCTGCTTATCAGACAGGTGTAAAGTTGGACTGAGTTCTACTGCAGGTGTCTGTAGTTTTGTAGTTGATCCTTGAATTTTACTCGTTATTATCACAAAATCAGCATTGGTCATAGATTGTGCATGAAAAGACTGTATAATGTTGAGGAGACAACTACTGATAATCTATCTGGATTTCCATAATGTTGTCTTCACTCTCAGCAAACTCCATAAGGTAGATGCTAGGAAGAACATGTAGGGGGAAACACAAGTGGCTCATCACAGTTCTTACAGGCCATATATGTGTTGTTGATGCTGTAACCTGTGGCTCATTTTTGAGGAGGTGTATGTGAGTTATGACTTTGCCAACTGTGTACTCTGTTCTTATGCATATTGTTGCTGTAGGTATGGTTTATCCCCTTATGAGGATTTGTAAATCCAGGCCAAGTTCAACATTCACTCTCCTTTTAGGTCTGTTTGGGTCTTTATCTGCTGAGAAAAATGTCTTAATGGTATTAAAATTGCAGAGCTAAATATTCCTGAGCTAACCAACACTACAGTTCTGGTCAATTTGGTAATCTAAGAACAGTCCGGTAAAGTAGTAAATTACTAAATACTAAACAAATTTAATAATATAATAATGATTATTTTCTTTTTATCACGTTCATTTGTGAGTGCGGAGCCAATAAGAAATCCACCTGCTTGGCTGACGTACATGCTTTCTACAGTCTCTAGTGAGAAGGACTGTGCATTCTCAAAAACATGGCCGTGATAGTAGCAGATGTAGTTCAGTTTATGTGTCAGTGGGGAATTTTCTTATAAATAAATAGGGCGCCATCTTTAAATGTGGGAACCAGTTCTCCTTCATACACTCATCCTGCAGGCATTTTGAATGTGGAACTCAGCTGAAAGTGCAGTGGAACTCAACTGTTGGCGTTGGGATTACTTTTAGGTTTATAGTTTTTGATTTAATGCTTCATTTCTGAGGTTTTTCACCTTTACGTTTTAGGGTTAAGAGGTTGAAAGCTTTCCAGCTGATACAAGTGATTTCTGCAGAATCTAAAATATATTGTCAGGGTACTTACACCATAAACAGATACTTGAAATAGTTTGTGTGTGTGTGTGTGTGTGTGTGTGTGTGTGTGTGTGTGTGTGTGTGTGTGTGTGTGTGTGTGTGTGTGTGTGTGTGTGTGTGTGTGTGTACACATGGAAAGGACCCACAGATGGGAAATAATTTTGTGAAAGTAGTGTACCAGAATGAAAGAAAAGATCATTCACTTGTGATTGTGAATTATTTCATGCAGAATAATTCAATCCAATGTCACACTTGAACTGAACAAAGCTTATGCTTATAGAGTGAACAGTTGAGCTACTAAATGCTTCTGTTGTTTGAAATTAGAAAAATTTGAAATAAATAGTGTCCTTTCTTAAAAAGAAAACATCTTATTATTACTGAAGCAGGTGCAACACTTTTCTTGATGATCACTTATGTTGATGAAACACAGGACATTTGTAGCCAAGGGAGAATCTATGAATAATACAAAAAAAAGCAGTTTGACAAACACAATGACCTGCCCATGTGGCATCAACAGTGCCATGTGTATTATGTTATCAATTAATTAATTTTACATAGCTTATAACACTAGTTAAACTGTTCAAGTACTCCATATAGTTTACTACTACAATTATGTTTACAATTATGAACACAATGGCATTAACACAGAGTATGTATTTACGCAAGTCCAGTGTTATTAAATTACTGTTTTGATAGCTTTTTAATTGCAAACAATTGCATCACGTGTAGCCACTGTACTTCAGTTACTGAAGTATAATCTTTTACAACACACCAATGTTGGGGCTGATGAGACTGCTGTGTGTTCAGCTACATATGCAATGGGTGTCTGTGGGTGTCACTGTTTTGTCAAATGGTCAGTAGGTCCACCTCATTGGTCTACAGTTACATATCAAGGCAAACACAAGCTCAATTAAAAATGCCCTTTTATTGAGTGCCAACAGCAGGTTGACATTTTAGATTTATGGTGAAATGTGTTTGCATGGATTAACATCAAGTTTTGTAAAACATTTGTGTTTCCCTCAGGATTAACTGCAATCACTGTAGCGACCTGACATCAGGTCAAATTTGTAGTTTGTCCAATAATCTATTTTATAATCAAATACCTGCAACAGCAGTTAGTCCCTTTAGGATTTCAAGGATTTGTTGTTTTGCTGTTGTGATCAAATGTTTGATTTTGCAGCATATTTTTTTTCTTCAAAACTTATGATGTAATTTACAGAGTTTTGATTGTATGATACATATTTATTTTTGTTGTTTTAGTCCTCATCATTTTAATTTTTTTTTAAATTTTCTTAACTAAGAATTATGGGCTCAATGTTCTGAGAAAAATTCTGATTCATAAAAGTGAAGTACCTTTACAGGCTGTGGCTTCAACATAGAATACAGAGGTCACATCTGTAAAAAAAAAAAAAAATAGTTTCAAAAGCTTTTCAAATAATATTAATTGAACACATACATAGCCTGAAGCAGGCAGGAGAGTATTCCTCCATCGAATGGCAGGGTGGTTCACTGACAGCAGCGACAGAAAGACAGACTTAATGACAGCCAACAGCTGAACACAGGAAAAATCAAGTGCTTTGTGATGGTTCTTTTGGTATGCAAATATGCTAATAACATGCTAATGCCAGTATAATAATCCAATCAATCCGGCTCATTACTTTAGAAACGTCTAAAGTCAGAGTAAGCCTGAAGTGAGGTGGCTAACTTCCATTAGACTAATGCAAAAGACCAGATTTCTAAGATCTACAGACCAGTTTAAACCGTCTTTATGAAACCAGTGCCGGTGGGGCCTTCAGGGAAAACTATAAATACTGAAGTGGTTGAGCATGTCTTACCAACTAGACCTGACAAGAGCATAAACTGTCTCTTAGTCTTGTTGATCTCGACCTCCTCCTGAGGGAGATGTCTGTTTCTTTAACAGGTGAACATAGTGCGGTATTTGGCAGCTAGTGTGTAACTGTGTCTGTTTGCTGTTAAGCTCTGGGCAGGCCCGAGTACAGTTGAGTTTTCAGAGCTTTTTCTCTAAAACAACTGCCTGCTGTGATCGAAGACGATACGCTGAGGAGGAATCCAAATAGTGAAGTTGAAGGACAGCTAAACAATGAGCAGCACCTCTCACAGTAATATGTTTTTTAACACTGTCATTTAAAATATAAATTATATCTTAAAACAGAAGAAACTGAAGGAAAAAAAAATGTGTTCTCGACGCGTCTGACGTCATCACACTGGAAGGAGGAGTGCAAATCTGACATCATTTATGATGCTGGCTGCTTGAACACAAAAAGAAAATAAATATTGACGAGTGTTAAAGTAGTACAAACAATAAATGCAGTACTAATACTGCATATTATACAGTATGTAGAAGTTACCAGTCCCCAAGAAGACGACTCCATCTGGCCTCAACGACTACCGACCGGTTGCCCTCACATCTCATGTGATAAAGGTGATGGCTGGTCTTGGCACACCTCAGACCGCTGGTGAAATCTTCACTGGACCCTCTGTAATTTGCGTACCAGCCTCATGTGGGAGTGGACGACGCCATCATCTACCTGCTGCAACGAGCTCAGTCTCACCTGGATGGAACCAGTGAATCTGTGAGAATCACTTTCTTTGATTTCTCCAGTGCATTCAACACCATCCAACCACTGCTGCTGAGTGAGAAGCTGCGGGTGGTGGGGGTGGACACGTCCACCGTCTCCTGGATCAATGACTACCTGACAGGCAGACCACAGTTTGTCCGTCTGGGCAGTGTGCTGTCTGATACGGTGGTCAGTGGTACTGGAGCTCCTCAGGGAACTGTTCTGTCCCCTTCCTGTTCACCTTATACACAACTGACTTCCAGTACAACTCAGAGTCCTGCCATCTGCAGAAGTTCTCTGATGACTCTGCAGTGGTAGGATGTATAAGGGATGGACGGGAGGATGAGTACAGGGCAGTAGTGGAGGACTTTGTGGAGTGGGCGGGAAGAAATCACCTGCTCCTGAACATGGCCAAGACCAGAGAGATGGTGGTCGACTTCAGGAGGAAGACGACGGCTCCACAACCGCTGAGAGTTCTGGGAGAGGAGGTGGACATGAGGAGGTGGACATGGTGGAGGAGTACAAGTACCTGGCGTCTCCATGACAACAGACTGAACTGGAAGACCAACATCAACGCTGTCTACAAGAAGGGGATGAGTCGACTCTTTTTCTTGAGGAAACTCCGATCCTTCAATGTGTGCAGCCTGGAAAAGGTGGTGGAGAGGAGGACGCTGAACAAACTATTGTCCATATTGGATAATCCTGTCCACCCTCTCCACCACCTGCTGCAGGGACAGCAGAGCACTTTCTCTAAAAGATTCCTCCAGCTCCGCTGTCACAAGGACAGATACAGGAGATCATTCCTGCCGACTGCAATAAGACTGTACAATAACTCACCTCTGGCAAAATCCATCACACAACAATAACACCGTTGTGTTTTTCTTGGTTGTTTAAATATATATATATATATAAAAAAACGTTGCAGTGTTGTTTAGTTCATTTTAATTTAATTGAATTATTCTATTTTATTCTATGTATTGTATATACTGTGCATTTTTATATTTAATATTTTTTTTACTGTTATTTTATTGCTTTCCTGTATCTATAAATGCTGCTGTAGCGGAAAAAAAATGGCCCCTTGGGGATTAATAAAGTAACTGTCTATCTATCTATCTATCTATCTATCTATCTATCTATCTATCTATCTATCTATCTATCTATCTATCTATCTATCTATCTATCTATCTATCTATCTATCTATCTATCTATCTATCTATCTATCTATCTATCTATATATCTTATCATGAGTATACACTACTCTAAATCATAGTGCATCTTTAACATTATCTTACTAGTTTGCTTTCCTTTTCTGTCTTTCTTAATTTTTATTTTTCCTTTTCTTCTCCATTTTTTTCCCTTTTTCACTTAGATCCTGGTTGTAGTCAGACCAGGGTGAGACCATTACATTGCAGAGCTATGATTTTATGTGTCAGCTCTATAGTCACCAAAATGATCCCACAAGCCAATTTTGAACACGCCACATCACAACTGCTTCACTAACATTCACCACTGCTGGCTGGAACAACATGTGACTATGGGATGCACTAATATGTTACATTGTGGATGGGTTAGCAGCCGTCCTCCAATTACCCACTCCAATCTCATACTGTACTGTTCTGAACCGCAGCAATGACTCAACCTCTTTACCGTCAGGTCCTGGGAAGTGTAGTTGAAAATGCTCAGAGTAATCCAGCAATGTATAACAAATCGTCTGTCAACAAAATGGGCCGCATGAACCACCATTCATCATGTGTGACATCATCGTGTGCTTAACAAAGGGCAAAATCATTGTGTAATTAGTTTGCGCGCTGCTCACTTCTATTTAATTTAAACTGCAAAGACTTAACTAAATTCTCATATAATGAAACACAGTCTGTTTTGTCCTCAAATCAAATAGTTCTTCTTTTGTCTCCAGTTTTACTGGAACCTTGGGCAACCTCATTTAGCATCCGATTGTTGCTCTCCAAAAGATGTTTGCATTTATAGACGTCTCCTCTTTCAATTCCTGCCATACCACTGCTACTTGGAAATCTCTTTAGTCTGCGTTGCCATGGCAATTTAGCTCCACTGAGCTGTTGAAGGGTATATATGCATGTGAATGTCTCTGCAGCTGTGCCAAAGGAAAGGGACAAAAGTATGATTACTGAAATCACTGAAGAGATAATCTGTAAATGTTGCCAGTTTTTTTTTTTTTTAACATAAAGTCCTGGCACCCTGTGTTCCTCACTTTGTAGATGGTTATTTGTGGGTATTTCACAGGTGAATCATGATAGCGGATTAATGGAGACCGTGAGCCCTAGAGCAGCGGGGGTGTGGGGAGGGGGGTATTAATCTCTCAGCATTAAAGCCTCTTGAGCTGCTAAATGTTGGTTATATGCAGGTTTTCATCAGTGTAAAGCAACGTTTAAGGTAAATACATTTTTAAAGAACATCCTGTGTCCACAGCAGGTGTTTTGGCTCCTTTCTGCAAAAATTCTACACTAAAGCACAAAAAAGAGTAACTCTTCTTATTATGGCCAACCCAGCAGCTGAAAAGCACTAAAGAAACAGCATTATTCTTAAAAGTGAACCAGACTTTAGTAGCCAGATAGGATTTCCATTAACATGCATAATTGTGGAACTAGATGTCAACACATGTAAAAAAAACAACACCCCAATCATTGGACTTCATTCATGAACACTGTTGTTTTTAATCAAAAACTCCTCTCATGTTTTCTTTGGCGTTTCCTTCCACAACCGACAGACAGTCATCCGACTGTCTTAACTGCACTAAATTGTCATCAATTGTTTGCTTCAGTCTGATGAATGCAACATGTTCAGGAGAAGGAGGGTGTTTAGAAGATTTCACTAGTTGCGTAATGGAATCACCATGCGAGGCTGCGTGTTCTGCTTTTATGTTACACTGTAGGTGCAACAGAGGATGATACTGGGGGGCTGTGACTCAGATGGTAGAGCAGTTTACCCACTAGTCATAAGGTTGGCAGTTTGATTCCCAGGTCTTCCTGTCGACATGCAGAAGTGTCCTTGGGCAAGCCACTGAACCACAGGATGCTTCTGATGGCAGGCAAGCACATTGCATGGCAGCTCTCCTGCCAGTGGTGTGTGAAAGTGTGTGTGAATGGCAAACTTTAAAAAGCAATTTGAAACCTCTTCATTACTCAAAAAAAAGTCAGTCTTTGTGACAGGATTTCCTTCATGTTGTGTAAATGAGGTGTCTTGTTTAAAAGTGGAATCAAACTACAGATTTAAAGGGAGGTAAAAAGTGAGATGAATTGATCATGGATATGTTGGTACAGGATATATTTTGTATGAAATCATTAAAAAATCCCAATAGCTTTACTGTTCAGTCAAACATTGAAACTGTTGCAGCATTTCTTTCTAAATATGAAGTGCTGTCAGAATGGTAAAGGTATTTCATTTCTTATCCTTGACCACCATACAAAAGCCAAGTGGCAAAAAAGCAATTAAAAGTGAGAAGACTGAGATTTTGCCTGTAGACATTGTAAACACAGTGATCAGTGCAGCAGCCCAGAAAACTTTTCAGACTAAACCGCTCTTTCATTTGCACTAACAATAAAAATGCTTCTTTAGAAAGGATGTAAAAGGAACTCCTGATCACCATCTGTACTCTGGGTTACTAGTTTTAACATATTGCCTTACTAGTTTTAACATATTGATGCTGCTCCTGATATAAGTACATAGGTTGTACTGTTTATCTCTTTGTCAGTATCTATTGTTGTGGGAATGGAGGGCAAAGCTAGCCACAACAATAGGGTGTTGAAATGTGAAGAAAGTATGAGAACTTAGAACAAATCACCCTGCTTACTATATTATTATTTTAGATAATGCTGATGTGTTTTGAAGTGAATGATTTATAAATAAATCAAAAAATATTGCAAACACTGGACCCCAAAACAAAATACACAGATACACACAGATATACACAAAATACACAGAGTTTATTGCATCAACACAATCAGGAACCAGCAGATACACACAGGATGAGGGTATTTGACCCTAAAAGGGGTTACACTTTGGACATGATTCACCCGTTACACAACCTGCCGTTACACTGCACAGGGTTGTTATTATAGTGGAACTGTTATTAAAGTGGAGCCTGGATATCAGAGGACAGTGGTTTGATGTCGGAGCAAGAGCGCAGCAATACTCAAAGACACATCTCTCTTTTCTTCTAACACAGCTCCAGGTTGTTTTCTTGTACGGATCTAACATCTGATAACAGGTCCTTTTATCTGTCATATGATATCAGCATACCAATTTAGAAATAAAATCTGTCTGCTAACTCATCAAATTAAAGAGAAATAAGACACATGAACTTATTATACTGAAATACTCCTTTGTAAAGGAAACGTTAAAGTCTCGAATGAATGACAGATTACTCTTGCCTGCTTAGCCAGGACACAATGAGAACATCTGAATGCTGTTTCTTCGAGACTTTAAGAAAATTGCTTCATTTCACAAGGTGAGATCTTTAAACCAGACGCAGACTCATTTCAGCTCAATTAAATCTTCATCAGGATGGAGGGAGGATGGGAAATAAGTCCGTCTAACCTCTCCACTGTCGGCCATTCAGCATGTAAAAAAAAGTCATTTAAGACTGAAATCAAATGCAATTTAAATATAAATGAGAAATAAGACTTAAAAGAACCAAATAATAAAAAGATACTTGGTTCTCATCAGGTGGATGTGGTGCTCCCTCTGGATGCCTCAGTCCTACAGACCAAATTTATGTAGCTCGAATAATCTCAGTTAAAAAAAAGGCCAAGAATCAGTAGAAATTTTCTATTATGTTCGAAGCAAATGTCATTAAATTGTGTGATACTTTTCATATCATCACATGCACTAAACATTTCTGTTCATGCAATAAAGTGCTTTGGTACACCATTAATGCTGAACAATATATATTTTGATGCAGCATATACTGCCATCCAGACAACATCTCTTTCAATGCTTATTTCAGCAAAACAAGGCCAAAGCACATTTCAAAACTCCCAAAACTGGTCTTCTCAGTTTCCAGACCTTTACAGAGTGTTGTTAAAACAATACAAAGACTTTTGGCCAACATTTTCAGATGTTTGGGGCTGATGTCTGTCCATGACTAAAATATTCTTGAGCTTAAAGTACCACAACAAGTGTTACTTTCACCTTTTAGAGTAACTTTATCTTTACTTCCTGTCTCTGTGTGTAACTAAGCCCTGCCCTTTGTGTCAACACAACAGGATACAAAGGTAAGTGATCTATGCTTTGTATGATCTCTAACAACTGACCCGTTTTACTTTACGTGAATCCCCAAACCCTGTTTAGTCAATAAAAATAAATATCCTCAGTAGTCATAAATAAACATATTGCTTGATTCCATTAAAGAAAGATTGTAGTTACAGATAAAACAGAGTTAAATGCTAATCACGTTTACCATCCTGACCTTCACGCCTTTCTTCACCTACTCACTCACCTATTCCTGTGCTTAAAGTGAACATTTTGTTTGGCTGTACAAACGTGAGGTATGGAATCATCCAACAGGGACGTACGTGTTTTACCTCAGCCAAGAACCAATCAATAATCACTTACTGTGTTCCAAATATCGCATTTAAGCTTTTAACCTTACCAACCAAACATAATCCCATCATCCTCGTATAAACCTAGATGTTTTTTTTAATCTTTTTTAACATGATTGTTTTCATTGATTATTTCTAAAGCATTGCTTGGTCTAATTCCTGTCCAGACATCATAGGAGTGGAAGCTATAACAACAGCTACTACAATTTGGAAAATACGCACTTTAAAATAAATTTTCAAATTCGCCTTCAAAAACAAAATGTGCTGTAGAAGTGAGAACAGGTCCTGGAAACTTATTCAAAAACATTCAAAACACTTTAAAAAAAACAAAACATATTGTATTACATTACATTTCATTTAGCTGACGCTTTTATCCAAAGCGACTTACAATAAGTGCATTTCAACCATGAGGGTACAAATTCAGAACAACAAGAATCAAGAAAATACAATTTCTTCAAGAAAGCCAAACTACAAAGTTCTATCAGTAAGTGTAATTTTAAGTGCTACTAAAGTTCTACTGTTCAAGGTAAAGTCTGAAGAGGTGTGTTTTTAGTTTGCGGCGGAAGATGTACAGAGTTTCCGCTGTCCTGATGTCGGTGGGGAGCTCATTCCACCATTTATTTATTTATTTATTTTTTTTAAATTTTATTTCACTTTGTTAATCCCCGAGGGGAAATGTCTTCACTACAGCAGGGGGGCTCTCAGGGGGGAGATGCTGCAGCAGGCTGCCACTAGTGCGGCGCCAGGTAACCTGACCTGAGGTGCATGTTTTTGGATGATGGGAGGAAGCCGGAGAACCCGGAGAGAACCCACGCAAGCACAGGGAGAACATGCAAACTCCGCACAGAAAGGCCCAGGACTGGATTCGAACCCTGAACCTTTTTTGCTGTGAGGTGACAGTGCCAGGACAGCAAACAGTCGTGATTTAGTAGAGTGTTTAGCTCAGTGAGGAGCAACAAGCCGATTGGTAGAAGCAGAGCGGAGGGAGCGGGCTGGGATGTAAGGTTTGACCATGTCCTGGATGTAGACTGGACCCGATCTGTTCACAGCATGGTACGCAAGTACCAATGTCTTGAAACGGATGCGGGCAGCTACTGTTAACCATTGAAGGGAGCGGAGGAGGAGGAGGAAGAGGAGGAGGAGGAGGAGCGGAGTAGTGTGAGTGAATTGTATAAAAACATATTGTCACTCAGAATCGATTTTCTATATGTTTACACTTTGAACCATGCTGAAGTATCCTTCAGAGACACATTTACCAGATGGGGTCTGTCAGCTTTTAGTTGTCTTGCTTCCTTTGACTTCACAACATTTTTTCATGTGTAGCTGTTGGGTCATACACCTGCTCGCTGCACATCGTTGTACTTGTGTCTTGTTAGTGACCTCATTTTTTTTCTTCAATAAACAACTTCTATTAAAAACAGTTTTCTGCATGTTTTTGTGTTTGTTTTAGTTTTTTGGCCTCACAACAGTCTCACAAGCATTTATATAACGTGAGTCTGTCTACTTATCAGTGAATACACAGACCAGCTTTCATTTATAGATTTATAGAAACATATAATTATTTTTCAATTATTTATCATCTACAGCTAATGTAGGGCTTTCATCTCTTTTATGTCTGTAGACTTCACTTTTTTTGTGTGGATTTGTTTATTTTTTATACTGACATGAAAGCTGAAAAAAACATTCCATGTATGAGGGTGGGTATGTGGGTTTAACCCTTGAATACATGTGTTGACACTTACATATCTTGACATGACAAACCAGCCCCTAAGGCTGATTCAGAATTATCTTGGAACCCTAGAGCTTTAAACCTTTTTGGGGCATCAATACACAAATACAGAAATATATATTGAATATTTAGGATGAATATTTGTCAGTGCAAACTGAGAAATTGCACATAGCACGTTTTAGTTCTCATTGAGTAATAGTGCGCATGTGATCACAGATCACAGAGTGTGTCCCACGCTGAAGGAAATCATCTCAATTTGGGGGGCAAGGCTTTCCATGTCATGGAGCTGCCAACTCAAGCTGCAGAGAAGCAGTGGAGGTGTAGGTGGAGGCTATTTGCATATTCCTACATCCACACAAATTCCATGAAGTCAAATGTGTTGTGTTACACCAAAGCCACATTAAAGCATCCGAGTTTGTTATCTATTCGGGACAACTCTGTGAATGTCTTTGAGAGGCCCAGCCAGAGCCCAGACTTGAACCTGATTGAACATCTCTGGAGAGATCTGAAAATGGCTGTGCACCGACGCTCCCCATCCAACCTGATGGAGCTTGAGAGGTCCTGCAAAGAAGAACGGGAGAAACTGCCCAAAAATAGGTGCCAAGCTTATAGCATCATACTCAAAAAGACTTGAGGCTGTAATTTCTGCCAAAGGTGCTTCAACAAGGTATTGCGCAATGGCTGTGAATACTTATGTATGTGCTATATTTTCCTTCTTTATTTTTAAAAGATTTGCAGATTTACAAGATTTTTTCACTTTGTCATTATGGGGTATTGTGTATAGAATTTTGAGGGGAAAAAAAAAATATTGAATCCATTTTAGAATAAGGTTGTAACATGACAATGTGGAAAAAGTGAAGCGCTGTGAATACTTTCCGGATGCACTGCATGTTTTTTCTCAATTTGGAAATCACTGAGGTGATTTTTCCCTCTAAATTAAAGGATACAAATCCAAACAAAGCCCACTAATGATTTAGTTTTCTTTGCCACAGACGGTAGACACGTCAGTGGGAGATTATCAGACCTAAAAATATTTCGATTGACTTTTTAACTTTACTTGGATTGAATTCTCAGAACATTTTAAAGGAGAGGTATAGTTTTAATTTAAAAGTAATAAAGAGCAGTTAAACTTGGTGTCCTCAAAACAATAGATTTTGTGCCTCTGCTTTTGCTTGAGTAATCACAGGAAGAGGTGAGAATTGGAGGCTGAGGATGAGCAGGGATGGACACCATGGCTGCAGAACGGAGCACAAGTCCATTGGTTTCTACGGAGGATAGTCTTTAAAAGCAGTTCATAAATATTTAGTTTTATTTCTAAACCTTTCCATCACCCATCCATCCATTATCTATAATATAATATATTATACAATATAATATATGATATATATATATTATATAAATATATATATATTTATTATATATATACACAAATATACTGTTTATATATATTATATCATATATATATATATATATATATAAAATATAATTATCTATATTATCTATTCTCGCTTTATCCTGAACAGGGTCACGGGGGGGCTGGAGCCTATCCCAGCTCACTTAGGGCGAAGGCAGGGTACACCCTGGACAGATCGCCAGTCCATCACAGAGATTTTCTATCTAATTAAAACTGCAAGCTGTGATATATGGGTCCTCACACAATTGTGTTCGTCCTCCTCTTGCCAGCGGGACAGGGGTGGACACGGCTGTGGATTTTTCAGCATTTCAGTGGACATGATTTATTGTACATTTTCTTTTGCCTCCTGTTTCCACTATGTGGCACTGTATGTGGCATCATCAAAATCGTAAGGTTTTCCTTCAGGTGGAACTGTTCAACCGGCTGGCAAAGCATACTGAGACATAAACCATGTCATTTATTTTTGCAAGTATGTCGCACTATGACTAAGAAATACAATTGGCATGTAGATGTCTTCAGGCTGGGACTGTTATCAAAAATGTAAAGTTTGAGGTTTCTTAAGTATTTCCTGCCCTTGTTTCTGGAGAAGAAGGCTTTCCTTGAGATGCATATGATTGACAATTATTGTTAAAAGGTCCACAGAAGGATTTCTCTAAAGCCAGCGTTTGATGACGGTTTTTTCACGCAACAAAAAAATATTCTGGTGGTAGTTTTCAGGAGTTACTTCAAGATACAGAAAATACATCAATGTTAACTGTCACCAGTTGTCCAATCACAGTGAACGAGGGGCGGGACAAACTTGCTTAACCAACAACACTGGTCGCTGATAGGACTGCCCTTCAGAGTGGCTAAGCCAATGCTCATATGAGAAGTGTCACCAGACTACAACTGAATGCACCAAAGCAGTATTAAAAAGAAATGCAAATATTAATTAATATATCAACTGCAACATACAGATATTTCTGTTTTAGTTTGCTTCTCTATCTTTTTACTTTTGTATCAATTTCTCAATTTATTTACTTCCCATTATACTAATTGATCTATTCATTCAAACTATTTATGTATTTTTGTGTTTATTTTTTTGTATCATTTTCTTTTTGCATTTCCCTCCTATTTATTTCCCCAAACTTATTTATTTATGCTATTGCTTTTTACATTTCTTTCCACATTTCTGCCTCATTCTGAAAATGAGGGGGCTGTTATTCAATGTATGATGGGGTCAACTTTTTGTTGATTGGTTGAATCAGACTGCATAGATCGACCATGACTTGCTTCCACACTGGTCGCCAGGCTCACTGAATATATGGTTACCTCCAATCAGGAGATAGCGAGAGAACGCAAACGTTTATCTTATCTAGCTGAAAATAAAACTGTCAGTCTGACTTCCAACCAAGCACTTCTCCTGTCTAGCTTGGCCATTGATGTCAGAGCAAGTTATGTGATCTATGTACTCTCATGTCAATAAACTGTGAAAAGTTGACCCCTTGACACACTTTCAATTACAGACCCCTCATTTGCAAAATGAAGCAGAATCAAACTCGTCCAACAAAACTCCCTCCATATCAGTAAATTATTGGCGGAGCTTCCCAGACATGAAACCACACCACTTTACAAATTTCCATCTTCATGTGTTTTTCTCAACGCTGTTTTTCATAGTCAAGGTTTTATATGCATTGTATATTCATACTTCCATCCTTTCCTTTAAATATGTCACAATTAGTCATTTTGGGGAAAATTTCAGGGTGGCTGGAATTTTCTCAATTATGACTAATGTCTCTTAAAAATGAAGCGGCGGCCTTGTAAATACTTATTTTTAGAAGTATTTACAAGGCCGCCACTTTATTTAATTGTATTTATTTATTTTATTCTATATGTCCAGTCTGACAGTTGTCAGGAGGGAGAGAGCCTTACTGTATTTCAAAATTAATTCAAATGTTATCTATAATTGTCTATACAGATCATGGTTGTTCATTTTAGTCTCACAGTGGAGGAGCTGTTAATGGCTGAATCCCAAAACAGCCTCTGGCTTAAAGGGTTTTAAAAATAAGTTTTCTTAGAACAGCTGGTCACTGTACATTTTAGGGAAAAGAAGGAACATTTGTTGAGTCTTTTTTTGACTGGCGGATTAATCCACATTTGGTTTTATGGCAAGTATTTCTGGCAATAAAATGTTGGATTGATTCCAAATGAACTTCAGTGTGTGTGTGTGTGTGTGTGTGTGTGTGTGTGTGTGTGTGTGTGTGTGTGTGTGTGTGTGTGTGTGTGTGTGTGTGTGTGTGTGTGTGTGTGTGTTCAAGGTAAATGCAGAATATGTAATCTCGTGGCACAACGTGACTCACTGATGTGTTTTTGATACTTTTTGGACAACAATGGAGGTATATGGCACAAATAGATGAGATACTGCATATCAGAATCGTTAGAAGACATGTCGAAGAATTTGGTTGAATAAATAAATAAAATATAATTTTAGAAGAATAGAATAAGAAGAATAGAATTTCAGCGGTGTTATCTTTTAAATTCCAGAAAAATCACATGCATAATTTGCTTCCCATACCTTGGAAAAGTGCACTTGTTCAATTTCCCATAATCTCTTTAAAGTGAGTCACAAACAGTAAATATTTTGGTGAAAAACATTGACATAGAGAAGGTTTTATCCTAAACCGTATGGTGAGAAACACATTTTCTAAATTGCTCCGAGGCCGATTTGTGTTGCATAGAATTTTGTATCAATTAAAATGAAGGGAAAACACTCCGGAGACCTTGAACAGCAACAGAGCTAAATGACTGAAAAGTGTTTCGTCACTGACCTGAAGACCGAAAATCATAACACAGCTTTTCATTCCAGTCTGACTCCATCAGATACTTTTAATAATGACTATTTAAAATGGTTTGAATTGCAACCAAGGTTGGTTTCACCTGCAGGGCCTGTGTTACCATAGAAACGTTACCATATTCTGATAAACCATGAGACATCCCACTATTTTATATTAGCTGACGTGGAGAATTTAACAGAGATGTAATGAAAAAACTATCCAAAGGTGAAAACGGTTGAATGTTTTGTATCTTAATACAGTTGTGTGTTTGCCCTGAGCCTCTGTCATAAAGGAGCAACATCGCTGTGGCCACAGGGACTAAGGACAGTGCAGACACGACATGAAGGCAGACAGAAGTGTTTGGATGGAGATGATGAGTGAGTTTGAACTGATGGTGAACCACCACAGGCCACATGTGAGATGTTCTTCGCAGAGGCGGCCTAAGGGAAATCTATTCAGTTGGAAAAACAGTTGAAAGAAGCATTAGCGCTGCAGTATCTGGCTGTATGTACAGATATGAGGCATGTTTGGAAGTGAGCAGCAGGTTCAGGAATCCCCCCTGCTGAGGGTTTAATAGGCAGAATGTGGTGGAGAATGGCAGCATCCAGCGCTCCCCAATCTGAAAAATTGCAGGCATTTTCTGCTGTCTGAAAATCTTATATGAAATGGCTGGCAGCTATTCAGATGTCTTTAAATGCCTGTGCCTTGGCAGTCCACTATTTCATCATGCTGATCTGATGGAGAGATGGTGAGTTTGGAGACAGCGGCAGACAGGAAAAGACAGAAGAAGTGCTTCTAGTGTCTAATCGTAGTCAGTTTGAGTTCGCAGGCGAGTTCAGCCTCGCAGTCCTGACTGAATAAAGACGTATTTTATTCCAACAAAACTGTCACAACTGGTGACACACATGCTCTCTCAATCCACAGCAGCATGTGCAGTTCAAAGACATGCAGAATTATGGTTGAAATCTTTATCATTCTCCTCAGTTATTAAATGACAGAATCTACTATACATGGGTGCTTATTAGTTCAGGCACTGTTTGATGACACGCGTTGTGGCGTAATGCGCCTGTAGTAGTACAGATTTAACATTAAACAGCTATGACTTGCATACTGTGAGGCAGTTTAGGAAGCATAAATAATCCAACAGGACTCTGCCCAACAACGCTGCAACATGATTTACAGTTTGTATGTAGCCAGAAGTCCTGCAGTGTATTCTGGCCTTCATAATACAATTAGACACATTATGAAAGATATGAAGGATTATGAGCTGACAGTACAGATGCTTCCTGAATGATGGAGAGATTAATAGGTCTTTCAGTGATGACATAACATGCTTGTAAACCATATTGTACTGTACAGGTATAATAGATTGATTAATTTACATGGGACTGCTAATTCATGATACCCAATGTTGTTTTTCTCATTTCAGAAGTTCTCTTAAACTTCTAAAACACATTTTAAGGTCAGTTTTTGTATGATTTTAATACACTGATTGCTTATATTAATAGTTTGATACAGCAGCTTTAACACTAATGTAGGATGTAAAACTACAGGACGAATGCAGCTATAAACCAAATATATTGCTCAACCGTGAACTCCCAATTATCATCTCCAAATGTTCCATGCAGAATTTCCAAGATCATTTACACTCCAAAAGGTCCACTAACTGCATGTGGGACTTCCTGGAGTTTGCATGACTCAATATATTGTAGCCTATTGCAAAAATGTTTTAATAAAAACAAAATACAATGATTTACAAATCGCATAAACGCCTATTTTATTTCAGATAGATCAACGACAACATACATACAGTGTAGTAATGGAGAAATTGTATTGTTTTATGTAAAATATATGCTCTTTTTGAATTTGATGCCAGCAACACGTCTCAAAAAAGTTGAGACAAGGGCATGTTAACTACTGTTTTGCAACACCTCTTCTTTTTACAACACTCAACATCTTTGGGAATTGAAGAGAACAGTCGCTGGATATTTTCCATTGAAATGGCGTCTCATTCTTGCTTTATACACGATTTCTGCTGCTCAATAGTTCAAAGTCTTCTTTGTTGTATTTTTCATTTTAATAATGCGCCAAATGTTTTCAACAGGTGACAGGTCTGGACAGCAGACAGGCAAGTTTATCACCTGGACTCTTTTACTAGAGAGCCATGCTGTTGAAGTATGTGCAGAATGCAGTTTTACATTGTTTTTTTTTAAATAAACAAGACCTTCCCTAAAATAGATGTTGTCTGGGTGCCATATTTGTTGCTCCAAAACCTGAATATGTCGTTATATGTCATTCCCAGATGAGTAAGCTACTCATGCCATGCACACTAATGCATCCCTCTACCATAACAGGTGCTGGCTTTTGAACTGAGCGCTGATAACAAGCTGGATGGTCCCTCTCTTCCTTAGCCTGGAGGATGCAGCGTCCATGGTTTACAAAAATAATCAAACATTTTGATTTATCAAACCACTGGACAGTTTTCCATTCCGTCTCAGTCCATCTTAAATGACCTCGACCCAGAGAAGGCGGCAGTGTTTCTGGATCATATATACTTTTTTTTTTCATCGCTAGGTCGTTTTTTAACCTGCATTTGTGGATGCAGCGATGAACTGTGTTCACAGACAATGGTTTTCAGAAGGCTTTCTTATCCCAGACAATGTTTTCCACCAAAGATTTGTGTGTGTTTTTAATGCAATGCCGCATATTTTCCAGATTCTCTGAATCTTTTAATGATGTTATGAACCGTAGATGATGAAATCCACTAATTCTTTGCAATTTTACGTTTAGGAACATTATTCTTAAATTGTTGCTCTATTTTCCCACGCAGTCTTTCAACGAGTGATGGACTCCTCCCCATCTTCACTGCTGAGACTTTGCCTCTCTGAATTGCCATTTTTATACCCAATAATGTTACTGATCTGTTGCCAATTAACCTAATTGAGATGTTCCACCGAGTGTTTTTTATTTTTTGTATTTAATCTTAACACAACTTCTCCAGTCTTTTGTTGACCCTGTCCCACCTTTTTCAAACATGTTGCTGGCATCAAATTCAAAAAGAGCATATATTTTACATAAAACAATACCATTTCTGTGTTTCAACACTTGCTATGTTTTCTTTGGGCTATTTGCAATTAAATATGGGTTCAGTGGATTTGCAAATAATTGTAGTTTGTTTTTATTTATATTTTACCAACTTTTTTGGAAAGGGGGTTGTAAACCCTGTACCATTCTCCTGGTATCAACATACAATAACATGATTGTGCCATGCCTTACATGAGTTGCACATAAACCCCAGGACATCAACTCCATTAGTACTTAAGGGAAAACCACCTCATCAAAATTCTGGCAGATAATGATCTTTTTTATGCATGTTTACCATTTACTTTCCACAATAGTTTCATAGCACCATCCACCCTGCAAATATCAAGGTTGCCAACATGAAAACAGAAAGAAAGAACAATGCTGTGTTGCAAATTACATACTTCCTGTAGTACACTCATAAATACTGCTCTTAAATGTTAGTACTCTTACTTGTGTGTCATTATGGGGTATTGTGTGTAGAATTTTGAGGAAATAAATTAATTAGATACATTTTAGAATAAGGCTGTAACAACAAAATGTGGAAAAAGTGAAGCACTTTGAATACTTTCTGGATGCACTATATAATAAGTGGAGTTGGGAGACAAGACATCATGTTCAGCCCATGGTTTCTCTCTTTATCATTCTTCTTCGCTCTCTTCACCAGAAGCGGGAATTCCTCTGCCTCTACGGCAACCCTGAGGGGACACGTCATCTCCAATGCAAACAGTAAACATGAGACACATTACATTACATTACATATGCATTCAGGAAAACGCACAAAATGGACTTTAATTTGCAGATTTGAAAGATGCGATCCTCACTGCACATCGATAGCAGATCAGCTTGGAATTTTTTTTGCTGGAGATGTGAAGTTTGGACATGATTTTACACACTCAAACCTTTAGTAAATCAGGCCCCTGGTGTTCAGGAACAGCTGCAGCTTCCTCAGATAACATAACTGTTAAATTAACACTATTGAAAGTTGAGCTGCTATTAGTCCTGAGTGTACAATCAGCTTAATATGCATCACAAAAGACTCATTATGTTAATATCTCATTTGGTAAACCAAGGTGTACAAAGTGCTTAACCGAGTGAAAATCCCTGCTGAGAGGCAGACACACATTAAAATAAAACCTTAAAATGTAATGAACAGATTTCAATTTATAAAAACAACACACATCTCGGAGACAAGAATATTAGATCAATATGGAAATAAAATCAATCAGAAATGAACGACAGATTATGAAAATAAGTTGTTTGTCACTGCTACTTCCTTTTGTCATTAGTTGTGCCCATATTACCTCAGTACACTTAACAGTTCATTTGTGTGTTTGAGTATTTATTTTGGTTTCTTTGTCCTTGATTTTGTGTAAAGTAAATGAAAAAAGTGATTTACACTTTTATTCTTAATAAAGTAATCACCCCTCCAAGTGGTTCGGCCTCAGAAACTTAACTTATCAACATGTAAGACACAAATTATTTTACCTTGTCGTCCTTAGGTGGGAAATGCAGGAAAACACAATTCTCTCTTAGTGTTTATTTTATTACTGCAAGTTCATTTCAATAAAAGTCAAATGCTCGCTTATTTTCTAAGCATGGCGTACATTCATTTTCAACTTTAGTTTGATTTAAGTTGGTCACTAATAAAAATGTAAACAATGCAAAGCAGAATGAAGTCAGCTCTGTATGCCACACACCTCCATGCTTCATGTTGAGGATCTGTGTCCGTGGGCTTATAGTTACTGCTAGCAATAAAATATATCAGGGGGATAAGTTTGACTCAACAAGCAAGTATTTTTTTGTAAACCAAGATTTTAAAGTGGTTACAGCATACAGAATTGAGTTGAGTGATTTAACTTTAAGTAAATAAGCATCAGTAAAAATCCAGACTTGTAATGATGTAGAATAACTAAGAGCATGCTGCTCCTGAAGTCAGGTCAGTTATTGTTGTATTTCGGTGACAAGGTTCAACACGTTGAGACCTGATAGTTACTGTTTTGCATTTCTTGTGAAAAAATCTTCATCCTTCAATGTTGTGTTTATACACTGAATTTCTATATGAGAACCTGCATGTCTCGCAGATGTTCCCTCCTCCAAGAACTTCATGAATTGGTGACAGAAGATTGAGGTGGAAAAGGATCGATGTGGAGATGAGTGGTAAACAGGGCAGCATTGGTGGTTCAGTTTAAGGTGGAGGTGCACTGTCACCTCACAGATTAAAGGAGAAGCCTTTCATGCTACCTCCGGGCTTAAAAGCTGCGTCATAAGCTTCTCTTGTCTGTGTGGAGTTGGCATGTTCTCTCCAAGTGTGCGTGGGTTTCCTAAAGTCGCTCTGGTTTCCTCCCACACTCCAGATACATGCAGCTAGGTATGAGTGTGACTGGTCCATGCATTATCTATACCAGGAGGAGCTGGAATAAATAATGGATGGATATTGCTATTCTTATCCTTATTAAAGATAGCTTTTGACAGTGACCTTCTTTAAAACAAAGCCTAGGATTAATTAATACGTATGGAGCCGCCTTAAGGCCCCATCATGTCAGGTTATGTTAGTGCATAACAGGGAATATATCACAGTTTTTTTTTTTTTCAGTTAAATAAGAAAAACCCAATAAAACAGTTTAAACTTTTGCGTAAAAAACATACATGACTGGGTCTTTTCTTCTATTTCTTTGTGGTTTGATTCAAAATAGCTGATGATCGGAAACAGCCATATGCTCACACTCTAAAATTATGACACAAGTTTTTGACTTCTCTCAGCTTCTCTGCTTTAATATAGCACCTAACCATCTGCTAGCCGTATACATTTAAGTACAATGTATTACAACCTTAGGTAGCATTACAAAGTCACTCAGTTCTGTATGATAAAGTTTTTCTATAATCAGTGCAGGTGGTGGTTGATACACAGTATGTTTTATCACAGTTAACATCTGGATTTCAAGTGTTAACAGCCTTACGTGGCTATTTGTTTAATACTTTTGAAGAAAAATGAAGAACACTAATTCACTTTCACCTGATCTCAGAATATGATAAAGGTACCAATATGAAAGGCACCAATACTCAAAATCCCAAACTGTTATACAGCAAGGGAAAAAAGTCTTGATCCTCCCGGGACTGGTTTACATATATTATAGCTATAGTTTTTGGACCCGTGTTTACACACAAACATTTTAACATTCTGGAAACATTAAAAAAAAATTGCCACTGAAACTGTTTTAAGGAAACTGTAAGGTATAATGTTCTCACAATATTATTAACAACCTTTTATTAACCACAACATATTTGTATAATGTGCAAGTTATCTGACTAAAATATAAACATTCTGGGAATATAAACAAAATA
Organism: Brachyistius frenatus; assembly: GCF_029030835.1. Lineage (NCBI taxonomy): Eukaryota > Metazoa > Chordata > Actinopteri > Embiotocidae > Brachyistius > Brachyistius frenatus. The sequence continues at coordinate 4,906,608 of NW_027210624.1, forward strand.
AAACAAAAAAAACTTGCAACTGAAAACATTTTAGACTGTTACCACAACATATTTTTGGAAATTTGTTATATAATGTTTTCATAATGTTAGGAAGAACGATCTTGAGAAAAAAAAAAAAAAAAAAACATTTTTTTTTTTAATTATTTTTTTATTTTTTAGACCAAATAATTTCTTGCTGAGGAAGTCGAAAATGTTTTTCCCAATCTCGCAGACATGTTAACACAAACATGAGGCCTATTTGGGAACCAATACGACACTGAATATAAATTAAAATGGTCAGGAGAGTCACATGCAACGTATACTGCTGTTGTAATGTCAGCTCCAAGACTGACAAGTACTGTTGTTCCCTCTGAGCCCTGTTTAGCCTTTATTTGCTTACATTCTGTCAAAGTGGTGCCATATGAAGTATGTTGCATTAGCTATGAGCAGGTCCTGTTTGTGATGGATGTTACATCTGCCCATGACCAGACAAGAACCCTGGTATTTGATGATTCTGCTGCATTCTGTTCAATAACAATCTTTCTTAATATTTTAATGTACTTTCTGATTACTAGATAAAGAACACACTATGTCCTGTCTTGGCACTGAATAATGTACACAAATGGGAATGTTCACGATGTGAGGCATACATTTTGAGTTGTAGACTCATCCAACGTGTACAGAGTTCCAATAATTCTGGGGTGTGATTAGAAGGTACCGTTCTGATGATTACAGACATTATGAGAGGTAGTACGGTCTTAAGAACTCAACAAGATACTTTGGAACTTTGCCTTGCGCAATGCCTTTTACGTAATTCAAATGATTTTTAAAATCAATTCTGAAACAAATTGGATGGCAGTGTAATGAACCAAAAATAAGGATTTTCTCACAAGTCAAGCAGCACACTTGGTTTTAAACTGTCAGCAGTGTTGCCTCCTGTGGTAAGCCAGCGTAACACTTGGCTGAGTATCATCAGTGTGAGAAAGGGTTGTGTATACGTGTGTGTGTGTGTGTATGCGCAGGCCTGGAGAGAGGTGCAGTCATCTGAGTTTAATGGTGCAAATGTGTGTAGCTCTCCGGTTTCTCTGCTAAACTGAGTGAGGCATTGGCTTCTTTCCTGTGTGCACTTTTTGACAGACGTTGACAGGTCCCATTGGGCTCTTTTACAGTGCTGACTGCTGACAGGAACATGGTGGAAACGAAACAAAAAGCTCCCCTATTGCTCCCCAAGTGATTTCTATCCTGCCTGTACCCATACCTGGCCAGGGAGACATGCACCCCTATCCAAGACCCCCGTCATGAACAAAAAAAACATGCCTAATAAACCAGAATTTGAGGATAAGCATGTGCTTTTGTTTATTTGTACACAAAATGTGACTTTGAAAAACAACTTTTAGATGCAAATTATCGCGTTACCTTAACATAAACATGTGATGATGATGATTTTTTCAGATCAGTAAAATATGTTGATAATGTACTAAAACTGTGATTCTAATACAACAGATTTGAAAAAGGCCTAAGGAACAATTATTAGCTCATAATCCAAACTGAATTATCATCAAGCAATACTTACAAGGCATTGTCAATAATATTTCATACATACATTTATATATAAATATATATATATATATATAAATACATCAATATCACCTGACATGATCATTGATACTGGATCATTCTACAAAACCATATGTGATATGTAAAATTAGTAAATAAACTTAAAATAATTTTGTTCCATTCCACCAGTTTTACAATCACTTCAACATAGTACATCTCAAATGGATAAAACGTACAGTTAAGGTTAAGAAATGCTTGTTGTCATAACAAATAAACCCTGGTTAAGGTTAATTATGGTTTGCAGAGTAAGACGCTGTCTACATGTTACGAGATAATCAATGTTGTTTACTTGCGTGAGTGTTTACACTGTTTTGCCTCAGTGGAATTTCTCAGATGTCATAAAAAAAAGTTACATGCAGTCATGATTATAAACATTATCATAAATCAACTATATTGCAAATAATGAGAATGGACAAATAAATTAGAGGTGTCTCGTACATTACTGATTTGCAGTATTATTCAGTGATAACTCCATCACAGACGTTATAAAGGATTTAATTAGCTAGCACAGTTGTTACAATTATTGGCAAATGGTTTGCAAAATAATATGTACATCATTTATCGAGACTGTTTTTAGTTAGCAAAAGTTGTATTTTAGCTTTTGAAATCATGCTAAAACGTGACTATCTGATTTAGAAAAAATACAGTGGTTAGTCTGTTTACACAAACACAAACAACGAACTAAGACCTTTGTTTTAAAGCAGTCTTCAGTCCAGTTGTTTCGTCAACATGAAAAAACTGTCTTTTGACCCCAAACCAGCCAGATGTGAAAGCAACAGCACTTTCAGTTATGCATCACAACGATTGGCTTTGTTACTGCCGCCATCGTTTTCCTCCTGACTATCATGTGTTGATGCCCCATGTAGTCTTTCCTCATTTCGAATGCGAAGCAGCTTGTATGATTCCCACCCTGTGATTGGTCCTGCTGCCTTTCTGTGAGGAGCCTGATCCAGTGATTGGTGCTCACCTGCTCTAATGCAGCAGCTGGGAGAAGACGGCTGGGAACTGAAAGTGTTAAAACCCTTCAGGACCTGCAGCAGCTTACTGTGCAACTACTGCACCTCTGTTCATGTCTGTTCACTTTTTTTAAGTGTTAAACTCTGATCTTTTTAAACTGTATGAGGTGCTCGCTAATTATCCCTGCGGACAGGGACAGGTATAATTCTGGTAACGAACTGACTGCACACAGGTGGTGGTGCTCCTTGTGCTTTTGGTTTTAAGTTACGTTGTAGAGGTGTTAGCCGAGTTTTTACTTATTTATTTTTTTCCCCTGGAAAGTTATTAAAACCTCTAATCCTTTCTAAAGTTTCTTTATATTTGAAATCACATTTGTTCCGCTTTCGTTTTGCTCTGTTCCCCTCTAAGTTCACCACATTTTGGAGCTCAACAAATAACCTTTGGATACCATGGTTGCTTCCCTTTCCCAGACGAGCCGGGGTCATAACAAGTGACCCGTGACATCAAACGGTATTCATGCAGATTTAGATTATAACCCTACACTGTTAACTTTTATTCTGACATCGCTTATGCCATTTACTGCACCAGTTCAAGATCACGTGCGTCTCAGCTGCGTCTCACGCCTGGTGTGTGCGTCGCGTCATTTTAAAATAGAGCCGACGCCTAGTTTTCACGCGAGCTGCGTGCGGTTCCCAAGGTGTTCTTCACTGCTCTCTCTCCTCTCTCGGTGCCTCTCCTCTGTGTCGGTGTGTGTCCCGTGCTATTCGAGGGGAAACACAACCCACGTACCTCCTCTTAGGTTACAGCTCATCACCTGTAGGACCTCAGTAATATTAATCTTATGACCATTATCAAAGAGGAACTCATTGATTCAACGGTCGGACCTGCAGCCGCGGCACCGCAGGTCACGCGCAGCCGGTGTGGATACACACACGCAAGCAAGCCGCAGCTAAGACATGCGTCTGAGGTAACGCACACGCCACGCAGGCAGTGTGTCCCAGGCCTAACTATACAACCATTTACCATAAACGCTGGACTTCATGCAAAAGTTTGCTTCTGACCTGCAGATAATGTCAACATTAAATGGATTTCTCAGACAAGGGTTGTTAGCTGGAAAAGATTAGATAATTAAATCATTATCACAAGACAATGGTTGACATGACAGCAAGATCAATAGGTAGTGATGCCAGCATAATGGACCTAAATAATAATAATAATAATATTAGTACTTCTTAGTCTGTAGATTTAATCTGCAACATCTAGAGAAAGGAAGAATATGAGATGAGACAAGACAAGCTTGTAGCTAAGACTCAAGTGAAAGCTCTTACCATATGCATATTTTGAGATTTTTTTTTTTTTGCGCTTCATTGTAATTTATTTGCATTTGATATACAACTCAATGGCCCTGCAGGTCCTTGAAGCTAAACAGAAGGACAATTAATGACATTATGTAGATGAACTTACCCAGACTTCTTCTAATTCAAGATCAATTTAGTTAATGTTGGGAAAAAAAAGGAGAAATATGGACAAGCTACGGCCATGTGGAGGCTTTCTTCAGCCCCTTTTATTGCACATAGAGGGCTCATGTGGCTGTTTAACAGTCTCCCTCAAAGAGTGGGCAACATCACTCTGGCCTTTGATAGAGGGAGAGGATGACACATTTACTCTGTTTAATTTGGATTCACACTGCATTTTTGCAGACTGCAATTTCCAAATGAACATCGTGTGGCATGAAAAACTGTTTGCAGCAGTAGAAACAAACACAGGCTTATTTTTTCCTTCTTATTTTGTCATTTACTCTCTCTTCCCCTTCTGCCTTAAAATGGGCCTCTGCATCCACTGAAGACTTTAACCAGTCCTTGAAAATATAAAGTTTGCTCTAAGTTGATTTTTTTTTTTTTAATCTAATATCCAAGCAGTGCTGGCAGTGATGTGGTGTGTAAGGTAAAGATGTGGGGGTGAGAACATTTCAGAAATTTCCGCTTGTACCTTTGGACGTCCAGGAAAACTAGGCGGCTTATAAGTGAAAGGTTTAAGAGGACAACATTTTGCTGATGGACGGGGTTGCTAAATGAAATCTCAGTCGCCTGAATAAGGGAAAAGATGGAGGGCTCAGCTAACTGACAGGCAGCTCAGGGGTGTCTGTAACCCAAAACACATTACAGAGCCATCAGACTGAGTGACACCTCACCCCCTCCCTTAACAGGAGATACAATGAATGGCAACCCCTTGTTCTCCCTCTTGAAATGACAACCACAGAATATCAAATGCCAATTAAAGAGGAGACAGGCAGAGCAGAAGGAGTGGCATCTAATTCTCATCAATGTGATAGGTAGAGGGGGGGAAAGATGCAGAGGGAAGGGTCACTTTGAACAGGTGATCTGGCTACTGTTATGACTGGCTCCTTCAGGCCGTAACAAAGGATGGGAGGTCCACACAGCAAACTGGGTTAAGTTCACATTTTAATGCAAAAAAATCCCACAAACTGTGCAAAAACAGAAGAAGACGCAATTCAACCAAACTCAAAGGCTGTCAGGCGCCTAGCTGTCCATGAGAGAGAGAGAGAGCAAACCTTGAGGAAGCCTGGCTTTATGCTCTTCCTCTCAGGTGCAGCTGGTTACCAATCAAGGGCAGGCAGAGCTCCACAACCACACAGGAAACCATGTCAGCAACGCAAAATGACGGGGCCAGGCAGACCACCTCAGCACAGCAAGTGGGCGGGGACATCACCTATAACAGAAAGTACAAAGAGCAAAACAGGAAGGAAAAGCTAATGGCCTGGGCCGTCACACTATTCTGCCACAGTGAGATATTAAAAGGGAAGGACAGTCCACAGGTGCTAATAAAGGCCATAATAATGCTACTGGGGACTAAATCAGAAGTGAAAAGTGTACAAAATCTGGTGACAGAAACAGGTGATCAGAAATGTGTTTGGTTGTTGGCTGAGTGCTGTTGTTTACCTCTGTGAAAGGCACATACATTTTCAGATTGAAAACATTATATGTCTTCATAGAGAGTTGGGGACTTGGGTTTAAAATATTTGTAAACTTGTACCCCCCCGGAGATCAGTTTCATCTCTGTGAAAGAGCAAATATAGTTCCATCAGAAGAGCTGTCTTGCTACTCCCAAGATATTATTGAAATGTTGTATTTTAATAGCTTACCATTAAAGGCAGGGTATAAAACTACCACATCTGGAAGAAGCTTGGAGAGGAGTTCAGTGCCTCGTGTCAAGAGGAAACAATGATGGCTTTCTTTGGCTACATCCAACAAGTAGGAGACCTTGTGGTAAAACTGGAATACAATGAAGAAATTATAGACTGCAGGTCATCTGGCCTGGGATGGCATTAGGAAGCTCTGGATAACTATGCAAGGACATGTTAACTGCTGGTCCTGGATAAGCAGCATTAATTAATCTATTCAAACCAAAGCATGTGTTAAAGGACTATTTTGACAATTTCGGATATAAAGCATCTCACTTTGTTGCTGATGGTTAGATTTAAAAAAAAAAAAAAAAAGATTATGTGTGTTTTTAGAGTTAAGCAACTAAATCACTTAAGTACTTTAAAAAACATATCATGAGTTGCTTAAATGCTGCTAAAATCCTGTACTTTCATTCAGTGTTGACTTTTTCAATACTGAACCAAAGCCACAATCTCTCTTTAATCTTAACCAAGCGCTTTTTCAATACAATTTACAATAATAGTTTTAGTTACGTCATAGGAGGCTACGTTCTTTTCTTCCTTAGAAGTGGTTTATATGATTGTGTTAAAGCTTTCTGATGGCTTCTGCATGTTGTGGTGCCCTGTGGAGTAGCAGTGTGGTCATATTTCCTTCTGTTTTGTATTTTTGTTTTGTTTTTGTTAGTGTTCCTGATATGAATAAAAATAAGATCCAGGCTGAAAATTAATTTCCCCTCACGTGACAGGTTTAAAGTTCTACTTGTGGGATAATTAATTCAAAAGAGCATCCGTTCAGGTGTAGAATTACAACTCTGTACATGCATTTTCAGATTATTAATCCATTTTGGGTCACTAGTCTGTGCAAAGTGCTGAAACATCCATGATCGTGATCAGACAGACTGAGAATACAGAGTGCTCAGTTCAAACTAAAGCAGACATATTCTGACTTGAGCTCATGAACTCATTGAAACATGAATGACGACACATTGCAGAATGCTTGCAGGGGTGTTTGTGGTTAATCATCGACCTGATTAGTCACTCGCCCTAAGGTCTATAGCTCATCTCGTTAAAATTAGAACATAATAGAATATGAATGTGAACGCGCACCAGGGCAATTTCCTCTCCCGTTCAGAGGAGTGAAAGTAGAATGAATCATTAGTAGGTTGAAAGCCTGGTGGTATGAAGCAGCCCAAGGACAGTGCAGTAGTTTTAACTCGTGTAGACCAGAGGCTGCAGTGTTACTCTTCTGCTACAAGCTGTCCTACAGCTACACAAAACCTTCAGGTAGATAACAATAAGGTGGATGCATTTTGATCATTCTAATAACAGAAACCAAATATATCAACTGTTAATTTAAAAAAAAGGACAACTCACAGATCATCCAATCACTGATGTGTGCCATTTGTCTTTCATTACATACTATTAGTTCACTTTACATCTGTTATCTTCTTAATGATTAGAAGTTAAATTTACACCAGTGGTTTCTGATCTGAGGGTGAGTAACACCCAAAGGAATGGAAGGGGTTGTGAAATTTTTGCTAATGTGAATTTCTTGGGAACTATTTTCCTGGGCGGAATAATCAGCATTTAATGCTTGAGTCTAGTGAGTACTGTTTAGCGCAGTGGGACAGTGTGTCAGTAACACACACCCGAAGTTTAAAAACGAAACACTCTCCCACAGTGATACAGAGCAACACAACCATGTTACTTCACAATGAAGTTGACTTTGTGCTGAAGATCAGACTTTTCTCTCATCTCTAGTGAGTAGGCCTACATTCTCAGATATGTTGTTAGCTGAAGTTGTAAATAAATACAAATCTGATGGATATTTTGATCTTCATGTGAGCAAACACAGAATTACACACTCCAGATCACAAAATATCAGGTGAAGATGATCTAAGGAGGACTGACGCGGTCAAAACACTACTCCATCACCTCCATCTCCAACTCCAGGGGCTCCTAAAAGGACCCCTGCCATGACCTTTGTCCCTCCAGCGCCACCTCCAAAACCTGCTCCACCCAAAAAGACAGAAACGTCAAGGGACATTTGTGAACATGTTGCACAGAACTGCAGGTTGCTAACCTGGTTGCACCAACTGTCACTCACAGCTTTAGTTTTTTTCTCTGTGAATACAGTCTGGTAAGTCAGCTCGTATTAGCGTTTGCACAGCCTCTCTAAAGGGCGGACCAATGAAAAAAAAAAAAAGCATTCAGCCCTCAGCGCAGAATAAGCGCTCGGCTCTCCAATATGCTGCTGGTATTCATTAAAAACAACTTTAAGAATATGCTGTGCCCAGGAAACAACGCTTCAGTGGACATGGTAGGTAGTTGCAGCAGTGGCAGAGTGTTGCCAGGTTTTGGTACAAGCTTATTGGTTAAAATGAACCCGAGGTCTACGCCCAGTAGGAAGGAATGTCTGCAAACAATTCCCTATCAAGCATGGCCAGACCCATATTCACACAGTGAAATTGGGTGGGGTTCGCACCAGGCTAGCAATTTACAGCAAAAAGAAATTCCCAACAACTACTTTGACTAGTTACTGATTATTTTCTTTTTACCATGAGAAGATTTCAAAAGTCAGATTGACAAAATTTATATTGCTGCTTTATTTATAAAATATATGTGCATTCTTTTCTCCATAAGACTATATTTAATAATTTTGTGTGTGCAAGGTTAGTAGACCCAGTAGAGACCAAAGAATTTAGTTTTCCTATTAAAGATCCTCTTTAGAAATTCCCCTAAATTTCAAATGTATCTTACAAGCACTTACTCCTGCTCTGTGAAAGTTATCTCATTATGTTGCACAGATTTCCATCTTTTGAAATCTAGCACTGATTGTTGTATTGAGCTGAAAATTTAGTTTTCATCCTCCTCCAGGACATTTATTCTAGATTGCATTATTCTAAAAACGGTTTCGACAGTTTGACCTCATGTTACAGATCAAAACTATATGTTCTAAATATCTCCCATAACCTACATACAGCTGGTTATATACTGTAATGGTGCTTTGTAATAGCTCGAGAACATTACAGTTCCATTCATTCATTAATTACTGATTATCAATGTAGACATGGCTCCATTGTGCGTCCAAAGCTGAAGCCATGAAAGGTTCTATTATATATATCTGTAAAATCATTTCTGTATTCTGTGTATGCATGCAAACGTAATGCCCTATGTCAGATAATCAATACATAAAGTCATGTCATATCTTATAAATATGTCTATTTGTTTTGTTTTCCTGCACGACACAGAGTTGAGCCTCCTGTTGGGTCAATTATGTTCTTAAACAGTGCTCTGAGTAGGTCCTTGAGGTCTTGCTTGTTTTGCAAGCAGCATATCCTGTAAGCAGCATATCCTGATATCATAGGTGACCATAGGTGAGGGGTTGAACTGCCTAAACCTGACAGCTGAACTGATCATGGATAAGCAGCAGCACATATAAGTGCAATGTACAGTTGACTGGAAGACTCGTTTCATGTTTAGACGCTGACCTATCCATGCTGCCATCGAGTGCAGAGATGAAACTGGATCTGTATCACTTATCAATGTGATCCAGATCACAGTTGAAGAAAAACAAAGCTGCTCAGTATAATTACATTAGTGGATCAGATTGATTAGGAAAACATCAGGCCTGCGTCACGTTGGCATGAAAAAAACAGGAACTGGGACACTTAAAGCCGCAGCGTTCCCAGATTGAGATTGATTGAGTTGTGACTCTCTAGGCAGGAGTCGTTGCCTCTGCAGACTAATTTATGGAATCTTGTTAAATTATCCTCATTGCCACTCAGCTGAATGATTCAGACAGATAGAGAGCTTATGTAACTTTAGTTCAACAACAGAAAAAGTACTCGCCTTTGGGCCAGTGGCATTAGGCGGTTGGTGCACGCTTTGTATTGTGCAATCAGCTACAGTCTTCTGGCACCAATCTGGCATCAAGATTTTGCCTGGTACTGGACACACACTACTTACCCTGCGTTCCCATATCCATACTACCAAACTATTAATCTACCTGAAAAGATTTAGCATGTCCCAATACATGTATATGTTAAACGTAATATTTCAAAAGTACCAAAATGTCATCCGGTCGTATTTTGCAGCATGCAGGCCAGCATGCTACTCGAGCTGTTCTGACCCACAATCTTCTGCGAGGTGGAAGATACGTCACATCAACTGAACCGCTGAGAGAGTTGGTGGCGCTGATGCTCTGCCCACAAAAGGAAGAAGGAGAAGAAAAGAAAGAAGAGGCCACTAAAAGGAAACGTACGATTACATCATTTTTCTTTTACTTCAAATGTTGCGCTAAAGATCACGATTGATACGACCAAGAGGGTCAAAGTTCAAGGCGCAATTTTATGATAAAGTAGTGTGTCCTAATTGTAAACATACTACGTGCAACAGTACAGTACAGGTAGCTGCAGTAGGTTCTAAAATGAATAAGAAATGCATTTTGGAACGCTAGGAACGTTTCTTGCAAACTTTCATAGACTGTGAGGCATACAAAGTAATTCGAATGATGATTAGAATGTTGACGATGCATACAAGATTAATTAGGCTTAATCAAAGAATTAGATTTTTGTGGTATGCAATGATGTTTTTTTAACTATCGTGCTCTGAGATATACTCTAATGGCATTTACCTGCTGTTTTTCACTGCATAAACTCATTATAAATTCTGTTTTGTGTCTGTATTTCCAACCATGCCAGTGGATTACACAAGGTGCAGCAGTATCAGTCTCTCGGTACAGAAATATTTAGAATATTGACTCAGCTGTACAACAGTTGTTATCTCTATAGGATGAATCTGAATGATTTTTTTTTTAGATCCCTGTATTGTAATGGAGCGCCACCGGCAGAATGTAGTTTTCATTTATGGGGACCACCAAATGACTTCAGTGATTCCCTAACTTTTCTTTGAGCTCCACCATGATCTGTATCAGATGGATTGTTTTTGAATTCAAGAAAATGGACCATGGCAGTCATTTTGTTTTGGGAAAACATGTTCAGCAAAACCACTTAGTATTATGCAGTATAAAGACAGTTTCTTAGGAGACGGGCCTGGTGGTTTTATGTCAGTCACAGACTAAACATTTACCAGCTTTGGTGTTTTTATTTGGTCCGGTATCACAGTAGGCAATAATGATGTCTTGTATTTAATCCATTTTGTTTAGAAGGAAAGGGAAAGGAACATGCATTTCTCCCTGCCAACAGAATTATGCTTTAGGCTTTGCATATGAAGCCACTTGCAGTTTATTCTATGTATCTCTGTATATACGTGCCAATGGGAATGCACCTGAATGAAGCTAATTACTTATGAAAGCCATAACGTAAATAGATAATAAACAATTGGAACAAGCTGAACACTTTCTGAAAGATTTGCCAATCGGAATAACGGCAAATAATTGGACTAGATGTAAAACATGGGGGAAAAAAACACTACAAGGAAACCCTGTAGAGGTTCATTACCAGCAAAGACAGGAAGAGACGGACTCTGTGTGAAAATAATTGAACCAAGCAAAAGTCAAGCTGCTGGTGTAGGAAAAAAAATGAAATGCAAAATATGATTGCATTAGCTGCAGGGCAGAATATCAATTGCCTTGGACTATAATTTAATAAGTCACTAATTAAGTTACTGTCCAACTTTTTGGAGCCTGCTTTGTCTGACTGACTCACCAGGGAGTTTGTCCCAGCCTCCATAGACTCCGCACTGAGCTGTCCCCTCCCCCCCCCCAACCCACCCACCAACCACCATGATGACAGCAGCAGCAGAGATAAGAGCAGGACGGGAGTCAGACTGGACTTGCTGTCATTTCCCCGAGCTGCATGCTGCAGGGTAGGCCACATCAGACGACAGTTTACTCTGTGCTGGGATGCATCAGGCCTAATGAGCCACAACCAGATGGAAACAGATCATTAATACTGAACTGATGTTTAAGTCTCAGGGGATAATAACTGGTGTGAGATATTATATGGCTGCATGATGTACTATTTGTCTCCTGACTGGGGTCATGTGTTTTTTTTCGCCCAAAACATGAATCCAATAATGTGAGTTTTGGAAACAAATGCATTGACAGTACAGAAGAAATGGTGTAGTATTCTGATCCGTATTCTCTCCTTCTGCCCCAGTTTTGCTGTTGAATAATGAAAAACAATAATGATAATGTTATCCTATTAGATATTTGAATTATGGAGTTATGGCCACCAATATGTTTTGAGGTAAATAGTCTGCACTTGTATAGCACTTCATCACCTTATCGGTCTCAAAGCACCTCTTACACTGATTTCCATTCACACACTAATGAGGTGCCATGCAAGGTGCTTGCCATTTCGACTACATTCACACACCAATGCTACGCCATCAGGAGCAACTTAGGGTTCAGTGTCTTTCCCAAGGACATGTGGCCAGGAGTTGGGGATCAAACCAACAACCTTCTGATTAGTGGGCAACCCGCTGCACCATTTGAGCCACAGTCTCCCAATGTGGTCACAGTTACCTTTGACCACCAAATTGTGATCAGGTTATCCTTAAGTCCAAGTAACTGTCAATGCCAATTTATTTTTTTTAATTTCCTCAAGGCGTTCTTGAAATACCACATTCACAAGAATAAGACTGATGGATAGGATGGATGTGAGGTCATATCGACTTTGGCCTCTGACCTTTGATTACCAAAATCTACTCATGAATGTGGACAATTTTAACAAATTCCTTTCAGGCATTCCTGAGATAAAGCATTAATGGGGATTGAATGGGTAGATAAGGATGGACATGTGATCATTACGCTCATAAGACTGGAAAAGATGCAAGGTCACAGTGATCATGAACTCGGACCTTTGACCACCAAAATCTATTCGCTTCATCGTTAAATACAAGCAAACCTTTTTGCCAAATTTGAAGACATTCTCTTCATAGACATTCCCCTGATATTGGTCTCATTAGCATGAGTCAATGTAAGGTGAACGTGACCTCAACTTTTGACCCCCAGAATCTAATCAGTTTCTTTTTCAGTTCAAGTGAATGTTTGTGCCAAATTTGAAATTCCCTTAAGGCGTTCCTGAGATATCACGTTGACAGTGGGACATGGATGTGAATTTACAATGACCTTGACCTTTGACCACCAACATCTTATCATCCTTGACAGAGTTAATGTTTGTTACAAATTTAAAGAAATTCTCTTCCTGAGATATTGCATTCATAAGAATCGAATGGGCTGAAGAAGAGGGAAGTAAGATCATATTGATATTGATCTTTGGTTACCAAAATCTATAAATGTAGTCCCTGCGTTCAAATGAACAGTTCTGCCAAATTTTAAGAAGGTCCCTCAAAGCGTTCCTGAGATACCACTTTCACAAGAATGTAACAGACTTGACATCAGCGCGACCTTGAGAACCAAAATCTAATTATTTCATTCTTGAAGCAAAGTGAACATTTGTAACAAATTTGAATACATTCTTTCTAGGCGTTCCTGACATATCATGTTCATGAAAGTGGGATGGATGGACAGAAAACCTGAAAATTGAATGGCTCCAGCTATTGCTATCGCATAACATATGAACAAATAAACTCATTGAGCACTTTATCTGAGTGCAATTATCCAGTCAGTCAGTGTGGCAGCTGTGTAATACATAAAACTATCAACGATCGTGACAAGATTCAAAATGCACAACTCCCCCCCACCGTCCCCCCGAGAGCGGGAGAGGAAGTCGGCCACAGTCATCTGCGCCCCCGGCCTATGGATCACCTTGAAGTTAAAAGGCTGTAACGCCAGATACCACCGAGTGAACTGGGCGTTGGTATCCTTCATGCGGTGGAGCCACTGCAGCGGAGCGTGGTCCGAACAGAGGGTGAATGAGCGTCCCAGCAGGTAGTACCGCAGGGAGTCGACTGCCCACCGGATGGCCAGGCACTCTTTCTCCACTGTGCTGTACCTGGCCTCCCTCTCCGATGACTTCCGGCTGATGTACACAACAGGGCGGTCCCCCCCCCCCCCCGCACCTCCTGGGACAAAACAGCCCCCAGCCCTCTGTTCGACACATCAGTCTGCAGAGTAAAGGGGAGAGAGAAGTTAGGGGTGTGGAGAAGTGGTTCCCCACAGAGAGCCTGTTTTACCTTCTCAACCGCCCACTGGCACTGCTCCGTCCACTGGACCGGATCTGAGGCACCTTTCCTGGGTCAGGTCGGTCAAGGGGCTGGTCAGTTCCGCGAAGCCCGGGATAAACCGTCTGTAATACCCCGTCAGCCCCAAAAACCGCCTCACCTCTTTTTTTGTCTTGGGCTGCGGACAGGCTGCGATAGCCGCTGTCTTGTCCACCTGAGGGCGCACCTGCCCGCCACCCAAGTGGTACCCCAGATACAGTACCTCCCTCCGTCCAACTGCACATTTCCCTGGGTTGGCGGTGAGCCCGGCCTGACTCAGGGACTCCAGCACTGCGCCCACCCGCTGCACGTGCTCCGCCCAAGTGGTGCTGTGGATGATGACATCATCCAGGTAGGCGGCAGCATATGCAGCATACGGACGCAGCACCCGGTCCATGAGGCGTTGGAAAGTGGCCGGGGCACCGAACAACCCAAAGGAAAGTGTGGTGAATTGGTATAATCCAAACGGAGTGGAGAAAGCCGTTTTTTCCTTGGACTCTGGCGAGAGAGGAATCTGCCAGTAGCCCTTGGTTAAATCCAGTGTCGTGAAGAAACGCGCAGTGCCAGCCGGTTTAGGAGTTCGTCGACCTGGGGCATTGGGTACGCATCAAATCGTGACACATCATTCACCCAGCGATAGTCCACACAGAACCGAATAGATCCATCCTTCTTGACAACAAGAACGATGGGGCTACACCAGGTACTGTTGGACTCTTCTATTACTCCCATCTCCAGCATAGCCGCCAATTCTCTCTGAACAATTTTTCTCTTGTGTTCAGGTAGCCTGTAGGGTCGCGACCACACCGTCACACCCGGAGACGTCTCAATGTTGTGCACTATGAGGTTCATGCGTCCTGGCAGGAGGGAGAACACATCAGCAAACTGCTTTTGCAACTTGGCAACGTCTGTTCTCTGAGTCCCGGAGAGATGGACGTCGAAAGGGAGCGAGGCAGGATTGGTGGACTTTGGAACCTCTGGCCCCAGTTCCTCTCTCTCAGATATCGCGGACACCAGAGAAACAGACTCCGCCTCTCTCCATGATTTTAAGAGGTTGAGGTGGTAGAGCTGTGTAGCTCCGCCCCTGTCAGACGTCACCTACTCGCTGTGTGACCACAAAGGGCCCTTGCCACTTGGCGAGGAGTTTCGAGCTGGAAGAAGGAAGCAATACAAGTACCTTTTCTCCCGGTGTGAATTGCCTCAGCTTGGCCCCTCTGTTATACAGCCGTTGTTGACACTCCTGGGCCTGGAGCAAATTCTCACGTGACATCCGACCCAGTGTGTGGAGTTTTGCTCGCAGGTCCAGGATGTATTGAATTTCACTTTTGCTGGAGCTCGGACCTTCCTCCCAGTTTTCCTTAAGCAGGTCGAGCACCCCTCGTGGTTTCCTGCCAAACAGCAGTTCAAAGGGAGAAAATCCCGTCGATGCCTGGGGGACCTCCCGCACTGCAAACAACAGAGGATCAAGCCATTTATCCAAATTACGTTCATCGTCGTGTATACATTTATGAATCATGGACTTTAAAGTCTTATTCAGACGCTCCACAAGCCCGTCAGTCTGTGGGTGATAAACACTGGTCCGAATAGACTTAATGCCCAGTAATCCATAAAGTTCTCTCAGTGGTCGTGACATGAACTGGGTGCCCTGGTCAGTCAGAATCTCTTTTGGGATTCCGACTCGGGAGATGACCTGAAACAGAGCCTGCGCAACACTCTTTGCCGAAATGCTGCGCAATGGTACTGCCTCGGGATATCGTGTTGCGTAATCCACCAGAACTAACACAAAGCGATATCCGCGTGCACTCCAGTGAAATGGCCCGATGAGGTCCATGCCAATACGGTCAAATGGGACCTCCATCAAGGGTAGAGGATGCAAAGGCGCCCTTGGAATGGCCGGCTGGTTTACCAGCTGACACTCCAGGCAAGATGCACACCAACGGCGCACATCCCCCCGGATGCCCGGCCAGTAAAACCGGGCCATTATCCGGTCCAGAGTTTTATCCAAAAACATGCACCTCAGGTCAGGTTACCTGGCGCCGCGCTAGTGGCAGCCTGCTGCAGCAGCTCCCCCCTGAGAGCCCCCCTGCTGTAGCGAAGAAATTTCCCTTCGGGGATTAATAAAGTGTATAAAATCAAAAATCAAAATCAAAAATCATAAATCATATCCCATGTGGCCAGCCATCGGGTTATAGTGAGCCGCTTGGAATATCATTTCCCGACGGCTTTTCGGCACCACCAACTGGGTGTTTTCTTGACCTGTTTGAGTGTCACGACTCACTCTATACAGTCTGTCCCTAATCAATGAGAAGTGCAGATATGACAGCGCTGCGTCAGGGCGCACCAGCTGACCATCAATTCTTATCACTTGGTCAAAGGCAAAGCGTAGAGTATCGTCCCGAGACTGCTCGAGTGGAAAATCCTCCATGGAGCGTAATTTGGGAACCGGGGGAGTCTCCACAGGAGTCTCCGCTGGTTCCCTCTCCCTTTCTGCAGTGTCGGATGACCTCGCGTCACCGCTGAGCGCAGCACACATCCCACATGTCCCTGCCGGTCGTGAACGCACCTCCGTACACTGCCCCACTGCAAGGGTGATGGCGGCCTCTAGCGTCGCCGGACGGTGGCAGCGGACCCATGCCGCTGTCCTGGCCGGCAATCCCTCCATGAACTGCTCTCCCACGATCTTGTCCACCATCGCCGGCGCTCTCCGGCTGCAGCCATCTGGTCGCCGAGTCCCTCAATCGCTGACCGAAGGCGAATGGCCGGTCCCCAGGCCCCAGCCTAGCCTCCCGGAAGCTCCTCCTGTGGTCCTCCAGGGAAAGGCTCAGCCGGTCTATAATGACTCTTTTCATGTCCGTGTACTGTCGTCTGGACCCGGGAGGCAGCCCCAGAGCTGCTGTTTGCGCCTCCCCTGTCAGGAGAGGCAGGAGTCGCACCGCCCACTCCGCCGCCAGCCAGGCACACGCCTCCGCCATCGACTCGAACATGTCCATAAAGGCCTGTACGTCATCCGTCGGCGTCATCTTGTGCATGGCCACCCCTGTGAAGGACGCCAGTACTGTCGCTGGTGGGGCCACCGCTGGCCGGGCCGCTAGCTGTTTCTAGGCGCGGGTCTGTCGCTCGGCTTGGGCCTGCAACGTGCCCAGGAGCTGGCGGCTCGCCTCCGCCTGATCACGCTGCATCGCCGCGATCCCGCCCAGCATCTGCCCTAACGCGACAATCGGCTGCGTCGGCATTCCGTTCTGCTGTTCACCTGTGTCCATGCCCCACAGTGGGCGCCACTGTAGCAAGGTTGGTGCTACCGGGGTCTCTCCTGGACACAGATGACACGCTCAGCCGTACGTTCAGGTGTAAAATGCTTTTATTTGCCCGGCCCATACACCATGCACTCGTGTAACCACTTCCTTCTCTGGTCCTCCTTCTCCCTGCTCCCTTTATAGGGGAGAGCTCACTAGTCCACATCCAGCTCAGCTGTGCTCATTACACCTGTCCGGCACTGTTCCCTGAACCACTCCTCCCACTCTCCACCCCCTGCAGCTGAGCTAACCACACCCTGCCACCACAGTGTTGTTTATCAAAAAGTTGCATAAATCATTGCAGCTATTTTAGTAATGAGATGGGATGTGATAAATTCCATCTTTCAGCAGAATATTGTACATGGTACAATATTTAAAACTGCTTTCTGAAAAAGTAACCCTGCTTCTTTTTATTTATTTATTATTTATGCTGCCTTCAAGCAGCTGTGTATTATTAAGACGAGAGCTGCACAGGCAGGAGCTTTATTCTGCTAGTGGGTTCTATAGTGGCATCTGATGCCCTTTGAGAGGAGGATTGTTTCCTACAGCTTCTTCATCCTCCTGTGCAGAGAGAAATTATGTATACTACTAAAAATAATCGTCTTTGGTCTCATATTCTGTATCCGTCTGTCATTAATTTTCTATAGCAGCCGAGTAAGCTTCGGCAGTATCTGACTATTCATGTTTACAGCAACATTTGGAAATCCCAAAGGTATTTCCAAATTTCATTACTGTCAAAAAAGTTACAATCCGTGTTGTATCAACAGGCACAGGCATGCTCTTTTGACGTGATATTATTATATTGCAGTGAACAACTATCACCATCAGAGGTCAGTCATGTCACAGGCAGCCGGAGGAAAAGGCAAGCAGCGAAGTTGAGAAAGATGATGAGTGCCGCGGTATGAGCGGTGTTAATAGGGTTAGTTCCATCGCACTGTGGAATGTAGATGTGCTCAGATGAAGTACGTTTTTGTAACCCAGGTCACAAAGAGTTGACAGCAAGGTAGTGCGTTAGCCAATCAAAACACCGGTCTGTAACACCTTAGGTGGGTTAGACAACAGTACGCCAGTTAGTCAAAGCTTGGTGATAATGTAGGACCTGCTGCTAAATGGTCACATTTTTGGCTCAGACAAAACAGGAAAAGCATAAATATAATGTAAAATCAGAAAGGTGAGATGTGCTTTGTTTTAAACTCGTAGACCTGGGTGTGCAGGATTTCCCTTCATTATAATAGAACAAAGGACTAGTTAAACAGACATGGAAACTTGTTTCGCAACCTGCTCCAGCTCTTAGGTTCTGTATTTGTTTCCTTCTCATTGTATGTTTCCATTTCCTGTTTTAGTTTGGTTACTCACAAATGGCTGTGTTAAAAAACGAACACTCGTTCGCTATATAATCCACAATACAGTGCATCCGGAAAGTATTCACAGCGCTTCACTTTTTCCACATTTTGTTATGTTACAGCCTTATTCCAAAATGGGTTAAATACACTTTTTTCCTCAAAATTCTACACAAAATACCCCATAACAATAATGTGAAAAAAGTTTTTTTCAAATTTTTGCAAATCTATTAAAAATCAAAATAAAAATCACATGTCCATTAGTATTCACAGCCTTTGCAAAGACACAATTTTTTTTTAGCTCAGGTGCATCCTGTTTCCACTGATCAGCCTTCAGATGTTTACAACTTGACTGGAGTCCACCTGGTAAATTCAGTTGATTGGACATGATTTAGAAAGGCACACACCGTCTATATAAGGTCCCACAGTTGACAGTGCATGTCAGAGCACAAACCAAGCCATGAAGTCCAAGAAATTGTCTGTAGACCTCCAAGACAGGATTGTATCGAGGCACAGATCTGGGGAAGGGTACAGAAACATTTCTGCAGCAGTGAAGCTCCCAATGAGCACAGTGGCCTCCATCATGCCTAAATCAAATGACAGGTCATCATTGTAAATGAGAATTGTTTCTCAATTGATTCTACCTGGTTAAATAAAGGTCATATATATCATCCGTAAATGGAAGAAGTTTGGAACCACCAGGACTCTTCCTAGAGTTGGCCGCCCAGCCAAACTGAGCGATCGGGGGAGAAGGGCCTTAGTCAGGGAGGTGACCAAGCACCCGATGGTCACTCTGACAGAGCTCCAACGTTGCTCTATGAAGAGAGGAGAACCTTCCAGAAGGACAACCATCTCTGCAGCACTCCACCAAGCAGGCCTGTATGGTAGAATGGCCAGACGGAAGACACTCCTCAGTAAAAGGCACATGACAGCCCACCTGGAGTTTACCAAAAGGCACCTGAAGGACCATGAGAAACTAAATGCTCTGGTCTGATGAAACAAAGATTGAACTCTTTGGCCTGAATGCCAAGCGTCATGTCTGGAAGAAAACCAGGCACCGCTCATCACCTGGCCAATACCATCTCTACAGTGAAGCATGGTGGTGGCAGCATCAGGATGGAGGGAAAGATGAATGCAGCAATGTACAGAGACATCCTTGATGAAAACCTTCTCCAGAGCGCTCTGGACCTCTGACTGGGGCGAAGGTTCATCTTCCAACAGGACAACGACCCGAAGCACACAGCCAAGATAACAAAGGAGTGTCTTCGGGACAACTCTGTGAATGTCTTTGAGAGGCCCAGGCAGAGCCCAGACTTGAACCTGATTGAACATCTCTGGAGAGATCTGAAAATGGCTGTGCACCGACGCTCCCCATCCAACCTGATGGAGCTTGAGAGGTCCTGCAAAGAAGAACGGGAGAAACTGCCCAAAAATAGGTGCCAAGCTTATAGCATCATACTCAAAAAGACTTGAGGCTGTAATTTCTGCCAAAGGTGCTTCAACAAAGTATTGAGCAAAGGCTGTGAATACTTACGTATTCATACATAAGTGCATATCACGCATATCATACATGTGTATATATGTTATATTTTCGTTCTTTATTTTGAATATATTTTCAAAAAATTTAAACAATCTTTTTTCACGTTGTCATTATGGGGTATTGTGTGTAGAATTTTGAGGAAAAAAAAATGTAATCCATTTTAGAATAAGGCTGTAACATAACAAAATGTGGAAAAAGTGAAGCGCTGTGAATACTTTCTGGATGCACTGAATATTGTGCTTCAGTTATTTTATAGTGCAGTTTGAAATTTTAACTGCAAATTTTGCCCACTGTAGTGGACTCAAAATATCTCTTGTCCACAAGAACTAATTCCAACACGGGCCTTACACTGCATCATGAAATGCACTGAAAGAAAAATGGCAGGCGGACAGGAATAGAGAAAAGACCAATTTCGGTCTACTTTCTGTTGATCTGTGTGTTTTAACAGTTTCTTAGCTGTGTAATAAGTTGTGATTTTGCACGTGAGTCGGAATTCATGAAAAATCCAAGTCATCTCCCGTCACCCTTCAAGGGTTATATCTTGCAGGTATGGAGCTGTTTTTAACTTTTCACTAAAGGCTGGCGGGTGATAGCTGACTGGTTTAGGGCATACAAAATTAGCACAAATACTCTGAAAAACAAGTCTCCAGTTCAAAAGCCCAGCTAGGTAAACATCAGCTGCAGGTCATTGCACTGCTCCCTTCCCCCATTTCCTGTCTTTTTCTCACTACCTACCAAATGAAGACAGGAAATGCACCAACATATAATTATTTATATTGATAATAAAGATCGGGAAACATTATTCTACCTGAAAGAAGAACATTATGGGGACCAAAATTACATTTTAAAAGAAATAATAATTAAAAAACAAACAAAGAAAACTTACTTGAACATTGCATCATGCTATTCTGATAATGGTTTTAGAAGAAACAAATGTCAAGCTTTACCTTTTGTCAGCTTTAAGTCCATCCATTATCTATACCCGCTTTATCCTGAACAGGGTCGGGGGGGAGGGGGTGGACCATTAGGGCCTTCATTTGTAATTGGAAGGAGCATTCCTCCATCATCACATGGCCACTTAAAGGAGCTCCTCACTCGATTTCGGCCAAATACCAAAGCCAAAGACTATTTGGATAGATCACCAGAAAGTATAGTTGTCACAGATAAAACAATAGGCGATGCACCCAACATCATGTCCTTCATGCACACTCACAGAGGAGGACTGCGTTATTGAGGTAAAGGCACATTGAAGGAAGCTCACTTAAAGTTTGCCACGCATGTGAATTCCACATAGAATGTAAACTGATCAGACGAAACAAAAATCTAACTTTTTGGCAATAATACCTCACGGCATGTTTGGAGGAGACATGGCTCTGCACATCACCGTTAAAATGTGACACCACAATAATGAAGTTTAAAGGCGTCGGCATGTTGAGCATCTGATGTTGGTGGTCCTTCCAGCAGAACAACAATTTAAAACATAGGAGGTTCTCCTTTGGTTCCAGAGAAAGAAAATTGATTTGCTATATTGGCAAAGTCAATCACTTCAATCCAATAGAACATTTGTGAAAGGAGCTGAAAATCCAAATTCATAAGATGACCCCCCCCTCCAGGATCTTAAAGATTTGAAACCAGTCTGTTTAGAAGAATGGATCATAACCCTCCTGTACACGGTGAGTTATTAGCTACTTTGTAAACAGAGGCTTCAGCAACAGGCATTAAATATATTTTATTTTGCATGTTTAGTGTATTTTCTCTGTCATTTCACTCAATTACATATACAACCTTTTTCCAATAAAGTTGCGACGCTGTCTAAAATGTAAATAAAAACATGACGCAATGATTTGCAAATCACATAAACCCATATTTAATTGAAAATAGACCAAAGTCAAATGTCAAATGCTGAAATTGAGAAATTGTATTGTTTTATGAAAAACATATGCTCAGTTTGAATTTGATACCAGCAACACATTTAAAAAAAAATTGGGATAGGGTAAAAAAAAAAAAAAGACATTAAAAAAGTTGTGTTAAGCTAAAAAAAAAAAAAAAAAAAAAAAAAGCAAAAACAATTGGTGGAACATCTTAAAATTAGGTCGACTGAAAATATGATTCAGTATAAAATGAGCATTTCAATGAGCCAGAGTCTCTCAGCAGTGGAAATGGTGAGTGGTTCACCCCTCTGTGAAAGAATGAATTTAAAAAATAATGCTCCTAATGTTCTTACATGATTTGCAAACCATTCCTTTTTTTGCTTTTTTTTAAATTGTATTTACATTTTACACAGCGTCCCACCTTTTTTTGAAGTGGGGTTGAAAGCTTTTTATGGACTATAATAACAATGTCTGGCCAAAATGTTGTGTGAATAGTTTCATTGGAAATATTTACTGCAAAAAATATGTATGTGTTGAACACTTACAGTTTTACCTCCACCAACATTGCACATTTGTTAACACAGTTTTGAACACGTAGCATTATTTTGTGTGTCATGCTTCCGACAGGCAACAAAAAAAGCTCCACAAATGAGGTATTTGTTCGAGCAGCTACTTCTCTGGAGTGAGTTTTATTATACATGTATTCATGCTGTTGTGTCCTTCCCCTGAATTTCCTAATAAAAGTCCCACTCTGGATCAGTGGATTCATGCATTAGAAGTTGTACCTTTTTTCAGGGGCCAGTTTAATTCTGCCACAAAGTTGGAGGACATGTTTTGTGCCCTTGGAATTGAATAAATTGACAGGAATGCGTAAATTCAGCTTTTTGCAGATTGTCAAATTAAAGTTTTCACGTAAAAAAGAAAAAAGTAGAGCAGCATGATTTGACACTGGCTCAGATTTCAGCGATGGCAGTTCTTCCAGTCACAGCAGGGATGCAAAACAAATCATATCCACTGGCAATTGTCCGTCAGTCCCAGTTTGGAAGCATCGTTGGTGCCCAGTCCTGCTCGTAAACACCGTAATCTGTGGAGGCAAACAGTCTGCTGCTTAACATGCACAGCACCATTCTCTGATCTGGCAACCACACATGGACAATGTGAATGACCTCTGATCATTAAAACAGGCTCCCTCTGTAAGACAACGCCTTCAGACGACACGTTATCACCTGGACTCTTGCCATCGAGCAAGACCTTTTAATAGAGATTGGTTTATCTATTTATGAGGATTTATTGGAAGGAAAGATATTTCCGTCAGACTTGATAACAAGCCTCCAGGGACATGCAGGGGGCTGCTGTGTGTGTGCATGTGCGTGTTCTTGTCACCCTTAGACTTAAATGTATGTGAGGGACTGTTTGCTTGAACGTGAAAAGCATCTTTTACGTGCAGTTTTCAAGGACACACACTGTGCAAGTAAACTCCAGAACACCCATACAAATGAGAGTTACACACACACACACACACACACACACACACACACACACACACACACACACACACACACACACACACACACACACACACATTAATTATACTTCTCTTGTGAGGACCTTTATTTATCACATGTATTCCCTAAAACCACAACCTCCCAAGTCTAAGCCTAAACACAAACACCTGTTATTAATGTAACTGAAAACCTTAACAAACCTTAATTCTGATCCCAGTTCCTGTTTTAAAGGGTCAGTCCACAGTTTAAACAATATATTTTTTCTCGAGGGATCTATCTATCTATGAAAGAAACACTTTGTAGAGGGACACTGCTAACCAGTGCATCTGTGCTGCACTTTATATTATGTTCCACAGAATTAACAAAATAGGTATAAATGGAGCTTAAAGTACAACAGAAAAAAAAAGTATTGTAGCAAGACAGCACAATCTGGAAAACTCACAAAAGAAATAAAAAGGATAGCAAAAAATTAAATTAGGGCACCAACATTTTTTCAAAGCAGGATCTGTAAATTGGCTCAATGGAAAAACAATACCGCCGTTTTAGCGTTTTCGAGTCATACTTTTGTTTTGGCATTGTTTTTGGAGTACTGTATTACCAGCTTTGATAAAGAACAGACAATGAAATGTGCCTCCCAACAGCTGGCTCTAACATTTTTGGTCCACTGTGGTCAGACTTCCTTGAATTCTTTTGTATGATCCCATAAAACTGGGTGGACTTTGCAACAGTTGTTAAAGTGCCAGACCATGAAAGGGTGTCCAACTCAGGTTTTAACCTCATTAAACTGTGTATCTGCATTTCTGAAAACATTTGTGGAGTTCATTAAGCTCAGAAAAGTGTAATTCAATTTAGTTTTTTTGACAGTATAAAATCACATTGGAAGATGGTTCCAATAGACTTTACAAACCTCCAAAAACAACCCCAAAAAGTATAGAAAACATTAAAATTACAAGTGATAACAAACACAAAGGTCAATCTCATTTATATACTAGTGTCAAAACAAAAGCATGTACAACTAATGGAATTAGTAGAAAATATTAACACCAATAACATTTCCATGTGAAATGGGAACTGTGGTGGCAGGGTGTGGTTAGCTCAGCTGCAGGGGGTAGAGAGTGGGAGGAGTGGTTCAGGGAACGGTGCTGGGAAGGTGTAATGAGCACAGCTGAGCCAAATATGAACTGACGAGCACAGCTGAGCTGGATGGGAACTGATGAGCTCTCCCCTATAAAGGGGAGCAGGGAGAAGGAGGCGAGAGGAAGCGCTTGCACAGAGACATTGTTGTGTGGGCCGGGCAAATAAAGGCATTTTACACCCAAATGTCATCTGTCTCCAAGGAACCCCCATGGTAGCTCCGGCATGCTACACTGGTGCCCAATGTGGGGCATGGGGACAGACGGACAGCAGAGTGAGACACCGATGCAGCCGATCTGGGACAGATGGTTCGCGGGGTCGCAGCAATGCAGCGCGATCAGGTGGAGGCGAACGGCCAGCTTCTGGGGACGCTAGAGGCGCAAGCAGAGCGACGGACCCACGCCTGGGAACAGCTCGCAGGCCAGGCCGCGGGGGGCCCACCGGCGCCGGCACCCTTTTCGGGGGTGGCACTGCATAAAATGACGCCGGCAGACGAGGTACAGTCATTCCTCAAGATGTTCAAGGTAATGGCGGAGGCGTGTGACTGGCCGGTGGCGGAGTGGGCGGTGCGGCTCCTTCCTCTCCTGGCAGGGGAGACGCAGATGATGGCCCTGGAGCTGCCACCCGAGGCTAGACACATCTACGGGGATGTAACCATTATGGACCGGCTAGGCCTGTCCCCTGAAGACCACCGGAGGAACTTCCGGGAGGCTAAGCTGGGGACCAGCCATTCGCCTACGCTCAGCGGCTGAGGGACTCGGCGACCAGATGGCTGCAGCCGGAGAACGCCGGAGGAGCACTGGCGGTGGTGGACACAATTGTGGGGGAGCAGTTCCGCGGAGGAGAATCCCACAGCCTGGGCCAGCCTGGGCCCTGCCGGTGCCACGGGCATTAACACCCCCCCGGTTCCCCAATTCCTCGGGAGCGGCCAGCCCCAGCACATTTCCCAACCTACAGGGGTCCTTAACCGCCAGGGCAGGAATGTTGGAGGTGTGGGCAGCCCGGACACTGCCGGAGGGAGTGTCCATTGATGGAGGTGGGACAGACTGTTCAGGTTGCAGGGCCTCCAACATCCTCCCCCAGTCCAGGAGCGACGTATCGCGTTCCGGTAAGGTGTACACACCAGGCAATGGTGGATTCGGGCTGCATGCAGTCGCTGATCCACCAGAGCCTGGTTCGGCCCAGTGCTTTGGTAGAGGCATCGTGGGTGAGGATTAAGTGTGTACATGGGGATATTCACGATTATCCAGTGGTGGTCGTAGAAATTAGATACAGGGAAAAAACAAAGTGAAGGTAGCGGTTAGCTCGCACCTTACGCACCCCCTAATATTGGGAACAGATTGGCCTGGGTTTCATAAGTTAATGGGGCAGTGTGTGGGGGTGCGTTCACGACCGGCAGAGACATGCGGGATGTGTGCTGTGCTCAGCGGCGATGCGAGGTTGGCTGACACTGCAGAGAGGGAGGGGGAACTGGCGGAGACTCCTGTGGAGACTCCCCCGGTTCCCAAATTACGCTCCATGGAGGATTTTCCACTTGAGCAGTCTTGGGACGATACTCTACGCTTCGCCTTTGACCAAGTGATAAGAATTGATGGTCAGCTGGTGCGCCCTGACGCAGCGCCGCCATACCTGCACTTTTCATTGATTAGGGACAGACTGTATAGAGTGAGTCGTGACACTCAGACAGGACAGGAAAACACCCAGTTGTTGGTGCTAAAAAGCCGTCGGGAAATTATTTTCCAGGCAGCTCACTATAACCCGATGGCTGGCCACATGGGATATGATAAAACTCTGGACCGGATAATGGCCCGGTTTTACTGGCCGGGCATCCAGGGGGATGTGTGCCGTTAGTGTGCATCTTGCCCGGAGTGTCAGCTGGTAAACCAGCCGGCCATTCTGAGGGCACCTTTGCATCCTCTACCCTTGGTGGAGGTCCCATTTGACCGTATTGGCATGGACCTCATCGGGCCATTCCACCAGAGCGCATGTGTTAGTCCTAGTGGATTATGCAACACAATATCCCGAGGCAGTGCCGTTGCGCAGCATTTCAGCAAAGAGTGTTGTGCAGGCTCTGTTTCAGGTCATCTCCCGAGTCGGAATCCCGAAAGAGATTCTGACTGACCAGGGCACCCAGTTCATGTCACAACCACTGAGAGAACTTTATGGATTACTGGGCATTAAGTCTATTCGGACCAGTGTTTATCACACACAGACTGACGGGCTTGTGGAGCGTCTGAATAGGACGAATAGGGAGAAGGAGGTGAGAGGAAGCGCTTGCACAGAGACATTGTTGTGTGGGCCGGGCAAATAAAAGCATTTTACAACCGAACATCTGACTGAGTGCGTCATCTGTCTCCAAGGAACCCCCACGGTAGCTCCGACATGCTACAGGAATGTTAAAACAACATTCAATGTTGGCATGAAGAGCATTACAAGGGATGGTTCAAGGTCATTTTAGCCTGCCCCAATTCTAAATTTTAACAAAAAGGTAAGTTTTAAGCTTTCACTTGAAGTTAGAGAACATGTCAGCCTCTTGAACCCAAGCTGGTTGCTGGTCCCAGAGCAGAGGAGCCTGAAACTGAAGGCTCTGCCTCCCATTATACTCCTGTAAACTCTTAGGACCAGAAACAAATCTGCAGTCTGAGAGAGCGTAGCAGTCTTTTGGGATGATAGGAAATCTGTGATATAAAGTGGAGCTTCATTATTGAGGGCTTTTCAATTTCAACACTCAAATCTATAGGAGGCCGACGTAGGGAAGTTAAAATGGGGGAAATATGCTCTGTCTTGCCATCTCCCATCACCACTGCTGCAGCATTGTTCTGAATCATCTTGAAGCTTTTCAGACAGCCACCGGAATGTTTCTGATCATGGCAAAATTGCGAAGAATGTGCTTAATGTGAATGTTGAAGGACAAATCCTGTTGACAACTCCAAGATTCCTCACTTTGGTGCTGGAGGCCAAGGCTATGTCAACTAGAATAACACCACGATTGGATAAATAGTCTCTAAGGTAATTAGATAACTTCCCAATAACTTCAGTTTTGTCTGAATTTAGATGTAAACAATTACTGGTCATTCAGAGCTTTATGTCATTTAGACATTTTTGAAGATGGACTTGAGTGGTCTCAAAGGATTCCATGGATGCATACATCTAGTGGTCATCTGCACAAAAATGGAAATGTATGCAGTGTTTTAGAATGACATTGCCTAGGGTAAGCATGTATAATGTGAAAAGTATTGGTCGAGCACCAAACCTTGAAGAACTCCGAACAAACCATTGTGTGGGTGGACGAGACCCTCTTAACTTAAACAAATTGTGATTTATCTGATGGATGTGATCTGAATCAACATACTACAGTTTATTTAATCCCAATGACACAAACATGAGTGGAAGACTGCTACCACACATCCTTCTCAACGTGGTCTGTTATATTTTATATGATTGGGGACTGTTGATTTACTTAGACTGACATATTCTTTAATTTGCAATTAGGTATCTGTGATACAAAATCGATCTCACTCAGTGACATTTACGTTGCTTGCTCTTGCAGTCCAGCCAAAAATGATAATAGACATGCATACATTCCACAAATTGTTATTTTATATAATATATGTCACTGCACCATTTTCAGAAGTGCTTTCCCAAAAATGTAAGCAAGATGGAAACAATTGAGAGTGGACAGCAGTAGTTCTTAAATCGTGTCCAGCTTGTCAGTGCTGACCTTGTAAACTGATAAAAAGCATTGTTCAGCAGAACAATAAAATATCATAGCAACATTAAGCATATATACCTACCAGGCAGAAATCAACATGACAACATTTTTAATTGTGCCCAAGATAAATCCAGCGAAACTTCCTCCCCCACCAGGCAATAACGTTGTCTATTATATTCTTTATCAAAGCTGGTAATAGAGTAGACCCTGTAAAGGGCACTTGGGTTACAGTTCTAGATTGAAAATATGTTTTAATTGTTCCGTTTGCTTGGTCAACTTTGCTATCAGCAAATTCTGCCACATGCCAATAATTCAGTTGTCCTTGAGGACAACTGAATTATTGTTGAAACTCATTTCAACAGCTTGTAACTGCGATCTGATTCTATCGGTCTCTACCCAGAGTTTGTGATCATAGGTGAGGGTCGGAACATAGAGTGACTGGTAAATTAAAAGCTTTGCCATCCGACTCAGCCCCCTATTCACCGAGATGGTCCGGTACAGCCCCTGATTTACTGCTCCACCCCCCGATCCGCCTGTCAATCTCCCAAACCATCCTACCCTCACTCGTGAACAAGACCCCGAGATACATTAACTCCTTTACTTAGGGCAGGCAGTCCACCCCCAACTGGAGGGGGCAATCCACTGTTTTCTGGGAGAGCACCATGACTTCGGACTTGGAGGTGCTGTCCCTCATCTTGGCCGCAACAGCAGAGAAGCAATCCTAAAACCCCAAAACCTGACATTCTCCTCCTGTCCATGAAGGACACAAACAGGATCAGTGAAGAAGGAAAGCCCTGTTGGAGGCCAACACCCACCAAAAATGTGTCTGAATTATTGTGGAGAATGCGAACACAACTCCTACTACAGTCGTACAGGGACCGATTGGCCCTGTACTCCTACAGCACCCCCATGCTGGTCGGATTCATATCCCCAGTCCCCTACTCTGAGTTAGCAGTTATCCTCCCCTGCTGAGAACAGCCTGGGGTAAGCCCTGCTTTCCTGTCTTCAGGCATCAGGTGGTTTGCCAGAACACCCTTGAGGCCATCTGAAAGTCCTTCTCCATGGCCTTCCCGAACTCCTCCTATACCCATGTTTTAGCATCCACGACTGCTGCAGCCCTTTTGGCCTGCCGGTTGCTCAGCTGCTTTAGGACCCTGGGCAGCCAGACCCGAAAGGCCTTCTTCCTCTGCTTGACGGCTTCCCTCACCCCCCGGTGTCCACCACTCAGTTCTTGGGTTGCCACCACGACAGGCACCAATGACCTTCCAAACGAAGCTTCTAGTGTCTAATGGGGGCTTTGAACATGGTCTACTTGGATACCATGTCCTCAATCTTCCCTGGGATGCTTGAGAAGCTCTTCCGGAGGTGGGAGTTGAAGACCTCCTGGAGAGGGCCCTCCTCCAGGTGTTTACAGCTGGCTGCTCTGCCATCTGATCCAAGAGGATTTACACAAAGAACCATTTCGGTTTAGATCGGGGAAGCCGTTCCTCCCAATCACCCCCCGCCAGGTTTCAGCATCGTTGCCCATATGTGCGTTGAAATTCCACAAAAGAACTAAGGAGACCGCAGGTGGTGCCCTTTTCCAGGACTCCCTTCATAGATCGGATATTCTGAACTGCTGTTCGGTGCATATGCACAAACAACAGTCAGAGCCTTCCTCCTAGCAACCCGCAAATGCATGAAAGCTACCCTCCCATTCTCCTGGGAAACCTCAAACACAGCGGGGGCTCATGAGTACCTCCATTCCCGCCCGGCACCTCTCACCCTGGGCAACTTCAGAAAAAGACAGAGTACATTCCCTCTGCAGGAGTTTGGTCCCACAGCCAGTGCTGGGTGTGGAGGTGAGCTCAACTATATCTAGTTGATACCGCTCCACCTCCCGCTACAGGTCCAGCTCTTTCCATGCTAGTAATGTTTCACTTCCCTAGAACTAGTCTTTATCACTAGGGTTCAGCTTGTTCGAGCCCCCAGCCCGGTCTGCCACCCTGCTGACATGATACCCCACCCAGATGCTTCTCCCTGAGGGTGGTGGGTTGAGAGGGTGGCGGCTCCATGTTGTGTTTTCGGGGCTGAGCCTGGCCAGGCCCCGTGGGCAAAGGCCTGGCCACTATATGCTCGCCAGCACACTATAGAATTAGGCTACATCCCCTGCAGAAATTCTAGGTAGGTTGATTTTTTTCAGTAACCTTTTTTATTTTTTTGGCCCTGTTTTTGCCCCACAATTGACATTTTATTGGTTGTTTATTGTATTTATCTGCCTTTGGATCCAGCTTTCTGTGTGTGAGCTGACGGACATTTAAAGGCATCCGTTCATTAATCCAACCATCCATCATCCATCCATCTAGAAAAAAACTGCACCCTTTGAATTATGACATAGCTGAATTATCAACTCTCTGGTACCTATTTATGGCTCTTGTGTTGACTTTCCGAAGGCTACAAAGTGGTCACGATTTAATGTCTACCCCATGTAATGTGTATTTTAAATTGTGTATGTAATGTTTTTTTAAATTAGTGCTTCATTTTATTGTGTTTCCAGTAAAGGGTACTTTTTTTTTTTTTTTACTTAGATTTTTTTGAAAAAGCAGTCTGTTTTACTTGAGCAAAAGCATAATGTTATCAATTTAATTTTGGACTGTGAGGTAATAAAAAATATTTGAAATGTTGGTAGAGTGTGTAGACTTCAGGTACCCATTCCTTAACAGCCCCAAGCTCTTCTGGCTGTATAATCCAGTGTATGTGAAAGCTTTGGATCATCAGTTTCCTCTCACTTTAGCTGGAAATGTGTTGATAAATAATTTAACCAAGGGAAAATGATAAATAATGTAGTAGCCTAAATATTATACCATATATTATGGGGACCAGTAGGAACAGGAAGGTGGGGCGGGGTTCGGTGATGATATTAGCCACACTTGGTGGCCTTATCTCCTTGGCTGCATTTCATATGTACAGTAGCTTCTCTTTTGTAGCAGCTCACCTCCAGGCACAGCATCTGCATTTTTCAGCCAGTCTGTTCTGCAAAGTCAGTCCCTCCATCTCCATCACAGGGGTGTCTCTCCTCCAGCCGCCACTGCAGACAATAAACAGCCCCACCTCTCCTCTAACACTATCCAATTAAATCCCTTCCATTTGTCGACTTGGAGATGCCACCTTTAAGTGAATTATGGTGGAAAATGGAGACGGATAAGAGGGGAGGGTTGGAGGGGAAGCTTCTTTGTGCCATGTGTGAACTTAAGACAATGTGTCCTCTCAGCACTGAAAGGAGCGAAATTGATAGATGGATAGAGGAGAAACAACGCAAGAGATAGACAGAGAGAGAGAAGAAAGAGAGGGAGAGTGATGCATGACCCCCAATTTCTCAAGGCTTTGTAATAAAAGGCTGCTGTGTGGTGTTCTCTGTCTCTGTCACATTAAAAGTAAATAAGACTAATAGCATGATGCCAAAAACTCCACGGGGCTACACTGCCCCAAAGTAAAATGGGTGTGTATGTGTTGCACTGTGTGTACTCCGCATGGTTGTATTGTAGTACAATGCATCCTATTCAAACAGGACTGGCCTCATTATGCATTCATCTGTTGGCAGGATTATGACCCACTCGAACGTCCTCCCTGTGATGGGCGCTGAAGTCTGGGACATTTATAATTTTACGGGAATTGGCCAAACTGTGACGCAGTTCCATCAGCTTGGACTTGGTGATGCTTGAGCTTGGTGATGGAAACTTTTTAAAATATATTGTGACTAAATTATCAAAAGTGTTAGAGAAGAACCGCCTCTCAAACTGTCAGGTGATTAGTCCCTAAAGTTGGAATGAGATTGTCCTCAAAACAAAAAGGACAGAATTGATTATTTGTAGAGTCGTGTTTTTTGGCACAAGTCCCTGGTATTCTTAAAATGCAGACTTTTTCAAATTTTGTTATCTTACGAGTGTATGGCATCCCAATAGAAACCTGGGTTATGTGATGGAAGTTGTTGTTTTTTTCTTTCTGGCTGCAGGTGATGAAGGCTATTGTTGTTTTTCTGGGCTGAGCTTGTGACGGCAAAGCAGCTGATTACAGGTTTCCTTTCGAGCTGTAATTTATTTGATAATGGAGGGTTTTGATGACAACAGCTCTGCAAGTGAAGATGTACCTTAGGCTACTGATGGTTGGTATTTTTTGTTCGTGTGCAATTTATGTAAAAGCAGAATCAGAGCATGAAAAATGCCTTCCTCAATGGCACAACAGTCAAAATACATTCAGTTACCGCCCATGGAGAAGTTAGCATCGAGAGGGGAAATTTACACAAGAAGAGTTGCCACTTTCTTGGCTGAAGGATGCTCCAAAAGTCTTTCAGTTGTCCACAATCCCAAGTGCTACAGTGCAATTTTCGGTCTTCCACAAAAACTCATTTAATTCTGTAAATATATTTTCTCCTAATAAATTAGACTGTTTCATAGATCCTTTGATTTTGGACTCTCTGTTTCCTCGAAGGTCAGAGCTGTCAAGATATTTTACAGACTGACAATTTCGCTGTATTAAATAGTGATGAGATGGAGCTCGCACACATCCACTGTGTGTGTGACAGTTGCAGAACCTCTAGCTTTTCATTTGGGTGTCCATGTTAACAAGTAAGAGTAGCCACAGCCTATGTGAGACGTGAATCTGAGGTGCGACGTGAGTCTTGCTATCGCGGCGCGTCATATAATTTTAGTGTGGAGTTTACATTTCATGCGTGACTTGTGCCATTTTCAGAAAAAAGAGACGGGGAAAAGATCTGCTGATACTTATATTGATGTCAAAGCAACATTACAGAACAGAAACCTTTAACTATTATTTTGAGGTCTAGGATATATCTAAATATGTCACAGGCATAAATATGTTTGTTATTATTTAGTGTTTTTTAACCATCTAAGCAACTGCATATTAAAGCAGAAAGTGGATGCTGCATGCGGACAATATATTCTTAGCAGAAATCCAATATCCCAATACCCAAAGGCTTTAATTATATCATGTCATTAAGTCAACAGAACATTAGGTGAAGGGTGGCAGTAGTGCGGTGCCGTCCACTGCCTTGGAGCTCGACCTGGTCCCGAGTCCTTAACTATTCCCAACCCTAGCATTAACCTTGCCACAACAGTAAGCTTTACCTGAATCTAATGAAATTGGCCCTGCAGTGAGCACTATTTGAAGAGGTCGGGCATTCCAATGCACCCACATAGGAGTAATTTTAACTGCCTAAACCCAGCAAACCTCAACCAAAAAGGTGGATGATGAGGAAATGTTTGTGTGAGTCACATTTTTAATAGATTGCCTGGTTTTAGAAGGTGCTAAATGTCTGCAAGAGATTAGGCTTCCATTCCCACCCACCATGACCACAATCTTTTCCAAACATTTACCAAGTGGTGGCAGTAAGAAGTCAGAAAACAGTACTTTGATGTTTTTTGATATTGTTTTGCTTGTTTTAACCTGTTTTTTTTCCCTCTGAGCTTCACTTTATGATTGAGGCCTGGCTGAGTAGTAATGTAATCACCCTGCTACATGGGAAAATGCTGCAGCTAATTGGGCTCATGGGACACAAGCAAGTAGACTGATTTGGAGGGTGTGTTTGAAAGAGATGTCAGTAGAGTTTCTTATTTTGTTTCCTTGTCAGTGGCGGTTGAGTTCTTTACTGTTGAGCTGAACGTTGAAGGTTTGTTGAGTTTAATTATGAAGGCTTATGACAGTGGCAGTTTGCAGACTGTGGGCGATGGAATATGTAACACCATAATTTACAATATTGTTCTTACATTTGCTCCTCGTTTGAATAAAACTAGTTGTCTGTGCAGATATATTGTCAAGTTTCATTACAACAGTGCACCTTGGAAATTTAAACTATAAATGATGTGATGCTGTTTCCTGACTCACTATCAGGTCAGTACAACACTTTATAGAGGGATTTAGCATCTTAACTCTAGAATATTTCTTACCTCAATGTTTGATTTAGTTTCTATTCAAAACTGTATGTGAAACTGTTACAATATAGAAGATGGAGAAAAGTGTAATGTTTACTTAACTTACATCAAACATGAACTGTGTGAGGGAGGCCCCTCCCTTTGCTATTTTGTGCAGATCTTAGTTGTGGGGTGACATGAGATACTCGTATGACTCAGCGTCTAGCCGGGGTGTTCCCATAAAGAAGTCTGTTTTATTTTGTGTTTTGTTTCACTCAGCGTTTGCCATTTAAAAACAGTGATGTCAACCAGCTTTAAGCAGAGATGCATTTTTTTTGGTTTGTTTGTGAATTTGGCATTTATAAGCACACAACCTACGTTGTCGTTGGCCTTCCCAGCATGCCGCAATAACTGCGACAATAACTTTTTCATTTGGATTCAGGCATGCCAGACAATCACATCTTTCACACAGAAAGATGCTCTTGATGCTCAAGCTGATGATTCAGTTTGGGTCAAGCATCAGGCTGCATTTTGTGGCTAAAATATAATTAACGTAGAATCCTAATGCATCGAATACAAGGTGATAGAGTGCTGGTCATGTTTAGAAGTGCAGTGTTTCAACAGTAGAGTAACATGTTCACAGAGCAGCAGCAGCTCCAGTGCACCTTCTGTGTATACTGATACTGAGCTGTGGGTCACATGCATGTCAGCAGTGATCAGAGCCTGAAATACAATTACTGTACTTGCAGAACAGAAGAAAATAGATTTAAAGTTTAAAATATGTTTTGGTTTCTCCACATGTAGACAGCTGAATTGATTGAAATAGAATGCCTCATTTATTTATTGAGTTCTGACATGTTCAACATGGCAGATGACATGACACACTGCAAAACTCGGAAACTTGACCCAGGGCAGAGTTTTATTCAGCTCTCAAACTGCATTTCCATGCTAATAGTCAATTCAGCATTTTCTAGGTAACAAATCTGGTGTGAACGTGACTGTCTATGTTCATAAATGTCTTAAAGAGGAGGGTGTTTGAGTGAGTGTGTGTGTGTGTGTGTGTGTGTGTGTGTGTGTGTGTGTGTGTGTGTGTGTGTGTGTGTGTGTGTGTGTGTGTGTGTGTGTGTGTCTGTGTGTGTGTGAAAAACTGGCACTAACGAGCTCCCTCCTGAGCAGTATGTTTTATTTAACAAACAGTCAAACCACAGTGCTGTAGACATCAGCAGCCATAAACAACTAGAGAGGAAAACTGCAAGGCTCAACCAGAGCTGTACTGGATGTGACTGGCCCGGCACAGATGTACAGCAGGGAACTCATTTACAGCGGCTTTGTCACAAAATAGATACAGCATCCTCTGCTCAGTTTTACCTGCATGGATTATAGTAAAAGACTTTGTCTGAATTAACCATATAAAGGACAAAATAGAATATTATTTGGGCACACCTGGACTGCCCATCTGGTAAAGCAGTGGAGTTTCTCTGGAGACCGGTGAGGCTGTACGCAGTGAGTTCAGAGACCTTTGCAAACAAAGTACTTCCCTGAGTACACTAACAAATAGTGCTCTTACATGTGAGGATTCTCACTTGTGTATTACTTGAATTTTGTAGTACACACTGCCATTCTGCACTTAGGGGAAATAGATGGCTTTAATTATTTACCTATTACCAAATTAACTTTTTTTTGTGTGCCTTCTGTTTCACACACTCAATAAACACTGTTGGCTTCTATCAACCTGCTGCTTCCTCAGATGCCTTAATTGGAAAATACTTTACGTCAGTGGTCCCTTCCCTTCCTCTACGTAGGGAAGATGGTGACCATTGTGTGTGTCCAGCATTTCACACTCAATTTTTGGACCGTTTTGAGTGCACCACCCGAGTATTTGTGTGCACTGCATGTTTCCAGACTTGACAACTTGTGCTCATGTAAGACATAAAAAAAGGTTAGGCATTTCAAACTCCCCCCAAAAAATTCTGTAGCCTCTAAAAAACGATTTTCTTTATGTACTGTATATCGAGATGTAATCTATAGATTGTATCTACATTTCATAGGAAGACTTGAAGACTGGTGTCAGTGATTTCTTCTAGTTTTGAGTGCATCACACTATGTCAGATGTTCAAACAAAACTGAGCATAAAACACAATGTAAGAAAAGTAATACTGCATTTCATGAAGCCAACATTTCATCCAATACCTGAATCACTGTGGAAACATAAATGGGAACAATCAAATGCAACTGATACCTGGAAATCAGTCTATGACTTTGCTGTAGTAGAATTTGTCTCACTCTTCCTTGCAGACCTGCTTTACTGCAGCCACTTTGAAGGCTGTCCCACCATAGCACCTGAGTGGGGTTCAGGTCAGGACTTTGACCCCACTTCAAAACTTGAATTTCATTCCTTCTGTGAAATTCAGTGGTAAATGTATCGTTATGATGGGGATTATTGTCTCACTGTAAAACACAGCTGCACTTGAGTTTAAACTTACAGTGTGTGTCCACACATGGAGGCCAGCTACATACAGATCCCCGCCCTTCGCTTACACAGCTGTCTCTCGGTGTCCACAGGGATAAATACCCTTATCTGCTTCTATACAGTTTCATTTCTGGTATTGTGTCTTTGCAATTAGGTTTGTATAAAACATCTTCAGCCAAGTTGGAGAACTTTGCTCTTACCAGATGAGTCGCAAGTTAGAGCTCTTGACACACTGCTTCTCCCGGTACCTGTTCCTCCATTGGCTCACTTCTACCTCGTTAAAATATATTCATGTTGTCAGTCTCTCTGCCCAACATATTTTGAACCAGTCACTTTCTTGTCCCTGTTCTTTAAATACCATTGTAATGCTGTCCTTTTGTCTTCCGGGGACCCTCAACTTAAGTTAAATTAGTTGTTTTTGCCCCCCCCCAACGATTGAGGCAGAACACTGGCCACCCGTGAGCCTGGTTCCGTCAGAGGTTTCCTCCTGTTAAAAGATAATGTTCCCTTTCCCACTGCCGGAGGTTATTTCCTGTTAAAAAGGGAGTTTCTCCTCCTAGCTATCACTCATGTGGGAATTGTTTAATTGGTGGGTCCTGTTATGTGTTTTATCCTGCTGCTACACAAATTTAAAAAACTAAAATCTGCATATTCTTCTCCACCTCCAGCATCTAGTCTCCAGGGGTCCTGTCCTATCTCAAATATCTAGTTGGATATCGGTCTATGAAGTGGCCTCTTATCATCGGATTTTTTATTTCCAGACATGTTTATTCAAACGGTCATTTATTTAATAATGATCTCTCTTTTATTGAAATACAGTATTACTACAGTTTATTACTGTAATCTAATACTAATCCTATATGTTGTGTTATATGTACATTAAGTAAGGTTTTATTTTCTGCTGTGTACCATCAATTCCTAAACTTAAATTTACAGTGCACCTGCACTGCAAATTTGACCTCCGAGGGCTGTAGACATCTTGCATATTTGACGACTGTAAGTGGTATTTTTAAGCTTTTTCTATTGTAAAATGGAATGACAGTATTGTACAGATTAAACTAAGGCACTGTGCAGTTGGTATAATAACTATGGGACAACTCTTTGAGTAATTTGAAAGGAGAAGTGTTTTCCCTGAAACCCTCAGAGATTTTATTATGCCAGGTTATTCAAACCTACAATACATCCCTGTGTCCCGTGCTTTATTGTACCAGGTGGTTCAAATAATGATCTGTTAATTTTTATTCCAATGCTTTTATTTAATACAATAATAGACGCTGTCATTGTATAGTGGTTCTTACCTCTCAAAAGCCCTGAACTGTATAATTTCAGCCCTTTGACAAAGCTCTTATCAAACTGTAAGGTGGGAAAAAGCCCAATAGCTTGAAAATAGTAGCTTAAATACTTACCACTGTGGAAGAAATGTGAATGGTGGGAAAATATAATATTACAGAATCAGTAAAATAATACACACAAAGCTGGGGATCTCTGTTTTGCATAACGTACATTTGAAGAGGTATTTCAGTCAGCAGTTATCTGGTGGAGATGTGTGATGGGCTTTAGCTGTTGATTGACAGTGCTCTGCATGCCTGTGCCTTTTTTAATGTTATTT
Source organism: Brachyistius frenatus (assembly GCF_029030835.1). Classification (NCBI taxonomy): domain Eukaryota; kingdom Metazoa; phylum Chordata; class Actinopteri; family Embiotocidae; genus Brachyistius; species Brachyistius frenatus. Next base: position 4,944,849 of record NW_027210624.1, read on the forward strand.
TCAAAATGCTATATCAGTGTTTCTCATAGCTGGTTAAATGTTAGTGATCAGTTGTATGATCTGAACGTCTTGTCTAGTCTCGCTAACACTAAAGTTAATCCCTGACTTCAATGGTCTGTAGGCTATCAGTCATGTTGCTGGCAGGAGCAAACATAAAATGGGTGGATATATCAAATTATGTGTTTAATTTCAAACTAGAAATACCCTGGAAATGGCACCACTAACATCATTTTGAATGCAAAAAAACAATGGAAATTGTAGAAGAAGAGCAGGCTGATGAGGAAATAGGTGCATCATCAGGGTTTAAAGTGAGTAGCAATGAATTACACAACGTAATTTGGAATTATAGAAAGGCACCGGCATCAAAATTAGTCTTCAGATGTTCAAATATTTAGTTTGAAAGTCAACATATTTGGTCTGACTTTATTTTGGAAAAAAATCTTACATGCAAACAAGGATGGTTACTCAGTGTTTCCAATTGCCCTAAACAAATGCTCAAATGCTGTATGCCTTGCATGTGTGGACATTCTTTGAACTGGAACAAAATAAATTGCTGTCCAACTGGGACCCCCAACCTTTTTTTCTTCTGAGAGCTACTTTGATAAAATGAGAGCGTTCATGTCGCTTTCAGACGCTGTGACATTTATTCACAAAGCTGAGCTCCACCCAACAAACTGAGAAAGCGTCTTTTATGTGAACAATAAGAAATTGATAATCAACACACTCGTATCTAATGCAAGCCACTGGTTGGAGACCACTGCTGTACGACATGTCTCCCAAAGCTTTATTATAAAAAAAAAGAGAACGGAACTACAACTTCTGCGAACACTCTTTGTTTTACTGATGTGCCCTGGGAAAGCCACAGTGTTTGTGCCACAATTGCTCACATCACTTCCAAATGGTCCATTAGTTTAGACTGATCACCTTTATTAAGTTCCTGCAGGGAGAGAATTCAACAAAGGAGTGAGGACAAGTGCATGCTTGATTGGGAAAAAATATTTTATGCATCCACGAGAGAGTGAGAGTAGGTTCAGCATGACAATATTCCGCCTTGCACAAAATTTCACATTTAAGACTATAGTTTAATTACACCAGTGTTATTCTTGGAGTCACCAGAAGTAGACATTATGGGTTTTATATTTTTAGTCTGATTGCTGGATGACATCAGTAGCAAAACATGAGTGAGTGAATGTGTATTTAGAAGAGTAGCTGTACCAGAAGTAGTAGAAGAAGTTTTATGAGGGCTAGGTTTAGTGAAGTAACTGCTATCAGAATATTTGGGGATTTCAATTTTATTCACCAGTAATTTTAATAGGTTGCACCCCCCATGTAATAAGATTGATTTGTCTTTTATACTTGTATTAAGTAGACTTGCTGCCTGTCTGTAGTGGAGCAGTGCAGCGGGCCGCTTCTGGCACGCTGGTGAGACGGGCCGCGGTGCAGCCGGTGGGATATGAAGCATTGACTTTAATGACAGAGATTCACTGCAGCAGCCGCGTCGGAGATGGAATGGGTCACACACAGAACCAGTGGAAAATAGCCTTTAGTCTCCCTGTTGGCCCATCTACAGCCCCACCGGTTGAAGATAAAACAAAGAAATTGCCCTCAACAATTCAGTAATATTAAAGATACATGAATATCGAACAAGCACGGAAAAAAACAACAACTGGACAATATCTCTTTCAAGTCTGAAAAAAAGCCCTTTTCTTCCCAGTTGGAGACATTCAGGTTCCTAAAGACAAATTCACCACCAAACAAAGACTAGCCACATCTTGTCCTGTGTGCAGGAGTCAGGCCCTCATCTGGGCCTGTTTCCTGGGTCCTAGTTCTAAACTTCTAGTTACCTCCCCTTCCACACATAGGGATGGCTAACCTGCCACTGCTATTTTGATATTTTGCTTGGTTGTATGACTAATCGTATTATCATTTTGCTATCAAACTTATCTTTTATTTCACTGATTCTATTAATGATTATGTGTGAAGTACCTGATGTTGTCATTGTAGTCTCAGTGAGTATCTGGATGTGCAGTGAGCATGTAAGGATGCATCAGAGCAAGCCATCAAGGTCGCCCCCTGATAACACATCTCTGTGTCCCTGATTGCCTGTCTAGAAGTCAAGGAGATTAAACTGAAACAGGCCCTCCTGAATCCAGCAGCCGTTACTCTCAAAATAGAAACAGCCCATGGAGTCCACATCCACAAACACACTCGTGCACACACAACTGTGCAAGTGTAGAACCTGTCCAAACAATCCATCAGCAGAGATTTTGGAGGGTGATAATATTCTGTCTTGTCTTTTCAATGTATACAAGGTATCACACTCACCCTGGTTATTATTTTTGTGTTAGTACAACAGGAAATACAGATTAGAAAGTTCAGTCATTCGAAACGTTGCAGTTGAATTAGGTCACTGTTGCACTCTTGACATTTCAGTAATGTGTTTCTACAACTGAAACTGCAACGATTAATGTCTCACCTCTGTGGATTCAAATGGCTGCAAGAGATCACTGTTTGAAAAATGTGAACTTTAATCCTGAAAGGTGATGTAAGTGCACTGCCATAGCCTTGACAGTTGTGTGATTGCTTTATACCAAAGAATACCAAAGGGATGAGGGAGGAAAATGATTAAATGTTGGCTGATTGTGGTTTTCTCTGGAAGGACAGTTGCCTTGCCACTGGTGTTTAGGAAATACTGTTGAATTCTGCTCTTCAGACTGAATTTGTCCTCTCTGAAGTTTTGCCACTAGTGCCCAAACTGACCGATAGAAGTGGTGGAGAGCAACGATTGTGTTGTTGTGGTCGAGAAGCTTGTGCGTTTTTGTGACACAATTCAGGTATTTTTTTTCCTTCAGACATCTACTAAAGTCACAGTAGAACGCGTGTTAACAGTCTGACTAAATTCTCGGTTCACCAACCTGAGAATGCCAAACAAAACCCATGTGGTTGCACACACAACCTAATGCTTGTTTTTTGGTTTTAGACAGTGATGTTCCGCCCCCCAGAAACACAAATGTCACAGGCTCATTGCTTCATTACTGTAGGCTTCCTGAAGCATTGCTGATTTCCAAAGTCTGATACCAAATTTGATGTGCAACCTCTGGTCATGTCCACGGAGAAATTGCTGTGCACGGACGCAGTTTCAAACTTTGTTGCCTTTTATGACTGACTAGATTGCTAAACCAGATGAGTAGGTGAACATTATTTTAAATGGTTACCCTTCAGTGTGTAATTTCAATGCAATTCATTTAGTGCCTTTTATATTTTTATGGCTGAGATTGGTTATTGGCAACTGCCTGATTCACATCCAATTCAATAACCATGAGTAAGCTTAATCTTTCATGTTGTTAACTGAATCGGAAAAATCTTTTTTTAATTATTCATGTAAGTGGGATTAAACACGGAGGACATCGACCACACCTGTCAGTGTGATTTTGGATGCATCTGGTCATGCCCACCGAAGCCTCAAAAACAGCTCGCCCCAAACTGTGCGTGACTTCAACTGGGTCTGAGCTGGCAGAGACGCAGGTGCAAGTTTACCCCAGAATTGACACCAAAATTCCACTGCTCCGGTGCATCTTCACCGACACACCTTATTGTGCCGTTCCAACCATCACGCCAGGTTCATTTCAGTGTGGAATAAAACCCCTTGCGCGACACCAAAATTCCACCGCGCGTGGATTTTTCCTGCGTTTGCACTGCGCTGGGTAAGGAAGTACGGCCTTTAGTGATAGAACTGAAAAATGTGCACCAAACCACCATTGTCTGAATACATAAGGTTATGTTCATTCACGCTCGGTGAGGTCTGAGTAAGGAGAACATCAAATATAAAATCACTACAAATGCATTTGTCACTCAGTATACAACATTACATTTTAATATAATTAAATGAAAAAATAATGAAGGCCTGAGTGTACTTCAGTGATGGATAGTGGTATTTCTAGTGTAGCACTATTTCTAGACACTTCTACTGCACATGCACTGGCTACACACATTACATTACATTTACCATCTCATCAGAGAATGTTTACCGAGCAACTGCTGTAATCAACCTACTCATGTTCTTTATCATTTACCTGACTTCTCAGATATTGTCATTTCTTTTTTAGATTTTGTGCCAAAGAAGTGTAACACTGACGGTGTTCAAGCTGAAAGAGAAACAGCACCTGTTTAATCAGTTAAAAGTGACATTTGAACAGAAGGTTCATTCCCCAGTGTGTTTCACATTCAAATGAAAGCAATGTGCTGGGGCTACATGAAGACAGGAAGCTTGGTGTTGACTCAGGCCTGATAGTTTCAGTGCCTCAGATGTTTGGTGTTGGGGAAAAAAAGGTGGGCAGGCAGAGGACAGGGGCTGTGCTCCCAGATATGATAGCGCCTCAAGCTAACCTGTCTGTGGGTGATAAGCGTCCGCTCCAACATGCCAAAGAGCTGGCCTGCTTTACGAGGATGTAGTATTTAACTTTAGCTCAACACATGTATCTGATTCGCTCTCTAACTCAGTCCATTTCAAACCCATCTGTCATGTAGCAGTTAGTAATTTTCTGTGGCCACGATAGCTTCAAATCAAATCAAAGTCAATATCACAGCACTGGTTCGGAAAGAAAAAAACAGAAAACACAGATTTTCAAAAGCGTAATGTGTACAAGAATATAATCTATTAAAGTTATAATCCTTTAGATTTTCATGAAATCAAACTCAATTATTGCTACTATATGATCTTTAATTCCAATAAGGGACCAGAAGACAAAGACCAAAAGAAAAAAATATATGTACAACTATTTTCATGTAATCTATTTCTAACACAATGGAAACTCGCTCAATAGTAGCCTCTCTTCTCTTCAGACTCCCCACAAATGAGGAGAGAGGCTGGAGGAGCGACGGGGCTATTCCCTGAATTAAGCTGCTTGCTTCTGCAACATATGAAAGACAAACAGAGTGCGCACCGTGCAGAAATTGAAAGAGCAGTGTGAGGTGTTAGATGAGATAGTCTCAACAAACAAGCATGCAGTGTTTGGGGAATAAGCCCCTGAAGTGAGACCCTGAGCAGCACATACTGTATAAGCTGGATGTGTTTAAATTACATCCACTGCTTCAGCACCCAGATAATAAAGACAAGGTACTGACAGAGCAGATACAAAATGAAGTCCTTCTTGGCTGAAACGGCTGATAGATATTTTGCTTAGAATCACGTTTTGAAGGTCATAAAGATAGATTGATCACACTTTAAAGCTGCTCTGCAGAACTGCAACAATTGGCATCAACACTAACAATATTTTCAAATGTTTTACAGTTTTGGTCAGCATGTGTATCGATTATGATAACATTGTACTAACTGAATCACTGGCAGAGACTTTCAGCCAATCAGATAAAAAGTTAAAAATGCATGAACAGTTTGTCAGATTATGTAAAGTATTGTATTTGGAGCTGTGATTGACAGTTTGTGTAATAGTTTTTTTTTCTATTCCCCTTGATTTCTTTATAACTTTTCAGCCAGCCATGTACTTTTTTGCAATATTGCTGCAGTCCAAGATTGTATTGTGGTAATCACAATTTCCTTAGTGATTAGAATATTATAATTACTGACAGGAATCATATCAATGCTTCATTTCATAGGTCATGTATTTCCTGGAAACTATTTATTTTAAACTGACCCCTGTATTTAGCTCTAAATAACCATGACATGTCCAAGAAAGGTTTTGCAATTGTAGTAATTATGAGGGCAATGGATAAATACTTGCTACAGCTATTAAATACAGGCTCATCATATTGGATTTGTTAAGAAAACAACTAAAACAATATTGATTAGGAAAAGGGAAATTGTTATGCACTTCTAAAAATGTACTCGTGAAGAGGAGTTGTTTCTTTCTACTTGGGCACGGATTAGTGTGCCAGGAGTCTTTTATGATATTCCTTCAACTTAAGGCTTTGTTCATGTCTCTTGCTTCAAGACGTATCCTGAGCTGACACTTCTCTATAGGTTCATGAGTAGGATTGACCCCTTTCACAATGTCACTTAGGGATTTCATACATTGTTAACCAGAACCAGAGAGGACACTATGTGGCTGCTTTGACATGTAGTGGATGTAGATTGGGAATTGTAAGGGACACGTGACAAAGTTTATGACACATGTTTACCACATGCTACAACATATGATAACACAGGTAAAGTACGTAGAGATGTTTTGACCTTGGAATATCCATCGGCGTTACACATTACAGCATGAACATGTTCCAAACTCACATGTTTTCCGTGGGCAAAATGTGTTTCTCGTGCAAAATCACATGTGCCATGTGGTCACCTGTGATCACGAGTTTTTGCACATATGAAATCCATGTGTTTTTTCTATAAGGGCCAACTGAAGTGAGATGTGAACACGCTGTTGTGGCTGTCATGGTGAGAAAGACTTTGTTTGAATAAGACAGCAATAAAAGAACCTCTTTGTTCCAATGTTACCTTGACATGTTGGCTTTGTTAAGTGTTGTGTTGCCATGCACCTACCAATTAGAAGCACAGAAAATATGAAACGTTTGTCACACCTTACTCAAGCCACTTGGTACTCTATTAAAAGAAAAGAAAAAAATACAGAAAGCAAACGTAAGAAAGTACAAGAAATAAGACATATGCAGTGCTCATACTGTATCAGGGCTTGAACAAGGAGCTACTCTGAGACCGCTGAGGTGGGGGCTGATTACATGGATGTTTACATGGCAAACCTGACGCCACCTGTCAGCATCTCTTGACAATCTCTTTTCCAGGTTACCACCAAGATTCTTGGTGGTCTGGGCAGAAACAAGCATGCTCTTGTCAACACTAAGCAAAAACAGTCTCGTAGAGGAGCTCAGCAAGTTCAGCGCAGAGCCGGGCAGCACAGATTAGAGAAAGTGGGAGAGGTGGATCCAGACGAGGCCCTGAGGGAACACAATAGAGACGATGCAGTGGGAGCTCCCTTCAATTATATCTGATAAGTGCGGCGTGACAGGTGGGATGCAATCCCTAAGAGATCCCCAGGTCAGCATAGATGATGAGCAGCATCTGCCGCTTGACAGTATCAAAGGCAGCAGGTGAGGTTTATGATGAAGAGTATAAGAAGCGGGAGCAGCTCTTCAGTCTCAGCTGAATTGCCCTTACTGAAGCTACATGAAGAAGTTTAGTCTTCTATTGATTCTTGGTCATTTGAAGATAGTTTGCAGCCGTACGTCAGGGTGGATTTTATCATTTAACATAAAACTGTTCCTGGGAAAAATGCTGGTTCAGCCGCTGTAAAGGTCCCAATTTGTTTTATGTACCACCCACTTTTCTTCAAACATACTCTGCCAAAGTAGTGACATTAATTATTTTCCATTTTTTCCCATTATTAATATTTTTTTTAACGTCCTGTCTTTATTAAAAGTGAAAGTGTGTCACATTGAGTATATCACCCTGTACCTGCATTTTAACAAGTATCTGACCAGGTTTATAATGTAAGGTAAAGTACTAACAGAGTTGGATGAAAATATTTTTGTCTTCATTTCACTGCGACTCAAATACTTGTGCTAATCGGATAAATTCCCCTGCACAGTGCCAAAATCACCTTGTCATCTTACTGTTGTAATATTCATGGTGACTGGTCAGAATGTGCTGTGATAGACTGGTGTCCTGTCCAGGGTGAACCCTGCCTTTGCCCAAAATGAGCTGGGATAGGCTGCAGCCCCCCCGTGACCCTGTTCAGGGTAAAGCGGGTATAGATCATGGATGGATGAATGGTCAGAATATGCTGCTATTTGTGTTTTACTGTGTGCTTAAAACAATATATAATAAATTGTCATATCGGTTAAAAAGTTTTATTCATCCTAAAAACTAGGAACTATTAGACTGCACAGTAAAGTAAGTATTTCCAAATTGTATTATTAGCTTTCTAGTCCAGCAAAGTAATCTGGTTTAATTGATCATTTGTGGCAAGAGCAAATCATTTTATTATTATGTTGTAATTATTATTATATCAAAAATAACCTGCGTCATTGTTCAGAGAAGTAAAGTATCACAGCCTGTTTTCACCGGAGAAATCTGATGTGCTGCTACAGCTCGCAATAAGCTAGTGGAGCTACCTGGAAGTATTTTCATCTATCTGTGGCAGATGTGGTGTTGTAATATGTGAAAGTATTCCCACCTTTTAAGAGAAGTAAGAGTAATGGCAGACACCAGTGTGTATAGTGTGTATAGTGAAGATGAGAACACAAATCTGTTTTTCAGCTTTTGGCTAAGCTATAAAAACAGGTATATACAATGTAAAAATGGTTGTTATGCCTTCTTCCTGATCATTAATAATTGTCTCAAACATCATGTAAAATCAAAAAAGGATGCATTGTAGGTGCTGCTCTACATTTAGAGCATCAGGAATAATGTGTTCTTGTTTCTTAAGTTCTACTGACCAACTGCACCAAGGAGCTAGTTCAACAAATGAATCATGCAATTTAAACAAAGCTTAAACACATAAAATCATGAATTCCACTAGAGTAGAGGCTTCTTTGCTAAGCTAGGCTAGTCAGCAGCAATTCACCAAATAGCCCAGATAGTACTCACAATGCTAGTACTCTCAGGTGTGCCCAGGCCTAAAGCATGTGGTGGGCTGTCATTGCATCAGCTACAAGACTAAATGTACTCGTATCCTGCACATTTGAATTTTCACAACTGTGATTTCAAATGTTAAAAGCTTTCACTTATTTTATATCCTTGCTGATATTCAGCATGCCCCAGATAAATCTAAACACATGTACCACATCTTTCCTACACCTTCAAACATTTACATTCTTTTAATTTTAAAGTGGTCTAGCTAAAAGAACACTTTTCCTTGGGCATAAGACAGGTGAGAAAACTGTTGAGATGAGATGTGAGTTTTAATTCAATGAATCTCACTGAAAATTGAGTTTATTCAGCATTAGTACCCTGTGGCATTATACTGTAACCTACTCACCATTATGTGTGTGGCATTATGCATGCTTTTAATATATTAGAATAATTCCTAAAGCTGAAACGTTTTCTATCTGTCGGTTTGTGCATCAGGTGAAAGCATTGTGCTGCAAGATAAAACGTTGTCCATAAATGTAGTACAATAGTAAAGGCATTGCGGTCTCCATGAGGGTATGTATGAGCTCAGCAAATCAGCAAATTTCATGGCCCTGTGACTTTAGCATTATGATACTTTTGTGGAAAGTTGAGGAGTGTGGACGGCCCAAAACGGTGAAAGAGATTACCCTCCGGGAGGCATGAATGTCATTAATTCTCATTAGAGTTTATGTTAAAATAAGTAAAATTTCTGACCGATTGGTGGCATTACAAAGAAATGGTCAGTGGGTGAACAGAAGCGTTATTTTCACGGTGGAAATTCATTGTTGACCTCCAATACTAGTTTAGTTTATTATATATATAATAAGAGTCTCACTTATTTCATATTCACATCCTTTCACATCAAACGTTCACATCCTGAAATGTTACTGTGGTTTTTGAAATGAAACAGCTGCATTTGTTGGAGTAATGCTCCTCAGACAATGCTCTCAGATTAACATCAGAGTGTTGAGGCTAAGGTAGTGCTAGCTCATAATGTGAGCTGGGTGCTGCACATAATGTTGGTAGCCGTGATGAAAATAGAAGTCTGATCCGTTCACCGTTTAACAAAAAAATAGCTCAGGAGATCAACTTAATGATCAACATCAATATTTAATGACAAACTCAATCGAGGAGAGACAGAGTGACAAGTGTAAATGTGTCGAGCTCATCCGTCTCTGAGTGTCTTCCCTCCCAGGTCCAGTTAATATGGTCCCCTTGAATGTTGAACGTTATGAGATAGGGAGAGCTGGCTGTGTATGAGGTCATAACCGATCTTCCTTCATGACGACAGAGTTCAGGAGGATATAGTGACCTCGTAAATCCTGATGAGACAGTGAGACCTGATTGATGAGACCCAGTGAAGAATGAAAACTATCCAAGTAGTTACATTACAAGTCAGTCTTTCAATATATAAAATGTTATGTTGAAATATGTTGTACAGTAACTATAAAAAAAAAAAAAAAAAATTATCATTTGCTTCATAAATTGTTGGTAACAGATTTTGTATTTCTAAAAGTACTATATCATTGGTATCAGGTAAAAAGCAAAAATGACTGATTATCCCCCAAACAGAATCAGGACAAGATAAAAGACTAAAGAACTACACTTTTCATAACATAAATTGTATCTGTGTGGAAAAACTTAGAATTGTTAGAGCATGCTTTCAGAATATCATCCGACATCACACTGCATATACAGGCAGGTGGACAGACTGAATGAACCGTTCAGCATTTAGAAAATTGTCATTTGAGTTGAAGAAGAATCATGATAAAAAATGAATCAGAAGAAATATTTCCTGCTGTAATTAACTTTAGCCTGAAAGGAAGAATCCGCAGTGCAGTGTTTTGATCAGTCTTCTGTACCTTTCACCCTGTAGCAAAATGCTTACACCTACACCATCTCCGGCATTGTTGTTTTTGTTTTTTTCTGTGGTGCTATTGTTGTTCTGCCTTTTGGCCCCATTGCTGGCAGGACATAAAGTCATTTTACAAAAAAACAAAAAACTCTGTGTCTAAACACCTGACAGTGTTTCTTTCAGGTCGGCTCCAGATTTCATATTGCAGAGTCGGGTTTAACTGGAGCTTTCTCACTCCTCGCATCCCTCCGTGAGGGGAGGGTGAGGTGGTGAGGGAAGTGTGTGTGTGTGTGTGTGTGTGTGTGTGTGTGTGTGTGTGTGTGTGTGTGTGTGTGTGTGTGTGTGTGTGTGTGTGTGTGTGTGTGTGTGTGTGTGTGTGTGTGTGTGTGTGTGTGTGTGTGTGAGAGGGGTGGAGAGTGTGTGTTGGTGATCGATTCAAGTGTTCAAAGCCGGTGTCCGATGTGTGTCCACTGAGAGAGAGAGAGGAAGGCTGAGCTGGAGCTGAGTGCCTCCTCCTCCTCCTCCTCCTCCTCCTCCTCTTCAACTGCTCTAAGATGTGACACTTCTATATCTCCACTGCAGGATGCTGTGTTAAAGACTTGATCACCTGGCTCTCATCCGCTGCAGAACCTGCCTATCCCTCATGTCCTTCAGTGGCATGAAGAGACATGTTTTATACATCAGTGATGGATGTTGAAAATGAACAAATGAGGCGCTGCACAGCACTCCCAAAAGTTTGACCATCGCGTTTCTGCTCAGCCCACAGCGAGCAATACGTAAAGAAACAATCAATAGAAGCCCAACCATTACACTGATAGATAAGGGGCTGAAATTAAAAGAGACCTTAACACTAATGAGGGAGATAGGCGGAGACGGACAGAGAGCTGTTTTGCCTTCTCCATCGATTAGCCACAACTGATGTTCCTGTTTAAATACGTATAGACAAACTGAGTAAGAGGAAGCAGTCAGGAAAAGCGGGGAGCATCAGGGTGGGGTAGGGGGTGGGAGGAGGCTTTGAGATTTATTTTATAAATACTTTGGACTTATGCTGGCAGACGGGGACGGCTGGGCTTTAATGAAACTGTCAGGCCATGTGAAAGCCTGATGAGGTTCCCCGAACGCTACATTAACGTTAGCCCCTCGGCCACCTTCTCATGCCAAATATAATTACAGCATCATTACCGGCGCTGTCCGGGTCCATGCTGGACACACCAACCCCCCCTCACACACCACCCTCTGCCTTCACAACTCCTTGCTCTCCCTCCGCCCTCCATAATCACAGTTTCTCTGCATTGCGGCTGGGGAAAAAAAAAAATAATAATAATAATAAAAACAGCATTTGATAGTCTCATTAGTTTTCCCATGTCCTTCCTGTTGTGCCATTTTCACATGGAACAAAAAGAGGGAGACAACAAACAAACCGCTGTGTAAGGAAGATGTAGTGGGGGTGAGGCGGCGGGGAGGGATGGTGTGGGAGGAGGAAATATGAAGAAATGACACAAAACTGAAGTTAAGAAGTTTTGCTCGTCGACTTAGTATCAGGGATGTCCCTGAATCTTAATGTGATATTCACACGCACTTTAAAGAAACGCTTGCTCTTCGCTGCCTCTTGGTTTGTATTAAGATTGTGAATAAAGAACTGAAGCAATTTTGATCTCTTTTCATTAGTGCTGAACCTTTTCAAAAGTCATGGGTTTGGAGATGAAAGAAGATGTATATTAACTCCTTCATCCTCCCTCCGCATCACTTGTCTCTTCTCCATCTGTGTGAATGGTGTCCTTGAGCATTGGCTGCTGAGTATCTATAGCAGGGGTGGCCAACCCGCGGCTCCCGAGCCGCATGCGGCTCTTTGCCTGATTTCATGCGGCTCTTTTACGTTCATATCAACATTTGTGTTTGTGGTTTTTTTTTTGTGTGTGTTCGCTTCGCTTGAGTTCAATATGGTATTTTTGTCAAACGCGCATGCGCATGAGGTGAAATTCCGCAAAGCAGGAGGGTTAAACCCATTGGAGGAAACAATTAGTGTCCAGTTCGCTCTCAAAATGGCAGGAAAAAATGCACAGCTAAACGAAAATATGAAGATGAACACAGGACGTTTTTAACAGAGTGGGAAAGTTTATATTTTTTTGTTGAACGTCATGGCGAGCCATTCTGCCTGATATGTCAGACGTCATTAGCGCATTTCAAAGCTTCAAATCTTCAGCACCACTTCAGCTCACTGCATGCTAACATCGACCAGGGATTTCCAAAAGGGACTGAACTTCGCAAGCACAAGTTGGACACTTTGAAAAGTCAGGCAGAAAAGCAGGTACAGTTTTTCCAAAAAATTACGAAGCACTGAGAGACTGTCACGCTTGCATCGTATCAACTGGCTTGGAGCATTGCACGGGCTAAAAAGCCATACAATGAAGGGGAGTTCGTTAAAAAATGCCTCAGTGACGTTGTTGAAATCTTGTCTCCTGAAAACGACAAACTAAAACGAATGGTATCAGACATCCAACTGTCCCGCCACACTGTTGAACACTGAATATCGGACATTAACACGGCTGTTGAATCACAGTTGCACTCTGACCTTCAAGCATGTGAGTATTTTAGTGTCGCATTGGATGAGAGTTGTGACGTACAAGACGAGCCTCAGCTGGCAATGTTTGCACGGTCTGTGTCAAAAGATTGTGTGATCAAAGAAGAACTCCTTGATGTTGTGCCATTAAAAGACAGAACCCGTGGCATAGATGTGAAAGAAACAATGATGGCTGCATTTGCGAAAGCAAATCTGCCCATACCGAAGCTAACTGCAATAGCCACGGATGGAGCGCCGGCCATGATGGGATCTGTGAACGGACTTGTGGGGCTGTGCAAAGCTGACTAAACATTTCTTGAGTTTTTGAATTTCCACTGCATCATCCACAGGGAGCAACTCGTGTCTAAATCATTGAATTTAGACAACGTCATGAAGCCTGTGATGGAAATCGTCAACTACATCCGCACACATGCGCTTAACCACAGGCAATTCAAGAATCTCATCGCTGAGCTGGACCAAGGACTTCCAGGTGACCTGCCGCTGCACTGCACTGTGAGGTGGCTGTCCAAAGGCAAGGTGCTCGCTCGCTTCTTTGAGCTTTTGGATGCCGTGAAACTGTTCATGGAAGAGAAGGACAAGGACGATCCCGAGCTCTCGGACGTCGAGTGGATTATGGATCTGGCCTTTTTGGTCGACATGCTGTGTCACTTGGACAGACTGAACCTGACCCTGCAGGGTAAGTTAAAAATGCTGCCTGACCTGCTGCAAAGTGTGTTTGCGTTTGTCAACAAACTGAAGCTGTTCAAGACGCGTATTCAAAAGGGAGATTTAACGCATTTTCCCACTCTGCTAAAAGCCAGCGGGCAAGTCACCAGCGCCGCCCTGAATAAGCAAAGAGCCAGATATGCAACACTGGTTGAAAACCTGCACGAAAGCTTTGTCATCCGGTTCCGTGATCTACAACTGAAAAGGCCACAGATTACTACGTTCCTCGTCGACCCATTTAATGCGGAGACGGACTGTTTGAAATCCCCGCTAGTCACAGATGAGGCTGAGTTGGAGATGATCGATCTTTGTGAGGAGGACCAACTGAAACCTGCTTTGGGGTATTTTTCCATTGGCACACTTTTCCAGAACTCAATGGTCCCTCCATTGAGTTCTGGAAAAGTGTGCCAATGGAAAAATACCCCAATGTCAAACGGGCTGCGCTTAAGATACTGTCAATGTTTGGGTCAACATACGTCTGCGAGTCTGTGTTTTCTACCCTGAAACACGTGAAATCAAAGCATCGATCTGTTCTGACTGACACCCGTGTGAAAGAATTGCTTCGAGTGGCAACAACAGAATACAAGCCAGATTTGAAGAGGATTGTTCAAGGCAAGGAATGACAGAAGTCCCACTAATTGCATAGTAAGTGAAAAATGCTATTGTAAATTATTATGTTTTTGTTTGTGGACTTTGTTGAACTGAGAGTTTGTGTGTGTGAGACAGTGCACACAATGTTCATTGTTGAAGATGACTGGCCTGTGGTCTTAGTACTGTAGGAGTCCATTTCTGTCATTATCATGTCACACAATAAATTTGGCTGAGCAGTGTGTGTGTGTGTGTGTGTGTGTGTGTGTGTGTGTGTGTGTGTGTGTGTGTGTGTGTGTGTGTGTGTGTGTGTGTGTGTGTGTGTGTGTGTGTGTGTGTGTGTGAGGAAGGGATGGGGTGATGTTCATGTGTGCCCATGTGTATGATGTGGCTCTTTGCGGTAACACAGTAAAAAATGTGGCTCTTAGTCTCTGACTGGTTGGCCACCCCTGAGCTATAGTGTGTCATCTGTTGAAAAAGCAGGTTATGTGCTTTTGGGTTTTCCAGCTTAATGTAACACCTGGGAGATGCTTCAGATCTTCTCTGCTCTACATTCCTTGATCGCATCTTCATGTCAGACATGTGTACAGTTTTCTTAAATTCCTGATCAATTTAATATTAATTGAAAATTGTATGTTATGTATTTTTAAAATGAGTTCAGTCAGAATACTCACATCGATGTTTTAATGATATGCATTTTAGTTTGCTGGCCATGCTTTGGAACAAACCCGCGCAAGCTTAACAAACCTCCGGAGCTCACAAACCTAATTCTTCATTTGACGAACATGACCACATTTTAAAAATGAATATGCAGTTTACAGAAACTAATGTGGGAGGAGTGAGGTCACTCAGTTCTTGGCAGAGCTGAGCGATGTCTATGCAGGTTGATATTTCCATCACAGGCATTAAGACAGCATTCAACACCTGGACCCCTTCATGTGTGACAGATTATACTCTGGTTTTTACATTTTGCAAATATGTTCTAACTCTGTTTCTCATTTTTGCCCAGTTCATTAAGGGTGGTGAAACAAATGATTCACATACAAGTAATGATGATTTTTGTCTTATATGATTCTGAATACAAATGCCAAATAATGTTTTCTGTAATAAAGCTGGTTAATTAGGCTACATTATTTTAATGGAGGCACATCGGCGGAACTGAAATTTTGCGCTCCCTGAATGACACATGGTTATGGATGTGTTGGCCCGATTGCTGCAGGGGGAAAAATCCCTCCTCCTCGCAGCCAATACCCCAACTGTACTGGCGTTGCTGGCGAGCAATGGACACACACTGGTGGATGTTCACACCAATTTGTATTTGTTTCACCTGGGTGAGTTCACATTTACACGTTTTCCATTGACCTCATTCTTTGTTCAGTCTGAACACATGCTATGGGTCTTGTGGTAATATAGCAACATTTTCATGTGTCCTATGTCTTACTTTGTTTGTTTCTGAGGCAGGTCATGGCAGGCTTTTTAACAAAACATGAATACATCATTTTTCTAGTGAAGACAGGTTGGAACAAAAATGAAAAGACTTGACCTACAAATACCCCGTTTACACCAGGTTTCAAAACGTGACCTGCAACCTGTTTTGTAAGGTAAAATATGTTAATGCACATTGGGAACAGAAGGCAATCCAATCATGCAGACTACCTTTGGTAGTTTTTAGGCATGCATTGTGATTAGATCTCAGCAGGTGTAAATGATGTGGTAAAATTGCATCAAATGTACTATTCGATGCAATTTTACTAAAACAGTGCAGTTTGCACTAAACAAACAAACACACAAAAAATAAATGCCTGCAGCTTGTTGAAACTTGCTTTAATCAGAGAGTAGTTTACAGTGAGCATACTGTAGCTCGTCTTTCTGGCTTGAAGTATTTCACGGCGAGCGAGTTCGAGAATTGTGGTGGTGTTGGTGAGAGGTTCCAAAATCTGAAATATTAGAACTGACAGCTTCAGTGATAAAAGACCCCAAAAACAAAGAATAACCTGGTCAGAAGACGACCATTGTTCTACTTCATTGTAAGTGACTATCACAGTGACAACAATGCATCTATCAATATCACAGCAAGAGCAACAAAGAACGGCGCAGCAGCCACATGGTTTATAAAACCAATACAAGTAATGTTTAAACCGAACAAGCCTAAAAACAAATACAAATATTGACTTGTGTGAACACAACTGGTGATTAGAATCCAAGTGATTTAAAAAGTCCAACAGTTGCAAGTTTCACTTTAACCAGAAAGGACATCCACAGAGACTGTATTATGCTTCACAGCTTTTGTTTATCAAAGACTCAATTCAGATCCAACAAAGCGAGGCGCTAGTTTGCATAAAGTTTCCCAGAGCTTTCATTCCATTGGTTTCCTTTCACGTTACTTTGTTACAGATGGAGCTTAGTCAGCGGATCAAGCACAATGCTCACTTCTTCCAGAGACAAAGAAAGCACCTGCATACTGTCGTAGGAGCTCAGACATGAGTAAGAGCAAACATGGTTTTGTATTGATTAACTGCGACAGGAACCTTTTCAGCGGGCTCAGAGATCCATGTGTATTCACTAAAAAACATGCAGAAGAGTATTGATTCCTTCGCATTATGCACAGCCCATCCATAATAATACATCAGTGAAAGGGATTAGCAAAACAAATTCCTTAGATGCAGAACAATAATGCTGTCAAAAAGTCCCACTATACAAGAGACCAAATATTCTGTAGTCCTATCAAAAAAAAATGTAACTTAAGTTTTTGAAATTTAATTTGTAATATAATTCCATTCAGTTGAGGGAATAAGAAAACTCTAAACTTGTGTTTTGTGATTGCCTCTGGGTCTTTACACTTGATTGCAAGGGGCTTAAACAAGAGGCTGAAACTCAAACATAGATGTTCACACAATCAAGAGGAGTAACCTTCTGTTGGAAATGATGCACTGCGAAATGATTTAAATCAAATATGAGAAAATATTTTTTCAATTGTCTTGAAATAATGACTGCGTATCGCTGGAAATAATATTAATGAAGAATGATTCATGTGTGTCTTTTACTGTGTCGAGCAAAGAAAAACAAAAGGTCGGGTGATGGAGCTGCTTTTATGCCCGAAACTGAAGCATGTTTGTTTTCATGAATGCAGCTTTTTGGAAGATGTAACCACAACCCCAAACATACAGTTAACAATAGTTTATTTGTGAAATACCTTGTTTTATGTTCTTTTCTTACATTCAGTTAAATTTCAGAAGTATGTTATTTTTTTCATTTGTCTTTGAGAAAAGCATCTGTCAGGTGCTCATCTGCCAAAGTGAATTAATACGGGTCACACGTAGCTGTCGGCTTCAATTACCTCCTGAATTTCTGACTAATTAAGTGTGACAAAGCAAAAAAATATGCAGGGGGCTTGAAATCTGCGCAACATAATAAAAATATCAATATGTTGGAATTGCTTAGAGGAATGACAATACGCTTAATCTCAGAGAAGTGTGTTTTTGTCAGCATTACATAAAAGACATGTTGGATGGACCTTATTCAGGTTTATTTATTTCGCCTTTGGCTGCCAAATTTTGTCCAAACACCTAATGTTAACACCGAATGACTATACTATGTCAAATTCAATGATTTTACATTGCATATACAGTGCTGTTCAAAAGCTGGCCATGTAGGTTGTCCTAAACATCTTGGAGAACTTGCCGCAGTTCTTGTGTGGATGCATGCTCTTCTGTCTCTTCATGTAATCCAAGCGAGACTCCATAATGTTGATATCAAGGCACTACACGGTCAGACCACCTGCTGCAGGGATCCTTCTTGTTCTCGTGGCTGAAGATGGCTCTGTGTTTGGGCTCGTTGTCATGCTGCAGAAGGAATTTGGGAGCAGGGAGCTGCCTCCCTGATGGACAACAAACTAAACTTTCAAAAAGTGCCCAAAACTTTGGCACGTTACTCTACTCTATGTTTGGTTCATTGTGGAGCCCTCCAGCTGGTGTGAACAATAAAGTGAGAAGTGGCACCTACTGGACCTGCATACCATAATTCATCTGCTCTGAGCCTCCTGCTGGCTGTCCTGTTGTTTATATCTGACTTTGAATATAGCATTATTTCCCATTTGTACCACACAGAACATATTAAAGGTCTGCATGCACTTTCAAATCTTTGTTTTATTTGCCTTGAGGCTCAGAAGAGAATCTCATTAAATCATACTTCACAGTTTCATTTACATATCGTAGCATCACAACAAACCGATGTGAAACAAAATGCTATTTTTCTGTCTGTGAAACAGGATTTTAAATGTTAACATGCTCAGACTTTAGAGAATGTGTTAACAGATTATCTAAAACATCACATGTATTGATACTCTTTTTACTTAGGCTGGTGCTTACTAAGTTTCTCTTAAAAGGCATCTAAGTAAACAGGAGGAAGCGCATTCAGGCCTTTCTCCTGTGAAACAAGCTCCCAGTTTGGGGACAGACACCCTCTCTATTTCTAATATCAGGCTTAAAACTTTACTTTTTGATAAAGCTTACAGTGAGATGGGTCTCAAGTGACCCTGATATATCCTCTAGTTATGCTGTTATGCTACTGAGGCACCTGCCATGATGCCCTGAGCCCCTCTCCTCTCTCTTCATATGCCATCTTTACATCTCATTATCTGAACACCTTCTATCTCGTGAAGATTTGTTAAGTTTGTTGGTTTGTAGGTCTGCGTTCACCGGCCGCATCAACATACCCAACACACATGTACAATTTAATAAAGTGAAGTACTCTCACTGTTTAACTTGTCTGGCTAAAATTACTTGAATTAAACCATGTGTTGTATTTAAATCTTGCAAACTCACTGAGGGAGTTATAAAAAGCTCTTAAAGGTGTGTGCAGCATTTAGGGGGATTTATCGGAGGAAATTAAATAACTGTCTATCCATCAGTGTAGAATCATCCGAAACTAAGAGTCTCTGTCTTATTTCTACTTTAAATGCTGACCTCATGTAAAGTGAACTGCAGTTGAGCCTCATTCCCTTATTCAGCAAACATGGCCAACAGCCAGGCAAGGAAAAAAGCATATTTGAGTATATCAAGGTATACAATGTGTTCAAACTTTTTAAATCACTTAAACATATTAATTGAAACAACCTTGCACATTGGGATGGTGTTGAGATCTGATGTCAGTGGAAGGGAAGCAGGGAAATGAAGAGGGACATTGATTGCTTGGATTTATTCTGCTTGTTCCGATTTGATCTTTCATTGATACAATCAGTTTGTAATGCATCCAATTGATTATGTACACAGGATATCCAACTCCAGGGGCTTTGAACATACTACTTTCTGGAAATATTCATGAAATTGAAGATATTTCTAAGTATTGATGACGAGGCTGAGGAAACACTAAACAGTTGCATGGTTGTTGAGTACAGAAAGCATCAAGGATCATCATATACACACATTTGTGGCTCACTTGGGACTTAACACGTTAAAATAATACAAAATATATAGGGGGATTTACCATGTTTTACTCATTAATATGAGTTAACCATTTGTATATATATATATATATATATATATATAAATAAACAACTGAAAATAGGTTTTGAATATGTATTGTTACTTTTACTACTAGTGGTTTCTAACATTCAGATTTGCCATCCACTGGAATGAACAGAAAAAAAATAACAACGCAAGAGTGCATTTTGAGAAGAAATCCACACTTACCATAGTTTATATTTTGTGTGTGTGTTTGGAACATAATCGGGTTCTAAACTGCTTAAACTGAGGTCTTTGTATCTCGAGAACCGGTCCTCTTCATGGAGCCTGCCATGTTACACTGCCACTTTTCTACAGTAGCCTAGAACTGACAAACCAAACACTGACTCTCGAGAGGGTCTTTATTGTTTTTGGCGAGTGTCGCGGCCACCATAGATTATCTTTCACGCCAATAAGGTGAGGGGAGATGTTTTCAGTTGGTCACGGTTAACTACCTCACTGCTAGATACCAATAAATCCTACACACTGCTCCTTTAAAGTCAACAGAGTGCTCCATCAGATAGATGAGCTGCAACCTGTTCTTTGTACCTTTGAGCCACAGTGCAACCACTGTGGAACATTTCCAGTTTGGAGTAAATTTAATTTTCATTTCATGCCCTTTTTTGAACTCTAACAACCACTTCTCAACCCCGTCAGCTGCTTGGAGCTGCACAGAAAAACTAACAGTGTGGGCTTACAACTGCTGCTGTACATTGTTCATGTACTCATCCTGACGTGGGAGCGTTTTCATTTCTGGCCTGACGTGTTCCCTTTGACCCCTGTGAGATTCCAACCAACTGTTAACATGTTCAATTCCTGGGATTTTTACCACAGACAAGTTTTGAAATGTCCTCTAATATATTTGATCTAATCCCAGGTGGGAGGAACCATACTCTCACGGTAGAATCATATTAGGAAGTAAGAGGAGGCACAGATATTTACCGTGATACTGATGGCTTTTATCAGGCTTTTTAATATTGTTACATGTTCATGAGCCAGTCTCTAACTCTGTTTACAGTTTTTTTGCGGAACAGATATTTTAAGCTGAAAATGTGTTTCTATAAAGGTGAGACTCCACCAAAATATTGAAGTTGCAGGCGCTAAAAACCACAGGAAAAGCTTGAAGAAATGAGCTGCTCAATATTAGATTTGGCTGACAGGTCTCGGAGGGTTCATGACTGAGACTGACACCGTTCTCATTGTCACGTTTTTCATTCTGATAAATGTATTGCTTCAAGATGATTCATTGTAATAACGTACTCACCGTCTTTGTCTGAAAATAGATTGAACATGACCAAAGTATGTTAAACAAATCACCTTCTCACATGTGCAGTCAACAAAAAGGTTCATTTTCAGATGTTTTGGTCCTATGTGGACATGTTTGTATGTAAATGAATGTAACACCCGCCCCATGTAGCTATATAGTATTATGTGAATCTGCTAGGTGTAGTAGTACTATGGGCGGGGCCCTGGGTGCAGTTTTAAACGTAATGGTGCGATTACCTGTTCTTATACACTAATAAGATTAGTCTTACAACTGTTGTTCCCTTATTATGAAAACTAAAATAACTGGCGGTGCCTCCAATAGATTTAAAGAAGTAAAATAAAAGGTCGATGCCTCTTATTAAGTGCTTTTATCTTGTGTTTTAATTGTATGTTACCCCTTTTAACCAGCTCTCACCAGAACATGAATGTGCTGAACTTTGACACATCAAACATAATTCAAAAGCATTTAAAAAAAACAGTTTGGCATTTATTACACGTGAACATGAATATACTGTGCACCCACCCACCCACCCACCACCCACCCACACACACACACACCCACACACCCACCCACACACACACACACACACACACACACACACACACACACACACACTCAAACCAAACCAAACCCTCGTTGCAGGCCTGAGTCGTGGCTCGGGAGGGTAGAGGCCTGAAACTGTGATGGCCGGTTCACTTGTTCACACAAGCAATAAACAAAAAGGCACGTGCAAGTTAGTCAGTACTCACACATCCAAGGAATATTCAGAGGAGGAGATGAGGGGGAGGTGAGGGGGAGATGAGGGGAAGATGAGGAGGAGGTGAGGAGGAGATGAGGGGGAGATGAGGAGGAGGTGAGGAGGAGATGAGGGGGAGATGAGGAGGAGGTGAGGAGGAGATGAAGGGGAGATCAGGGGGAGATGAGATGAGGGGAAGATGAGGGGGAGATGAGGAGGAGGTGAGGGGGAGATGAGGAGGAGGTGAGGGGGAGATGAGGAGGAGGTGAGGAGGAGGTGAGGGGAAGATGAGGGAGAGGTGAGGGGAAGATGAGAAGGAGGTGAGGAGGAGATGAGGAGGAGGTGAGGGGAAGATGAGGGAGAGGTGAGGGGAAGATGAGGAGGAGGTGAGGGGAAGATGAGGAGGAGGTGAGGGGGAGGTGAGGGGGAGATGAGGAGGAGGTGAGGGGGAGATGAGGAGGAGGTGAGGGGAAGATGAGGGGGAGATGAGGAGGAGGTGAGGGGGAGATGAGGAGGAGATGAGGAGGAGATGAGGGGGAGATGAGGGGGAGATGAGGAGGAGATGAGGAGGAGATGAGGGGGAGATGAGGAGGAGGTGAGGGGGAGATGAGGAGGAGATGAGGGGGAGATGAGGAGGAGGTGAGGGGGAGATGAGGAGGAGATGAGGAGGAGGTGAGGAGGAGATGAGGGGGAGATGAGGAGGAGATGAGGAGGAGATGAGGGGGAGATGAGGAGGAGATGAGGAGGAGATCGCAGAAGAAACAGCAGCAACAGTCTACAGCAGCACAAGCAGGAAACAGTTGTCCATCGTGGTCCACAGGAGCTTTCCTGATCCTCTCCTCCAGTCACAAATGTCCGTCTCCTGAAGCAGATAAATCTGCTAAGCAACAAGTCCATACTGTCCATACTTGTCTTCATGGTGATCTCGGAATAACTTGTCTTCACAACTAGTTTCAAATGCACAGCTAACAGTATGAAAGCAAAGCTAGCGGCTACTCGCGATTAGCATCACAACTTGTTTTACATTTAGTTACAACATTTAGTCACAGTATAGAAAACAATACACAAACCCATATTTACCTCTTGTTGAGGACAACAGTCCAAACCAGAGGATAACTGGCCATTAAGTTATGACCATTATTGCTCTCTGAGGCTGGTCACTGTTCACTTGAACACTGATCCTGGCCCGTACGGCCAAGCCCCGCCCCTCTACCTGAGGATGGGTTGGATTGGCTGTTAGTTTCAGGACAAGCCAATTAAACAAACACAAAACAAAGATTGACATACCATTTTTTTATAAAAATTAAAAAATAATTGACATTATTTTACTGCTGTTAGGGAGAACACGTGCTGAATCATGTACATATCAAACAAACTATGCTCATTTGCATAAACTGCAACCTTTGAACTGTAAAGATTATGAGTCTCTTATTGAAATAAATTTGATCCACCTGTATCTATTTTTAACCAGACTAACTTCTAAATGATTTTTTTTAGCCAGGGCTACACTAACACTTCAGAAGGGACATTTCTGTATCTGAATAAATCAACAGAAAATCTTAATTTAGTAAAACAGCCACAAGTTTAAATAAACTACCAACTATACTGTTGACACTTGGGTCTGCTTTCAGTTGTATTCACTTTGTAAGCAGTGGGGTAGAATTTGTCATGTTGCTCACAGGACTTCCCAGAGGGAAGCAGATGTTCTTCATCAAGCTCTCCAGCAGAGTAGAGGAAAGGAAAGGAATTGGAAAGCAGAGGAAGGAGGGAGGGTGGAAAAACAACATAAAAGAGGGCAACACAGGATGAAGGCAAGGAGGCAGACATGGTGGAGAATTAGATGGATGTGGTAGAGAAGATGGTGGCTCTCTTGGGCTCCATGCAGACACTCCCATAATGGCTTTCCTGCAATCTGTATATTCTAGCAAATGCTAATGAGCAACACCATGGCTTCTCGTCACATTTCAACTTGTCAATTACTCTTTGCCTTTTTTTCTCTGTTGGAGACATTTTATTATTTCTTTCTTTCTGACAAACAGTATATTGCTTTGTGGAAAACTTTTATTCGAATTGGGCATCTCTGAGTGTTTTCATGTTTAATTATTTACAACCATTTGCCTTCTTATTTGAATTGCAGATCTCGTTCACTCAGTGCAGCACGTGTTTTGGTCTCTGCCACAGTCTCACATCCTCTCCTTCCCTCCATCCGCTCATTTCGCCTCGTAGCAGACACAACAGGTGCCGTGTAAAAACACACAAAAAAAGAAAGAAACTGGTTTAATGAGAAGATCAGTAAATCATATGTTTACAGAAAAGCCCCTTGTGACAGAGCTGCTCAGAGAGGCTCGCTTTGCTGTTTCCAAAGCCAAGCAAACAGACTGCCTGGGCAACATGTGTCCTATTAATTCTGTCCATGAGGGTTCATAGACTGCGACTGCAGAGGAGGAGGCTCACTCACCATCATGATTCATCTCTGCCAGCCCACTCTCAACAACATGCATGGCAGGAATATGTATACTAATGGGAGGAAATATGCTTTATTTATGGATGCTATTGGATGCTTATTATTTTTACAGAAAAAATGTTAACTTCTGCTTTGGGTGTCATTCATGTCACACAGCTGAAGGTATACCATGTAAAGGCTGTTGATAAGCTGTGGTTTAGAGAATTATATTTTATTGTATTTATATTGCGCCAAATCATAACATTCGTCATTGCAAGACACTTTTTATTTCACGTTTTTTGTCTTAATAGGAAGAGTTGCACAACTCTATACACTACTATACACAATGCACTACAGCCTGATATTAAAGAATGAATATCACAATAATCAGAAAATATTGAAAAAGGTGGACAGTATCACTAAATGCAACGTGCGACAAAGAGCAATGCAAATAGACTTAACAAATAAGCATGTCACTTCGACCACTGAAGGTTCTGCTCCATCTTATTCTTCTTTTGCACTGTTTCAGGTTAGACATGCCTGGTATGGTGTGTCCAGACCCACATTCACTGTGTGAGTATTTGGGTCTGGTTACACTCCACTGAAGATTGTTTCTCGTCACTGCATCTTGATCGGTGTGAACAGCAGGTTAATGTTGAAACTATTAGAGGAGCCTTTAACCAAACGGCATTGACCACCACAAACTGTCTGTTTTACGGCAAACCTTTTTTACCGACAATTTTATTGGAACTACTTCAATATCATTGCACATAGCAACGTAGCAGGCACTGGTTGCTGAGTACTCTGCCCTCCGGAGGGACTAAACGAACGGACTTCCAGACTAGAATCACGGCGAAGACTGAAGCTGTGAGCAAAAGCTGGGTAAAGTCAGGATGTTGTTTTCTCTTTCTTCTGCAGCTTAATGACACACAGCTGAAGATTTAGCGCCATCAGAATTATGTATCATAAAAAAAACAAAACATTTTCACACTGACATGGGTAGATATTTTCTTTTGCAACATTTTTTTTTTAAATTTGTTTAAAATCTATCTGTGCTACAATTCATGGAAACAGCTAGTCATGCTGCTCTTGACAAAAACTACAGCAGCCTCAGGGCCCTATTTTTGTACCCAGTGCAGCGCATTGGCATTTTGGCGCGACACAAAAGGCTTTTTTCTGCACATACACAATACCAAACAAGTTTTTCCACACCTATTGGTGCCCCACTGAAATTTGTCCTTCAGTGTCAACTAAAGATGATGTTGGCATGATGAATACAATACTTATTATGTATCATCAATGACCCCACACCAAACAGAGAATCAGCTAATGGCAATTGTACTAGGGTGAAGTACAGATCAGTGGTGTCTAATCTGAAAGTGTGCTTAAGGTTTGACATCGGCACCGGAAATCAAACCTGAACTTGCACTTTCTGTTCCAGAAGTTTATTCCAAATCCCACAGACATGGTCAAAATTAAAAATTAAAAAACAGCCCGTGAACAGAGCTTTTCTCAACAGTCTGTTGTGTGGCCCATTTCATATTTCAGGATATGTTTATTCAATATTTCAATTTTCAGGAGCCAATTTCATTTTAAAAATGTGTTAATGATGGCAATGAATCCCAGACACATTAGTCTGTGTACATGTTCTGAATGTCTATGTTGTTTGTGTCTTGTCCACTCCATTTACTTTGAGAGCATGTTTTGTCTCTTTGTAATCTTCCTTAAACATGTTTTGTAGAACTGTTGAAAATAACATTAACATGTTTTTCCAGTGACGGAAAGAGAGAAAAAAGAAATATAAAACCTTCGTATTTCTGCTGTTAATTTGAAAGAATCCTGCAATATACCTCTGTCTAATAATTAATTTACTGTACATATATTATTTTATTATATTTACTTGTAGGCCAACTATTATATTTACATTACTAGATTACAAAGGAGCCATTTATCATTTTGGGGTAATATGCACTTTCACTTTCTTGCTAAGAGTTAAATACTGCTCAAGATTTGTGATGCTTATGGACACTTTTAACTATTTTAGTTTTTTTTAATCTCATTTACCTTTACACATCAAGTAAAATAGGCAATATTTGGAATTGTGGGTATGAAGGAAGCACGTGGAGGCTGGCCCTACTATCAACGTAAAAGTATTTCGATTTAAAATTTCAGAGGAAAGTTAAAATTGTGTTCTATTTGGAGTCATCTAGCAGCACCGGGAATTATCATGTTTGTCTCTCAGAAGAGAGAGACACATTTTGTGTTCATCCTCAGTGCCAGTTTAGATTCAGTGTGTGTGTACATATGAGAGCTACAGCCACCCAAATTGTGTTGACACAAACCGACAACAACAAAATAAACAAATAAATTAATGAAAAAAGATTGCTGTGAAACACAACTTTTATGGAGATTCTTTTCTCCAAATGAGCTCAAATGAATGCATGTCTGCTTTGTCCTCCTCCACTTTTAATTGATTTGCTTTAATAATATACATTTTACATTCTTCACAAATGACAACAAAAGCCCATATTCTGATAAACAATGAACAATAATAGCAAATAATTCAGCAGTGGAATTAACCAGCATCAAGTTTGGCTGCAAATGTTTCCGTTGTGCTCAATGTCCAGACTTTTAAAATATTAACCACTGAATGTGTATGTGCATGTGAATATGCATGCGTCGAGCTTATCACTATTTGGTCGAACATTAAATAATGCATTAGTATCTCACTCACAGGGACGGCACTGTGCACAATAAGCAGAGTAGAGATGGTGTAAGAAATGGCTGGTTTACCGCTCGGTAAAATGTTTGAACACAATGCAAAGCTCATTTCTCCAATGAATAATTAAATAACTGAACCATTTTGAGCTGCAGTGACTTGATTTTAAATAGTTCCCAAGCTAAGGTATTGTTGGGGAGATGGCATGAAAGCAAAGCAGGAGGTGGAGGGATTGACCATGTGGGAGACTCCAGTGGCATTCGCTCATTTCAAAAGGGGTGAAAGTATTAAATTAAGCGAGAGGGTGTGCTTTAACATTTTGTGGGACAAATATATCAAAATATAGAACTTTTTGTTAGTGTGATCTCCATTTCCATGGCAATACTTTGGCTATGACTAATAACCTAAAAACAATCAGTCCTGTCAGTAGAAGTGAATGTAATGTATGCAATGTTTACCACTCCAGGAAGTAGGCCAACCCTTAGCAACCACCTAGCAACAGAGAATGAGATTTAGTCCATTTTATTGCTATCTAGAGATGGTTTCTCAAAATGAATAAATACACCAGATTTCACCAAATGGGTAATTTAATAGACCTATAAAAAGGTAAAACATCATGATATTCCATATTGTATGAAATCTGATTCCAATTATATATTACCATTGAGGAGGCAGAGTGATATTTCTAGTGATTGGGTGTGATGTCAAGATGATTTGAGCAAGTTCCAAATGTTCAGTTGACCAATTAGATCGCTGGGTCGGAACTACTTGTATAATTGTTGTTTTCCCGCCCTCTGATATTTACATATTCTGTGCACCTGTGCTAAGTAACAATACCCTATTGTTTATGCTTAAGGAAATGTAAGGAATAAGCATGCTATCTAACGTTTATTTGTGTTGTGTAGTGCTACAGCAGGGGTCTTAAATCTGTAGATCGGATTAATCTACCAGTAGAACGTGACCGGGTTCTGAGTAGATCGCGGAAGGTTCGAACACTACGCAGTACTTTCCATACATAGACTTACTGGGCCTGCCCTTGTATGTTCACAGCTGCCCAATCATATTTGGCAATCCATTTAACCCTTATTTATTTGTTAACCTGTCCCAAAAAGCGACGCTGTTAACGTGATCCATTAAAGAGTGGATAATCTCCCCTCGCTCTCCTCCACCTGCACTCACAGCAAGCGGGTGCAACAGAGGTAGAGACCACAATACTTTAACTAACGAGACCTGCAATGGCCCTGCCAAATGCAGCAGAGACTCTGTCACAGTGCTGGAAAAAAGCTGGTACTCATAAATTAGGTAAATAACATAAACACAATATTGACTGGATTTCCCTTGTTAAATCTTATATTAGAATGGTTTATTTGACACTTTTCATACAAGTCTGGCCATGCAAGAGTTGCGTGCACCGCAGTTTGCATTCAAAGCACACCTTTGTAATTATAGATACAGGAACCCCTCCATCCTCATTTTAAAAACAGACACAAATACATGCAAACAGGAAAAAATAATACAAATGCTTTTAAATTTAAGCTGTTGTGATACAAAATTAGTGTGAGGAGTATGAATTTGTTTTTGTTCACATAATATAAGCTTAGTCGGCTGGTTTGGGTGGAGTTCAGCTATGTGAATAAATGTTACATTAGTAGCTCTTGGACACTTTTATTTTGTCAAAGTAGCTCTTAGAGCAGGGATGGGCAATTCATTTTCCCAACGGGCCTCATGAGAAACTGGGACTGTTGTGGAGGGCTGGACCAATAGGCTGAACTCAATTCTGTTCAATATTAATTTTATCTCTTTATACAAAAAACAGTAAATTGTATGGTTTTCATTAGCTGCTACTGGTAGTAGTAGATGTTACAATTAGGCTACTAAAACGTGGTGCAAGCATTTTAAAAACGTCAACATTATATCACTATTCAATCAACATTCACAAAAAAGATGTTTAAAATTAGCATATTTTTGCAGTATTTCAAAGACCAGCATTAAATTAACTTTATACAAAAATGTAATAAGTGCTATTGATATTTTGTTTGTAGTCATTTGCTGTTTTTCAGTTATTTGTTTTTGTTCAGTGAGATAAGGGTTAGGTATTTTCGGTTGTTTGTTTGAATCCTCAAAAACTCTGAGATCTCAGAAAACAAAGTGTAAATAAAATTGGATCCTTTAAATTCCTCGGATTTTGTTCCTACCGCCCATTGACAGGTTTCATTTTGCCTCAATTTCAAACAATACACTTGGCAATCAACATACTTTTACATCATATACAGTAACTTTAAAAAATGAATAAGGGCTCTGCTACTTGCAACGCCAGGACATTCAGACCACAGCTCGCCTGGTGAGACGTTTAGGGAACATCTGTAAATTGGGCAACCGAACATTACCTGGGTTACACATGCATGATGTACACGTATTTACGTTTGATTCCTAATTTACCATTGAACTCACGCGGGCCGGTCAGGGGCAGCCAAAGGGCCGGATG
The DNA here is from genome assembly GCF_029030835.1 of Brachyistius frenatus. Taxonomy (NCBI): domain Eukaryota; kingdom Metazoa; phylum Chordata; class Actinopteri; family Embiotocidae; genus Brachyistius; species Brachyistius frenatus. Next base: position 4,974,313 of record NW_027210624.1, read on the forward strand.
TGGCCCGCGGGCCGTACAATGCCCAGGTCTGTCTTAGAGGATAAAAGGTTGAAGACCGCTGTACATGGGGTGATGACCTACTGTCACATGTGCACTTGTGCTGATTTAGACTTTTTGAAGGGTATTGATTCATACCATTCTCCTTATTGATCAAAGCAAATTTGCTGCTGCACTCAAATCATCTGTATAATACACAATTCAAAAGTAACCTTCTCAGAACTACTTTGAACTAATGATGCCGTAGTTAAGCCGTCATTTTTATGCTCATTCTTTTTGCTGCTTGTGTGGATTGATGGCTGTAACGTTTGCTGTTGCCACACATTTATACACTAATCTATCTAATATATTCATATATCACACTGGCTGACAGTACTATGACATTTTTTTAGTTTCAATGTATTTGGAGAACAGATCTTACAAACTAATTGCTAATGAACTCAAACTGCTAACTGATGCCTGATAAGGTCTGGTTGATGGGGGTAACATTATTATGTAACGTAATGTACGTAACATAACATTATTTTGACTCGTGCCCACAAACATCATCCTGTTTCTTAAAATCACTTTCACAAAATTAAAACATACAACAAATATTATTTTTGAAATAGTTCCTTATTTCTTCCGGGTTTTTTTTTTTTTTTTTTTAAAGTGGTTTGATAAAAAAATTTAAAAAAAAGGACTTTTTTAATGTTCAAAATAGATGGCATTCCCCTTTAAACCATATATTATACTAAGGGTTTCTGTTTAGGGGAAATAATTTGTCAGAAATGTATTGCTATGATCTCCTTTCACTGCTATGTTCCTACTATTAAGTAATATTATTTATAATATATAGCGGTTATAATGCTCAGATTAATTGCAATTCCCTTCTTAATACAATCCACTCAGGCATATGATGGTGTGTGGGAAAGGACGCAGGACTTATACTTCCAAAGGATATCTAAGGGATTATGGGTGCTTTAAAAATATAGAAAACATTTTGTTCTATTTAAATAAAAAGGTTTTGTAGCAAAAATAAAATATTCTGTACACCTACAGTCCATCATGATGCTTACATTGGCTAATTATTCCTGCCATAGCGCCTAAAGTGTAACTCCCCTGCAGCTTGTATGTTCTATGAGCCCTTACGTCCGTTTCCCTTGAGACACATGGTGCTGTGATCATGCTGAATTTAGTCAGTTCAAAAGCCACAAACAAAGTAATAACCCACAACACTTAATTCTTCAAATTTACTGATGTGGTTTTGCCTGTATCTGCTGGTTTGCATGTTCCTGCATGAAAGGGACAGTTAGCATCGCTTAAGAAAATATGTTGTTTAAAGAAACAGGAGGCAGTTGCATGGATATAAGGCTTGAGCTGAAAAACTGAAAAAACAGCCTGAGGCTACATGTTTGCTTGCTGCCTTTGCAACCCTGCTGTGTGTGTGTGTGTGTGTGTGTGTGTGTGTGTGTGTGTGTGTGTGTGTGTGTGTGTGTGTGTGTGTGTGTGTGTGTGTGTGTGTGTGTGTGTGTGTGTTTGTGCGCGTTTGACGTGTGTGCATGACATGCGTGGGTTTCCTGTATGCACATTTTCCTTTCCCTGTGCATGTTTTGGTGTACAAACTTGTGCTTTAATCGCATTTTATTGACACTGCTGTGTTACCTGCTGGATTTTAATGTGGGATGATCTTTTTCTGCCCCTCAGCTCAAGGTGCAGCCAGAGATATCCCACACGCTTCAAATCATCCCTGTGACGAGCTGAAAGATCAGCAGGAAGACGCGCTTGATTACCTAGCAGTTGTTCACAAAGGTAATTTATCTCATGTATTTTTTTTATATTTCATTTTAGTTTATGAACACAAGCATAGCAAAGGAGACACAAGGTTTGGAAATGAATTTTGGGCATGATGTAAACCCTCATGTGAATGCTTTTCTAAAGACTTGTGTGGCTGTGTGCTCAGTTTCCCTGAGAAGCTAATGCCTGAACAGGTCTGAGTGGAGAATTAAAGCCCCAAAGGAAAAGTGATATTTTGATAATTTTATGAAAGGTCATTGGAAGATTGTCAAATATAAATATGTATTAATGCTTTTGCTGTAATCAGAAGACACACTTAAAGACAGTCACGTAAAAGGTCCTCCCCACTTTCCTACATAGTAGAATGACATCCAAATTAAAAGCAATTAAAGACATCGCTCAGTCACCCTTTGAATTCACTTTGTCATTGTACATTCCCTTGTGATCATTTTGTGTATCTTCTTAATCTATTAGTCATAATTTTGCAGCTCTCCGTAGTTGTTCTTTGTCTTTTTATTGCATCCTTACGCTGTTTGTCTTTGTGTAATCAGAGCAGCAAACTGACTCTTATACTTGCAGCAGTTAAACATGTTGTGTTTGTTCACCTCTGGTAGTTTAGCTTGTGTGCTCCAGAGTGTGTCTGCGGGACTAAAAGAGATTCACTTTAGGCACCAAGGAATAGTGAAAACGAAAGCTGTATCTTGTGAATATTTATGGCACCCAAACCTTGACTCTGAAGTGAAGCAAATTTACACCTGGTGTACTGATGCTTGTGGACCTCTGTAAGCACAGTTGAGTTCAAGGGTCGTAAGTGGCGCATGCATATTGATCCAATGTGTATGGCTCATCGATACGCTGAAAAAGTGTTACCCAAGTTTACACTCCAGAACATCAGCAAGGAACACATAGCCATTGGTCAATAATGGACAGTACACTCATAAAAACAAAAACAAAGAATAAACAAAAAAACCCTGATTCATATATTGAGCATAATAGAACACAGAATAATAATAATTGAAAATAATTTGCCAGAACATACTGAAAGGTCTCAAACTGTCTCCTTCTGACCATTGTGACCTCTGCGTGGTACTGCATATGTCCTTGGGCCTCCCAACAGCAAGCACATGATCCAATCATTTCTTGTGCTGTCGTAGATAGGGAACTTTTTTTTCCAAAAGGGTAAAAATTGAACAATTGATAACTGACCCAATAATATACTCCCATTTCTCAACAGGATTCTTGAAAAGATAGTTTACGAACAATTGAAGTTCTTATCCATTAGTAAGATCTGATAAGATGGTAGTTTTCAAAGGTCTTACTGGCCTGGTTCCAAATTATATGTCCATGCCTGCATGAGCCAGTCAGGTCTCTCAGGTCCTCTGGTACTGGCCTGGTTCAGATTGCAAGAGTTAATACTAAAGCAGGGAGAGTGGCCATTACATGCAGTAATTAAGCCAGGCCCTACACTATAAATGATTAGTTGGGGTAATAGTCAGGCAAACGTCAACCGTGTGCTTCACTGAAAACTCATTGGGCATTAACCAGACTGGGTGTTTAAGCAGCTAACCTCTGCTGCCCAAAAAGCACGGCAGAGTAACAACTGTTCAACCTGCAGCAAACTAATGTTACACAGCTCAGTTAACCAGCGCATCAAACTGAAATAGAAAGAGTCCCCTCACCTACATAAACTATGTACAGATAGAAAATAAACAGTGGCGACTCCAGGCTTGAGACGTTAAAGAAAGGGATACGTGGGTTGGTAGCTGCCAGAGTGCAGTCGGCCCGAAGCAGCAACAGATTTGCTGACACAGCCACACCAGTCCTTCCCTCATTTTCACACACGCACCACCAGTTGGCCTGAAGCTACCTTCAGCCGGTGGTGGTTAGCTGTGCAAAGTTCTTGTCACACAAATTTCTGTTAAACCGAAGATATCTAGCTTGATGGTGAGACTCAGTAGGACAGACAGTTAACTGGTTAGCATGGACCACATCTGGCACAAAACACACTTGCTGTTTTTTTACTTGGAAGATGCCTGTTTGCATTTAGTTAAGAGCACATTAATGAAACGCCCAAAAGCAAGATTTTTCTTTTTTTTTCATGTCTTGTCATGCGAAAATGACACAAAGCTCAACTCCAGTTTCACGTTCCTCTCCACAGGTGTACCACTCAGAAAACATTCTAGATCAATAGCTGTATAAGGTTGCTCGAGGCTACAGTGTCTCTTAAGGCACGTACTGGGTCTTTTTCTTGCTGTAAGAGTTTCATGTTTAAACAGAGTAATAAAGAGGGGGGCCTTGAGTCATCGTGACCGCTGTATACTGTACCGTATACTAATGCTTACCTGAGAACAGATGCACTGCAGCAGAGAGCAGGGACAGGACAGAAGTCAATAAAGTCATCAGCAGGAGGACAATGTCAAATCCTCTGTAATGATTATTGAAATCTGGCTGTGGTGATAATCCGTTGTGATTACAAAAGAAACAGATTATTACTGCCTCTCTAATGTCGCAGCCAAAGCAGGGACTTCTGCTGTTACTAATCTGTTTTTGTCTGCTATTTGCACTGTTTTCAATAACAAAGTATTGACTGCCTTGCATCTAATTGCAGTTTATCATGATTATAACAATTTACCAGTATAGCACAACTTCATGAATAGTATCACAAAAATCAATAGCTCATCCAGGTTTGTGTTTATGTGTAAATCAGGGCTAATAGTTCCTTGTGGGGTCAGCAACATTTGTCACACCGAAGTTTCTCCGTCCTCAACAGACTTATTATTCTTATTTATCTTTATTTCTGATTCAATTTTTTGTATATTAAAATATCATAATATTGTATTTGTTTTAAATGTGTTTTCTAAAATGACATCTATATTATTTTTTCAGAGAAAGACACAAAACAAATCAACTTACTAATAAGATGTGAATACATTGAATACATTATTGATCAGATGTACATTGGTGCTGTCCAACATTAATCGGAGGTGAGAGCTGGTGTAGAATAAGCACACGGTGGGGAGCAAAGCAAAGTAGAGACGAGCAGGCACTCTGGCAAAAAAAGTTGGCAATCTGACAACTTGTTGGCGGAAAGATAATTTCCACTACAGAAATTTAATTCCCTGGATTTTTGGTGGAAACACACCTAAACACTGTAATGTCCAGGTCACTGTTGGCAGGAACCCGCTGTAAGAGTGAATTGGCCATTAACCATTGTGACACATTGTGACATTATGATATGTTGTATAGCGATAATGCAGCAGTAATTGTTGCACTGAGATGGTACTAACATTAGTTTAACGAGTAAAACATCTCAAGTGAACAAAAGTACAAACACCTCATTCAGTAATATGACTTTTGGCATTTGTGAAACCTTTTTACATGAGTTTTTGGGTATGAGCTTGGTCGAGATGGTGCTGGGAAGCCTCAGATCAGGCCTTAACACTGGTGGGTGTGGGGTGGAGATAAGGCCAAGCAGCACAAATGGGAGGACACCTGAGAGACCAAACAGGTAAGACAGTTTAAATATCCTTAATCTAAGATAGTCATTAGTTGACAGTGAAACCTTGCAGCAAATCCCCCAAAATCAATGCATAATATTACAGAATATTAAAAACGGACACGCTTCTTCTTCTTGGATCTCTTCAACCAATTGTGACAATTTGATCAGTAATGTAAACGTGGTGAAAAGGACTCCTGCCACATTCCAGCATCATCCTGCATTATAACAGCTGCCGTGTTCCACGACCGGCTACAAAAGTCAGTTCAGTCTTCTCCTCTACACAGCTAGAATGTCATAGTGAAACATTGTTGAAGAAATATTGAAGGGATTTTCATTTGAGATTGTAATTATGTTATATCTATTACAATTGAAAGGTGCATATGGAAAGGGTATGGATCACTAGCCCAAATAACACTGCTCGTTTGAATGTTAATGATAAAGTGGATCTATAAGTAACAGTTGATATGAAGTGAAATTTCTATATATGGTTTGAATTCACCACCTTACCACCCATATTGACAATTTCCAAAAGTCTCCAAAATGTTTGTACACATTGGTGGGGAGTGGAGAAGAAATCTTTTAAGGGCCTGTTTTGTGTGCACACAACGGTTATAAAGGAGGCACATGGCCACAATAAAATGTGGGTTTAACAAATCCAAAACTGGGGTTTTAAACGGATGTTAAACATATTTTACGAACAAGAACAGGATGCCGAGAGCTAGAGCCAGTCTGATGTTGTCTGGATGGGGAAAATAATAGAAGTGAAATTCCCCCATAAAAGGACTAAAGGACTAAAGGTTCTATAAATCTTACACTGGTTTAAACAGTTGAAGTCCAGGTTCAACAAGTGGAAGTGGAAACTTTAAGCCAGGCCTGGTGTGTTGTTATACAAAAAACATTTCAACCATTTGAAAGGCCTTAACGTGGGTGTCTAACTCTCATCACAATAAGACCTGCCTGGCGGGTGCGTTACCTCTCCCGCGCTGCTCGGCTGCAGGTTGGTTGTATGTGTGTGTCTACACTGGCTGTGTGTTTGCTGGAGCTGCAGGTTCGACCAGTTTCTCTTCAATAATGGCCATCAGTATAGTGTTTTTGAGGAACGACAAGTGATGAGTTGTAACTAAAGAGCAGTCACGTGGTTTTTGTTTAACCTGGTTCATAGCGAGACACACAGACACACAAAGGCACTCACACAAGACAGCATGATATACTTGGAAAGGATTTTTGCTATGATTATGTGACCACATATCGTTTCCCTGTATATTGTAGCTGGGAATCGCACGTGAAAAATAGGCGTCAGTTCTATTTTATAAATCATGTGAGGCATTAGAGAGATGCACGTGTCATGCAGGCAGTGTGGCTGCTCTAAACTGTTAATATGGGCTTCCAAATGAAATGACACCACGCAGATATAAGTAACGCACATGCCACTCAGGCAGGTGTGTTCCAGGCCTAAGTGGGTCAAAAACAAAGAATTAGTTACTGAATTGCCATCTCATTTAAGTTCTCCACAACTTCCCTATCAGAAGCTTTCTTTTGCATTGTTTATTAGTGCTACTTACATTAGCAAAATTACACAAGATGACAAGGTCAGACTCCAAATGTGGAGACAAAATTCAATTAAATTCAATTAAACTTTATTTATATAGCACCAAATCACAACATAGCTTATTTCATGGCACTTAACACATTAAAGTCCTTACAGCAAGACATTACAATATTATACAGAGAAACCCAACAATTCAACAATTCCCACATAAGCTAGGAGGGAAAAAACTCCTCTTTAAGAGAGAAAAACCTCCAACAGAGGGAAGAAAAACTCCCTTTAACAGGAAGAAACCTTCGACAGAACCAGGCTCAGGGGTGGGCGGCCATCTGCCTCGACCGGTTGGGGTGAGAGGAGAGCAGAGAGAGAAAAGTACAGCAGAGAAATACAAGAGAAGAACTGTTGGTGGAGATGAAAATCACAGAGCAGAGACATGCAGCTCCATGACGGGACATCTGCAAAAGAAAGAAGAGAAACTACACGAGTGAAGGAACTGAATGGAGACAACAGATAATAAGAAAAAGCTACGGGAGAGAAGAAGATGGTGAGGTATGAGTCAGTTAAAGAGTAGGAGGAAAGAAAAGAAGCTCAGCATGTAACGAGGTCCTCCAGCAGCCTCGGCCTATAACAGCATAACTAAGGGTTGGTTCAGGTCTACCTGAGCCAGCCCTAACTATAGGCTTTATGAAGAAGGAACGTTTTGAGTCTAATCTTAAAGCTAGAGAGGGTTTCTGCCCCTCCAACACAAACTGGGAGCTGGTTCCACAGGGGAGGAGCCTGAAAACTGAAGCTCCGCCTCCCATTCTACTTCTGGAAACTCTAGGAACCACAAGTAGACCAGCGTACTGAGAGAGAAGTGCTCTGCTGGGATTATATGGTTCTATAAGATCTCTAAGATATGATGGAGCCTGGTCATGTAGAGTTTTGTAAGTCATCAAGATAATTTTAAATTATATTCTTGATTTCACAGGAAGCCAGTGAAGAGAAGATAAAACTGGAGAAATATAATCTCTCTTGCTAAATCCTGTCAGTACTCTTGCTGCAGCATTTTGGATCAGCTGCAGGTTTTTAATGAGTAATTTGGACATCCTAACAGCAAGGAATTACAACAATCTAGCCTAGAAGTAACAAACGCATGAATGAGTTTTTCTGCATCATGCTGAGGAAGGATTTTCCTGATTTTATTAATATTACCAAGGTATTAAAAGACCAAGGTATTCAGGTTAGTGCTACAATTAACAGTTGTTGATTTGCCCATTTCCACAGAGAGGACGTTAGTGTAAGGTGAGATCCCTATCATACACACCAGCCTTTTGTCACTGAAAGTATTTTTTTAGTTTTTTTATGTACAGGATGTATATTGTTTTTAATCGGTCCCCTTGGTACCGACAACTCCTTGAACCAAAGTCCAGAGTTACAGGGACTGATGAATCAAACAGGTTGGGACTTAACGGTGCTTTAAACACAAGGCAGCACCCCCAACCCCTGCTTCTTTTTTAATGAGCTTCATCACACTCAAACAGAGGTGTATCTCCTCCCACTACTTGGTGCGAAGCAGATGGTCAGATTGTGATGAGGAGATGAAGAGAAGGGAAGACACGAGTGACTGGAAATTGCTGGTTAATTAATTGTTTCAGGTATTTGTAAAATGGAGAAGCCATCCGGCTGCATTCAGTGATAGTGATATTTCAAAATTATGTTCAACATTTGCGCCAGCAGTGTCATTTCTGCCCTCGACCTGTTTCCCTTGATGATCCCACCATTAAGTTACCACTTAGATTTATTGACCCAGTGATCTTTCTGAAAGTGAAACAATTCTCTGTCCCAATAGTTCTCCAAGTGGCCTCTGGGGTGCTTAAGAGACTTTTAAGATTTAAGATTTACTATTTGAGTCACCGTGTCCCTGTTCCCGTTCTTAATCCTGTCCATAAACCTCTGATTGGTTGGTAGTTTTAGTAACCATGGAAATACTACTGTCCATTTGTGTATGAATTACTAAAAAGCTCTAAATCACTATCCACACATCAGATGGAGGACTACACCTACAATATATATATTGCTGCTATATACAAGCTGCTCGCATGTATGTGTATATATATATATATATATATATATATATATATATACATATATATGTATATATATATATACACATATATATATACATACAGTGGGTACGGAAAGTATTCAGACCCCTTTACATTTTTCACTCTTTGTTTCATTGCAGCCATTTGCTAAAATCAGAAAAGTTCATTTTATTTCTCATGAATGTACACTCAGCACCCCATCTTGACAGAAAAAAACAGAAATGTAGAAATTTGTGCAAATTTATTAAAAAAGAAAAACTGAAATATCACATGGGCATAAGTATTCAGACCCTTTGCTGTGACACTCATATTTAACTCACATGCTGTCCATTTCTTCTGATCCTCCTTGAGATGGTTCTACTCCTTCATTGGAGTTCAGCTGTGTTTAATTAAACTGATTGGACTTGATTAGGAAAGGCACACACCTGTCTATATAAGACCTTACAACTCACAGTGCATGTCAGAGCAAATGAGAATCATGAGGTCGAAGGAACTGTCCAAGGAGCTCAGAGACAGAGTTGTGGCAAGGCACAGATCTGGCCAAGGTTACAAAATAATGTCTGCAGCACTCAAGGTTCCTAAGAGCACAGTGGCCTCCATAATCCTTAAATGGAAGAAGTTTGGGACGACCAGAACTCTTCCTAGACCTGGCCATCCAGCCAAACTGAGCAATCGTGGGAGAAGAGCCTTGGTGAGAGAGGTAAAGAAGAACCCAAAGATCACTGTGGCTGAGCTCCAGAGATGCAGTAGGGAGATGGGAGAAAGTTCCACAAAGTCAACTATCACTGCAGCCCTCCACCAGTCGGGGCTTTATGGCAGAGTGGCCCGACGGAAGCCTCTCCTCAGTGCAAGACATATGAAAGCCCGCATAGAGTTTGACAAAAAACACATGAAGGACTCCCAGACTATGAGAAATAAGATTCTCTGGTCTGATGAGACCAAGATTGAACTTTTTGGCGTTAATTCTAAGCGGTATGTGTGGAGAAAACCAGGCACTGCTCATCACCTGCCCAATACAATCCCAACAGTGAAACATGGTGGTGGCAGCATCATGCTATGGGGGTGTTTTTCAGCTGCAGGGACAGGACGACTGGTTGCAATTGAAGGAAAGATGAATGCGGCCAAGTACAGAGATATCCTGGAAGAAAACCTCTTCCAGAGTGCTCTGGACCTCAGACTGGGCCGAAGGTTCACCTTCCAACAAGACAATGACCCGAAGCACACAGCTAAAATAACAAAGGAGTGGCTTCGGAACAACTCTGTGACCATTCTTGACTGGCCCAGCCAGAGCCTTGACCTAAACCCAATTGAGCATCTCTGGAGAGACCTGAAAATGGCTGTCCACCAACGTTCACCATCCAACCTGACGGAACTGGAGAGGATCTGCAAGGAAGAATGGCAGAGGATCCCCAAATCCAGGTGTGAAAAGCTTGTTGCATCATTCCCAAGAAGACTCATGGCTGTACGAGCTCAAAAGGGCGCTTCTACTCAATACTGAGCAAAGGGTCTGAATACTTATGACCATGTGATATTTCAGTTTTCTTTTTTAATAAATTTGCACGAATTTCTACATTTCTGTTTTTTTCTGTCAAGATGGGGTGCTGAGTGTACATTAATGAGAAATAAAATGAACTTTTTTGATTTTAGCAAATGGCTGCAATGAAACAAAGAGTGAAAAATGTAAAGGGGTCTGAATACTTTCCGTACCCACTGTATATATGTGTATATATACATATAAAACCGCTTGGGAACCTATTGATCACTCCTCGTATATTGATATTAATCAAGGAAGCCTTGTCAATGTCAGTTCAGTCTTATTAAGAAAACCCTACAACTGAGTCTAGTAAAACATTGATGTTGATACATGTACATTTTCAAAAACTATTGACTTCAAATTATTTCTGACGAAGATTATATCATTCTTACAGACCTATTCTTTGCCAAACATCATTCCAATCATTACAACATCTGGTAGTTTATTTTTAAACATGACCTCTGAACAGGTTGTCTTTTCACTGAGTATGGTAATTAGTTGATGGATAAAGTAGGCGCTCTTGTTTTAATGCAGCTGATGTCCTGAAAGAAAATGTGGCAGAATGGTTATCATTTAGAAGTGAAATGGCAGACAGCGATATGTCGATTGAGCAGCCTTTAAGCTAACGTTGTACTCTTCAGCTCTGTTGTCAAGAGTCAAGGAAACAAGGAGTCACACAAAACTGAGATAAAAAATAAAAAACCTGGCCAACTTTTTAACATCATATTTTACATGAATCCTGCTTAATTTATTTTTGAGTCATACATAAAGTAAACACAGATATTAGCAGTCTGAAATGCTTATTTTACCAACTGTATCAGGGATCTCCATCTAGGGCTACTTGACAGGTAATGCTACTACCCAATAACATATCTGTTGACTTAGTGACATAAATACTACATTTATTCAACAACTTTAGCTATTTTACAGATTGAGATGTTTTCCATGAAAAACACAAGTAAACTTGTGAAATATGATGGTTTATTAAATTAATTGACCAAACATCTAGGGATGAGATGAGTACTCGGCTGAAAGGAGTATCCAGTACTCATAATATACTTTTGACGAGTACAAGTATCATACAAGTAAATGTTTCAACAGCTCCAACACACAGACAACATCTACAGGAATTAACAACAACAACTCACAACTCTTCTGGTTAATTTCTGTCATCGGCTCCTTTCAATCATGTTTGTATAAAATATCTTCAGTCGAGTCACTCAAAGAACTTTGCACCATCCGGACGTGTCGCAAGTTAAAGCTCGTGACTCAGTGCTTCTACTGGTTGTTTCCTTAATTGGTTCGTTCCTACCTCGTTAACATATCTTCACTCAACTGACCGCTTTCAGCAAGAACACAGTGCTGAAGACTGAATGCATATTTTTATATGGAATATGACTACATAAATCACCCAGCTTCCCACCGGCAGTTCATTTCATAAAACAATAAAAGCAGGCTAACGATCTAAAAAGCCTGTTTGGTAAATAGTTCTCTTATTCTTGTGATGAAAAACATTTCTCTGAAGCTCAATTCTGAGGCTGTTCTGCAAATAGTTGCCCGATAAATAATACATTTAGCAATTTCTGCTGATCAACCAATGTCAAATTCAGGCTTAAATGTACAATTTCTGGTTAGTTCCCACCCACTGAGTTTACCTGCCTGAGATCTCCAGGCAGGGAGTTTTACAGTAAAGGGCCTGAACAGCAAAGTCTCTGTCACCTTCAGTGACGAGTCGAGATTTGGAAACCATTAGTAGTGCCCTCCTGGATGATCTAAAGCAGCAATCAGCTCACAGGGAGTTAGCAGATCACGGATATAGGCTGGTGTAGGATCATTTAAGGCTTAAAAATCAAGCAGTAAAAGCCTAAAATCAGAATGATAACTCACAGGGAACCAATGGAGAGCAGCAGGGATTAGTCTAATGTGGTTGCTTTTCTTAGTCGGGGCGTGTTGCAGAAGTCAATCTGGAAGAGGTAAAAAAAAAAAAAAAAAGATGAACTTCTTATCTGTTTCAGTTGGGCAAAGGAGGACAACACCACTTTGCTCAACTGAGCATGAAAGAAATATTCAGAACCAAAACAAACATCTAGGTTTCAGGCCTCTTTTCGGATGTTTATTTGATAAGGAGAGATTGTTAAATCTGCATGTGCTGCGGCCACTGGGGGACATTATAATTACCTTGCATTTGGAGTATTTCAACTGCAAAAATATTTTGGACATCCAGTTGTTGTTTTTTTAATTTCAACTAAAGAATAAATAATGCAGAATGCATCCAAGACACCAGCTGTTATCGGGACATACGATTGAGTGTCATCTGCGTAGCAAAGGAAAACAATGCAATTTCTACACATGATTTGTCCCAAGGATAGCATGTATATAGTAAATAATGGGGGACCTAAAATGGGGCAATATAGCAGTAATCCCTCCGTACCCCGTCTCCTCCGCAGCCAACCGCACCGCATCAACACAGCTCCTCTGTTTAGAGAGCTGACAGCTTCACAGCTATGCAGGTGACAACCAGTCTCCACTCAAACCATACACATATTTTCATTACACACCATTACTGTCACCTAGCAACCTTTGCATGTGTGTATGTTTGTATGTGTCGCCTCGCACGTTGTTTGTGTGTGCGTGTGTGTGTGCATTACTGTCACTTAGCAATCAACCGTCATCCTTTTATAGAATTTTCAATGGAAATGGTTTGCAGTATGTCAGTGAATAATAGACAGCCAGAGCTCCTAAACGGAGACACATAATGAAGACAGTCCCTGACACAGCTGCTCACACTGGCAATGATGGACCCAGGTTTGAATGATAGCATGGTTGTTATGTAGATAGGAAGCAAAGGGCTTTTCTTACAACAGGTTTATGCTCAAGCAATTCCGTTATGCATCTGTGACCACGTTCTGGTGCTAAAAGGAAAAGCACACTCTCAACCACCTTCTCTGTGGAAAAAAAACAGCTGTTAGCATTGTCTCATTCTTTCATGGGTGCACAGCGTTGTTAAATTGCAGTCAAAGAAAGTTAAACAATAAAATATGATGAAATAAGAAATCTTTAACAGGATAACTAGTCGCCTTGAATTTGAGGTGAAATGAATGTTAGTGCTATTCCATACAAAATCAATGAAAAGACAGTAAATGTGAGCAGACAAGAATTTGGTCCAGATTTTGGAAAATGAGGCAAAGCTGCATTACAAACATATGCACTTAACTGGTTGTTTTACATAATTAATTTACAAACACACAAAAAGGGGAAAAGGTTGGAAGAAGATTTGCAGTACAAACTTGTTTCGCGAAAAATTGGGACGCTGTGTAAAATGTAAACAGAATGTGATGATTTGCAAATGCTGCAAACCCATATTTGATTAAAAATAGACCAGAGACAACATATGAAATGTTGAAACAGATCAATATTATTGTTTTCATGAAAAATATGTGCCAATTCTGAATTTGAGGCCAACAACATGTTTCAAAAAAGTAACACCTCACGTGTGTAACGTCATTTATAAAAGAGAACCGACGCCTATTTATTACAAGTGCCGCACACGGTTCCCAGCTAAAATATACACGGACACGATCTTTGGTCACATTTGTACTTTATAATCATAGCAAAAACCCAGCGTAGTAATTCATTATATGATGACAACACTTTACCAGGTGAGGGTCGGGCTTTTCCTTGCTGATCTCTCTCTGCCTTCCTCTCTGTATCTCTCCTCTGGGTCGCTGTGTGTGTCTCGCTATGAACCAGGGTAAACAAGACTCGTGCCTGCTGTTTGGATACAACATATCACTTGTTGGACCTCAAAAATACTGTACTGATGGTCATTATCAAAGAGAAACTCATTGATTCAATGGTTGGACCTGCAGCTGCAGCAGGTGCAGATTTACACACGTTACCAAGCCACAGTGCGTGAGAAGTAACGCACACGCCAGGCAGGCAGTGTGTTCCAGGCCTAAAAATGAAAGGAATAGAGACAGGGAATTTACACGAATAAAGCAAACTGAAAATAGGTTGTTCTGCCTTATCACATCTTAAGACTTTTTGACAAAACACCTATGAATCCCAAAATTGTACTTTCAAATAAACTGACTCTTAAATTGTACTCAAATATAAATCGTACATGATGAATGCGCTAAAGCTTGTTGATTCAGCCTTCTTCCAAACTACTCTCCCTCTTGAACTTCTGCTCAGTTAATCTCTGAAACCACCTAACTCCTGCAAATGTCTCTCTCGGATACTCTCACTGATTTTTATTTTTTTTTACATTCAAGCATGACTGGCAGAGAGATTTTAGTGTGCTCCCCTTTTTAAATTACCACTAACTATTTATTGATACATTTCCAACATTGAACTAGATGACATGTTTTCAGCTATTTGGCACATGAATTTAACATCAGGCTTTGGTGTCAGCCTCAGAATCAAAGAGCAAAGCTTCTATCTGGAGCTGTCACTTTGCACTGACGTTCAGCAGTCATACAGGGGAACATCCATCACAGAGAAGGCAGACGTACCAATTTCTTCTTTGACATGTAGCCTCAGCAGACCTGACTGCACTGCAGCAGGAAGACATGCTTAGGTTTCTTTCTGATTCTTCTGGTTTTTTGATTGGAAACTCTACCTCTCTCACCATTACTGTCACTCGGACCAGCTCTTCCCTCAAGTTCTCTCTCGTTTATATGAAACAGCTGGATACAGCAAATCAGGGGGTATTCGGGAGTTCATGAGGTCATTCTTAAAAATACAGTGACTCTTCACTTGAGCTTAAAAGCAGAAAAGTAAGGAGGCAGAAAAGACAAAATGTAGATTGGAGCATTTACTGTTATTTAACGCAAGAACATGTGCAGAGGGATTCATATTTACATGTGCATTACACATTTCAGATCAAACGTTTAGGTTTCTATTTGAAAAAACATCACCCAAGAGCAATAAACTGCTATTTTGTGTTTTTGCTCTTATGATACCGTTCAGAACACTCATGTTTCTCTGCCTACAGAGACAGAGAAATTCTTTACAGATGCCCAATACAAGTCTTTCATTTTAAATGAATTTCCATAAAGCAATGCCATCCTTGTTTTATCATCTTTCTGTCACATTAATACAAAGAGACAGAAAGCAGTAACGGCACTAAGAGCCTCACAGGCTTTCACACCTACTCTGTGCAGGGTAAAGTCATTGTGTATTTCCAGTGGAAAGAGTGGCTCGGTTCTGTTGGAAAACTGTGTAAGCCATTGCTGTCCTTCTAATCCAAAAGTTTTGCGAACAGATTTTGTCCAGATAAAAGTAAGACCCTGAATATGCTGATCTTTATAATGAGGAGAAATAAGACATGACCAAGCAGATGATCCAGGACAATTTGATTTCATGTTCTGTGTTGCTGTTGGACCTGCTTATCACATTTCAGTGGGAAGACGGACTCATGCACACCTGGCTGCCTGCAATCACCATCCTCACGTAATGCTGAGCTCTGGGGAAAAGTTAGCTGTAAGATTGTGTGTTACTAGATGCTGAATGCTTGTGTTTTCAATGGTGTGTAGTTGGCAGGATTTTTACCGGAAGCCGACTTGTGTTTTACTCCAAACACTTTGCTTCCTCCTTACTGGAGAGTGGATTTACTCAGATTATATCGTACATGCTTCTCTCTCTTTATCTATATTTTCCTTTCCATAATTATGGTGGGAGACACAACTGGCATTTTGACCTCACTGTTAAGTGGAAGTTAGCATGAAAGCTTTATTTTAGAAACTCAAGCAGAATTGTAATTTCCCCAGCCAATGTTCTAAATCTTTTGTCTGCTCAGTAACGCACTCACACGATCTTGCCCTTCTCTATTTCCCTTTCTCTCTTACACACATGCACCACACACACCAGCATCCATCTGTATACAGTCCCACCACTCGTCAGGATTTATGTTTAATATACTTGAATATAATTGCCTGTAAAGTTACTGCTTTCTGAGTGTAATAAATCTGGTAATATTTTAATAAGAAATCTAAAGCCATCCTCTGCCAGCAAATTACTCCCAAAAATATGAATTATGTTGTTATTTCTTCGGTGTTAGCAACATAGTTGTAAGATAATTATTACTACATTTAAGAATGGATAATTTAACTAGCTATTCCCTCGTATTTTGATACATTTTAATCATTCATCAAAATTCCAACATTTATTGGTTAACATATGTGTAGCGAGCAGGACAGACCCACTATTGCAGCTTCTGTTAGAGCAAACAAACACAGGATTTAATTCATTTGTAATTGTGCTGAGGGGACTGGGCTAAAATGTATTAAACCAGAATTAAAGACACTGTGGCATATGGAGAAATCCAAAGCTTGAAAGGCCTGTTGTACGGTTGTGATTGAACAGTTGCTGTTGTGTGAAGGGTGCGGCTGAAAATTGTGTCATTACAATGTCTATCTATCTTAAAGGAGCATTTAATGTATGTCAAAAAGACCTGTATTTGTTTCTACAATAAAACAAAGGTTAAGAACACATTTGACCTGAGAAAGGAATGACTAATTACATTCTTAGTTGAGGAAAGTACAACACTGATTGATTTTACTTCAGTGTTGCCTCCTGGCTTTCCAAGCAGTCAGCACAACTAAAAAAAGTGCTTCTATATGTACACTTGTCAGAGAAATTACAGGTGCCTGAATACAGCAGTAAATGCCATGGCTTTATTAAAATGCTGACAGTTAGAACTCTGCTTTTTCAAAATGCAACAGATGCCATTTTTATTTAGATAAAAACAACATTCATCCAAACATTGGACAGGATAGCCCATTCCAGTTACCAGACAAAGTAAAAGGAACCCGAAGCTGGCTCAGTCTCCCCATCCCAACCCTTTGAAAAATGAGGGCAAGTCAAAGTTAATAATTATATTAAAAGCCTGCCCTGGTGATACATTCTCTTTTGACACATCCATTTGTCATGCATGTATAGTGGAATGTTTCCCCCTGATAGATATTTTCAGGGATCAAACTGGAGTGCTGTGAAACATTATTGGGAGACTCATTGATATTTTCCCCACAATGCAACAGAAGGCATTTAAAAGCACTATACTAAATAAAAGGATATTGATTTGTTTAAATGAATGCTTGGCCTAACCTTCAGAAGTGCATGAATTAGGGCGATGTGTCATGTAAGTTACTCACGGCAAGAGTTGCTTGAAACACTGTGATATTTCTACACACTGTGGATATACTGTACTGTACATCATGTAAAGCCTTTTGTTGGGCTCACCAGCTGAGCAGAGTAAACTTTTGTTTTATGACTTAGGAGCAAAGGCTAACAGAAAAGCTGTTGGTTGGCAGAAAACTTGACAGTTTCTCGACCTCTATTTTACTTACAAAATTGCTGACTTTGACCTGTACTAGCTGCAGTGTGGTTTTATAGGTCCGTGTGGGACCAGGCTTGTAAACAGAAGATGAGACAATAAATTCCTACTCTGTGAAACCGTCAAGTGATTCAGTTGCGGCTGTTGTGGTGCTCCTGGATACACAAAACCTGAAATATGGCTTAGTGGAAAGACGGCAGGGGTGTCTGACATGCCCTGTGTAAAAACTTTTCTCTTAAAACGCATTCCTAGCTCACGTTCGCGATGGCCTTAGAAAACCGCAAAGATCATTCCAGACTGGCTGTCACTTCTCAAATCTTACAATTTCTGCTTCCTACATTTGCTGTAGCAACAACTTGACGGACAGGGTTCTTTGATACATGAATGGCCCCACAGACAGATACATAATTGATGTTAAGCTGGCGGTGAGACAGTAGCTTTTCAGAACACTGCTGTGAAACATCTACTACAATCGTCTCTACACTGTTTTGTCACACTCACTGGAGCATGCACATGATTAGCAGTGTCAGTCAGACTTTTTAGATTTCTCACTGTATCCACTTTTCAAGATTTAAAACAAAAACTAAAATTGGTCTAAATGTTTTACTGAAACATATTTTTTCTCTTAAGTAGTGGTTCACGTAATATTTTCCAAACAATTAAATACAGTGTAAGGCTGCAGCAGTGACAGGAAAAAAAAAACCCTCTGATTTGTTTGTTTTTCTTCTTTTGAAGCGCTATTAATCCAGAGTGAATGATAGGATCTACTTGTGTGGGACCGTGAAGGACAGTCGCCTGTCTGCAGTGGTGAGAGATGAGATGGAAGCTAGTTGAATTGAACTTTTATATGATGATTTTCTCTGTGCTGCAGATCATATTTACTGTATGTTGTACTTACCATTTATGTTGTTTTTATTTAAGTATTTTGTTTTCATAGTCTTGCTTTCTTTAACATCACCCTTAAATATTTAAGTACCAACAACCATTGGCCTTATAAGCTCTAGCAGCACCACCGTAACACAACTGAATGACTTATTGTGGACTTAAGCAATGAAAATTATGTTGCAGAAAAGAAAATAAACAATATATTATCCTTTAATGTCATCCATTGATCTCTCTACTAGATGTCTTGAAGTTTTGTTCTTTTGCTGTATGAACCACAAAATGCAAATGTGAGAAGTTCTTTAATTCACCTGTGGTGCAACCTGGACACACCATCAGTGATGAACCCGGGGTCATCAGGTGTGTCGTGTCTTATCATCAGACACCCTCACCCGGGTGACCCAACCAGGGGTGATCAGGCCCCGACTTGTGTCCAGGTAGCGCATCACCCCTCTTCAGCCAGAGCCGACGGGAAGTCTTTTCAGCTGCTTACAAGATGTTCCTGATTTCTTCTTTGCAGACCATAAATCTCCAAGATTCCCAGGACCCGGTGAAGAGACTGGTTTGCAGCCCAGTTCAACAAGCTCTCTTCCTTTCCTTTGTCTCCTCCATCAGATCTTCCCAGTAGACCGTTAGCTCTACCAACAGCACCTGCTTGCAAGTCACAAACATCAGGACCACGTCTGGCCAGATTTTGGTAGCTGCCATGATGTCCGGGAACCTCAGCTGCCTAATGAAGTCGAACAGGAGCTGGTGTTGCAAGTAGACCACAATGGGCCTTTGGTTGGCGCGGAGGCTTCTCTCCTGCTCAAATAAAGGTGGTTGTACACTTAGCGGGGTGCTGCTGTATGCTGCAGCTGATGCCATTACATATGATGTCTGCAATGGCATGGTCATGGCACCAACAATACCACCCCTCTCCCAAGTCCTTTGGAGAGCTGCTGAGAATATATACCAATGAGAACCCCTTCTCTGGCAGAGTTAGCAAGCAGGTGAGTCTGCCATGCCCCAGCTGAACAGGTTGGGAGGGCTTTGGAGGACGTCATACACTGACGGGACCAAGTACTTGGATCAATGGTGTTCCTCCTTATAGAGTTCTGCTTAGGTGATCTTTTGACCTGTTGTAAGCTTCTACTTGGTCGAGGCCCCCTGCTTGCCCATTCGACCCTTCTGCTGAAGAATCTTCCTTCACCTCTTCCCTTACCTCCTCCTTCATAAGTCTTCGCCTCGCCTCGCCTCTCCTTCCCTTCCTTTTATTGTGTCAACGTATGGGTCTGGCCATGCACCGTTGAGTAATGTTTCCAGACTTTGCCCTATAATTGGATGCAACGACGAAGCAATCACCATTGATCCCCATCCATATACACTATTTTGTGTGCCAAAACTCTATCAACACCACAAATTCAGCAACAACTTTAACTTCATCACACGTAGCCACCACCACTGTTCGCTGATTGGTCTGCCCTTGAGAATGACTAATCAAACTTTAATGTGAACAGGTAACCACAGCAAAGACTGAAGTTATGAACAATAGTTGTACAGAGCCAGGTTAGTGCCAAGTGATTATTGTCCTCAGATTTGCCTCACAAGAAACCTTAAAAAGCCCTTTTTCCAACATTATGGAGATAAAAACAGCAACAACAACAAAACAAACCAACAATAAACAACTACACAATGAATACAAATCTGTGGTATACACTATAAAGAAAATATCAGGACAACAGAAGTCATTGTAGTATGAAACATAAGTCAGTACCACCTCAGTGTGGTTGGGTCCCTTTTTCTATAACAGCTTAATTGTGAAACACAATGGTTAAATCTCAAAAGTGGTGAGCAACACAATATGTTGACACTGCTCAGAAAAAACATGCTGGACGGTGGAATGAGAAGCCTGCGTTACATTTTCAGACAATCTCACCCAGAAGACATTCATTGAGTTGTACATGGTTGTTGAAAAGTGAAAAAAAGTTTCAAGAGTAACGACTGAAAGCTTAAGATAGATATTCACTCTTATTTCAGAAAGTCACAGAAATGGTTATATATCCCCCCTCTCCCCCCTTCCCAACCGGTTTATTGTTGGAAAGATCTGGGCAGAGGTGGATTCCAAGATGCTGTTTTGATGAAACATGCTTAAACTCTACCAAAAAAAACACGTCAACAGCAGGTGAAGTCCACCATCACTCAGCGACAGTAATGTTGAGCATTAAGTTTTTGGTTGTTGTCAGTTCTCATAGCTTATTACGGAATCAAGGTAGGAAGACAGTAGCGTTGAGGCCTAAGGAGACAATCTGGGTCACAGTCATCTGTGTAAAGCTCATTTAGCCCTAAACTATATTTTTCTGGCCTTACGAGGCTCTGCACACGAGCTTCATTTGTCACTGCTGTAATGTGCTGCTCTTGCATGATAAAGCTGTTCATTACCATAAGGATTTAGGGTACATTCCATTTGCACCCTTACACCCTCTATCATTAGTCACCATCATTATGTTTTGAACATGGTGGAACTTTTCTATTCCCTTGACTCTTTTCTCTGAAGATAGACACATAGCAACAGTAGATAAGACAGGCTGGTCAGTCAATGTAGCAGCTTTAATAAGTCAACTTTTTTTTGTTTTTAATAAAGCACTTTTCACAGAGCAAAGAGGAAAAGTGCTTCATAAAAGGAAGACAAATAAGGACAGTTAAATATGATAAATAGAAACCAACAATGAAAACATGAAAAAACAGACTTTAAAAACACATTAAAGCAGTGATTCTCAAACTGTGGGGTGCGCCCCTTTAGTGGGGCGCAATGGTATTACAGGTGGGGTGCAGGTGGAAATGCAGAATTTCAAGAACTTTATTGAGAACTTCACATATTACAAAAGTAAAAAGTACACGGACATAAAACTAAGTCATTAATAAATACATGGCGAAATGCCTGTACTTTCGTGTCAATGTTTACGTTACGCTGTTAACAGGTTACGCTTGCGCATGCGCGACGGCCAAGATCCTTGCCGACTCACGTGTAGCTTAGTGTGCACGTCCGACTCTACCCGGAGGCTGAGGTTTACAGCTCTAACACTGAGTGAGTTCTGGCTCGGTGTGGAGAGGGAGCATCCACTCATCGGACAGAGGGCTGTGGGCATTCTGCTTCCCTTCGCCATATCCTACCTCTGTGAGATCGGCTTTCCTGCTGTTGCCTCTCTCAAAACAAAATACAGATCTAAGCTCAACATTGAGCGTGAATTGAGAGTGGCCGTATCAAGTCTGCAACCCTGTTTTAAAAATATTTGTATTGAAAAGCAGGCTCATTGCAGCCACTAACACTGATAAAACTTGATGGCTCACACATATCTGCATTAATTTTGTTTTGTTTTGCACAAGTTGCACGTTATTGTTGTTTTGAAAAGATATTGTAGCGTGTTGGGATCATTAATGTTTTCTCCCAGAATGCCCAGAGTTCATTCGAATGTTCGTATTCGGCACCATAGTTGGCACATGAGTTGGGCGTTATTGTAATTCCCTCTGGTTTGGGTTTATTCGTGTGTGAAAAGTAAATGCTAAGTTCTTCAGTCAAATAAACAGTCAATTCTGAAAGTGTGAGAGGTATGGGATCCTGGCTCTGCACTAATATGGAGTTTGTCTCTCTGCCTCAACTCTCAGCTAAATAATCCCTGGCTTGTTACACTATGTAGTGTAAAACTCTTCATTGACAAATATTTGAACATGTTTTGTGTAGGTTTTCACAGGTTGCACTTTATTGTTATTATCTTGAAAATATATTCAGTACAAAACAGGTTAATTGCAGCCACAATAAGCTATTTTTTGCCAAATATCAGTTCTTTTTTGCACAGATAGAATTTTATTTTCGTTGTTCTAACAAAGTGATTGCACATTTTATT
This sequence comes from Brachyistius frenatus, assembly GCF_029030835.1. Taxonomy (NCBI): domain Eukaryota; kingdom Metazoa; phylum Chordata; class Actinopteri; family Embiotocidae; genus Brachyistius; species Brachyistius frenatus. The sequence continues at coordinate 4,996,854 of NW_027210624.1, forward strand.
TGTTTTTGTCTGACGGATGAATCTGGTTTACTTGAAAGTGATTGCAATTTTCTTTATTCTATTATTATTATTTAAGTCACAAAATGTTGTTATTTCAATAAAAATTCAACATGGACCATTTTGTTACAATTTTGTTGGGGCATGAACATTTTTCTTCCTCCAAAGTGGGGCGTGACAAAAAAAGTTTGAGAACCACTGCATTAAAGCAAGAAAATCTAAGTTACCTACGGGTGGTACTGTATAAGGATGGAGTAGGTCAGAGATATATTCTAGGTCCTGAACATGGAGGGCTCTATATGAATACAAGAACCTTAACAAGAATCCTGAACCTGATGGGCAGCCAATGTAGGGAAGACCCAATGAACTTTAACCTGGCAATCTTTCCTAAGAGAAAATAAATGTGTAAATACCATTGACTTAATATGCTTATCCAAATACATATGTTGATCAAATATCACACCAATATTTTAAAGATTTTATTGTACAACTGAAGGCAAGGACAGCCTTAGAGGCTATGCTGTCTGAAGCTTTATTCAGGTGAACAACCAGGCGTAGTGTTGTTGAATGCAGCTTGAGGCCTGACTACTCCCTCAGCTTTCCAATTAGAGCTACAGGATATAAGGAAGCTGTTCTCCTTTGTTCTCCCTCTTGACTTCTCTCTGTCCCTGCTGTGGCTGGTAGTATTCGAGTTGCAGGCATGTAGCTGCAATGTTCTGTCTTGATGCCAAGTTCTAAACAGCATACTTACTGTTTACCTGTTGTTGTGATAGCTTTGTCTGACCGAGTGGCTGAGCTTGTTGAAAACCCCATGGCTGTTTAGCTACCTTGACTACAGTCTCTTAAGCCCCATGCTGGAAGTGGTGAGCAAGACACAACACTATGCATTTTAGTTGGCAGCATGGTGGGCCTAGTTTAACTTAATTTGCACTTTGTTTGTAGGTGCACCTGCTACTGTTTTTTTGTTACCTCTGTTTTGTTTTGCGTTCCTGCTGCTTTTTTGCTTTTGACCCTGTTTTATTGCTGCTTTTGTTTTACTGCTGGTTTTGCTTCACTGGTTGGCTGATTTGGGCTCGGAGACTGCTTTATGGTTCTGTTGAGTTGTCCTTAGTTTATTTTTTTCCTGGTAAATCAACTGGGTTGTATATTTGTTTAATTTTTAATAATTTATATTTGTTTATTTTCCTTCAGAGGAAACGTATGCCATAATGTTGGGAGGCTAGACACGTATGGTGAGGCCTCCACACTTATATGCATGTGTGTAAAGCAATGGGGCACAATTTGTGAGTTGTACCTTTGTCTGCTGTGAGGATTGCTGTGATGTGCCCCAAAGGTTAGTATGTGGTAGCCCCAATGGGCATTCCTCAGCACAGGCTGCCTTTCTACAAGTGGCCTCTGTTTCTCGAATTTGGTTTTCCATTTTATTTGAACTTGCAGTGTTAGGAATTTTAACTTTCACTTTTGATTTTAGATTTAAACTAAGGCCATTTAGATAATAAAGATATATAAATATATATATATATATATATATATATATCCCCTTATTGGTTCTCTGGTTCTTAATATTCTTAATTATATTAATGGTTCTTAATTCTTAATATTCTTCCTTCCTCTGCAGCTGCAGTCCTTTCCAAGTTTATTTCAACCAAACATTTACTTTACATTGAAAAATGTCTGTCCTGCATCAGTGACAGACCTGTGTCTCACCAGCAACTGTCCAGAATCATGTTTTACAATTTGTAAAGTATTTGCTGGGATGCAATTACCCAGGTTTTGTGACTGTTATCATTCCCATTCTCCCCATTGTGACCATGTCACATCTGCATTTAGGTGTAAAAGGTTGTTAGCCATCCAGACCTTAATGGCAGGCAGAGAGATGTGCAAAAGGGTCAGTTTATCTTTGTCATCAGGTATAAATGACGCGTACATTTGGATGATGTCAGCGTAATAGTAATAGATGCCTTTTACCCAGAGCAATGGGAAACATACGTACAGCTGTTGTTTATAGACTACAGCTCTCCATTGCCCCCATAGCATCATCTCCAGCAGATTGGTCTCCAAGCTGTCCGACCTAAGCTTTGATCACTACATTTTCTTTTGGATAATCAACTTCCTAGCAAACAGTCTTCACCAGTGGCCATCATTTCTCCACCCTGTCTCTCACTACAGGAGTGCTTCAAGGCTGTGTGCTGAGCCCCATTATATTGTATACCTATGACTACATACCAACCTGCAACATGAATACAATAATACAATGTGCAGATGACACAATGGTGGTAGGGTCAATCACTGACAGAGACGAGTCAGCCTACATGGAGGAGGTACAGATGATAACACGTTGGTGCTCAAAAAAACAACCCGGCACTTAACAAGAAAAAGACAAGACCTAATAATCAACATTGGGAAGAAAGAAAAGCTGGCCACTGTCCACTTTACATAAATGGAGAAAGAGTGGACCGAGTCTCCAGTTTAATTTTCCTGGGTTACCCACTTCGAGGATCTCGTGTTCAGTGAACATCAATTCTCTGGTCAAGAAGGCACCACAGCAACTTTACTTTATAAGGTGATTAAAGAAAAGTTAACCTGCCACAACATCTGCTTGTGACCTTCTACCACTGATCAATTGAGTGTCCTGACACATGGGATCGTTGTGTGGTGCTGCAACAGTTCTGTGGCTGACAAGAAAGCATCATCAGAGGGTCATCAATACAGCCCAGAATATCTCCAACATGCATCCGCCACCTCTGCAAGTTATCTACACCTCCCGCCGTCTGCAGAAAACCTTCAGCCATTGTTAAATATCAATACCACCCTGCTCACCGCTTGTTTGCCCTGCTGCCCTCAGGAAAGTACATGGCGCTTCTGTCCCTTCTCAGAATCCTGCTTGAGGAAATACAGAATAGCATTGGTCTTCCTTTTTTGAGGGGTGGGTGGGATTGTGGAGTCCAGGGCTGCCCCGCTAAGCGCTGACGAAAACGGGGTGGATGCAGTTGAACTTCAGTTTGATGCAGGTGAGTGTGCTGGAAAAGAGGCTTCTTCATTTGACAAGTCACACTGTGTAGGTTCGATGACATCATGCCTAACTCAGATTGGGTACATGGAAACACTTGCACACTGCAATTTTAAGAGACAGAACAGTCTTAACAGGGTGTCCTGTTACACAGAAAGTGCACACCTCTAACCGTGGGCCTGCAGCCTTATCAAAGAGAGCAAGGGCAAAACTCCAAAACTGATCATCACGTTCAAACTAAAAAACGTTTTTATTTTTAGATTTGTAAAATGGGGGTTTAATGTGCAATGTTTGTTCTGTTTTGAATGTGTTAGTTTGTGTTTCTTTGTGTTATTGTGGCAAGCAGAGGTGTTAAGGCCACTTTAACACCTTTATGACAGCTCTCATTCACCCACAGTATTGCATGATAGAGCATGCATTTCTTTTATTTCAGTCACGTCCATGCTCTCTCTCACACTCTTCACGAGTTTTACAGTTTCAAATGTTTTTCTGTAGTGGATGTATCACCTAGATAATGCCATTAAGTGAGCCTGTGCTATTTTGAAGGCTCTTGAGATGTTATTTGACATACTGTCATTGGCATCAGCCTTTCATATTTTCAGGAGGTCTTTTTGAAATTGCATTGTGTGTTTTAAGCCACACTTTAACCACATGGCTGTGGTTTTACAGACGGCAATGCAAGTCAGTCAGACCACAACTTTGGTCAAGACTGAAATCCTATATGTCAACAACTACTGAGCAGACAACCATGAAATTTGCATTAAAGTTTTCCACAGGATGTAAATATAACACATAACATAATTGGCCCAAATGCAAATAGTGATGTTGACATGTGTTACATATATGGATATGTATTTAGCAAATGCAAAGATATTCTGAACTGCAGCTGAGGTAGAGGGGCGGGGGTGGAGCAGAAATCGAGAAAGAGCAAGCTGTCTTGGAAAATGGCGGCATCTAACTCGGATGCAAATATGTAAGCTCTCCATCCATTATCTATACGTGTTATATCATGAACAGGGTCAAGGGGGGGATGGAGCCTAACACAGCGCACTTTGGGCGAAGGCAGGGTACACCCTGGGCAGGTCGCCAGTCTATCACAGGGCCAACACTTAGAGAAAGATGGAAAAAAAGACCATTCACGCTGTTCTGATGGAACTTGCTACCAAGCCCATGCAACCCATCGCCACTGGATGCTCTTTTACATTCCAGCTTGGCTCCTCTTCTTCAGCTCCCAGCTAAGTGTATGTTAGCCTTTTCCGTTTGTATGCCTCATCCGTGACGTCCTCCCAGTAGACGTTCAGCTCCTTGATGAAGGCTCCCTGGCACGAGTTGGGCCGTAAGGAGAGGTCCGGTCGCAGGCCGAGGTCAACACCAAAGCTTGTGCACATGCACTTGGAAAGCAACAATTATTTGATAGAATGTGGCATTCAAATCCTGATCGATTGGCCCTAAGTGCACCAAGAGAACATTATCCACAACCTGAGCGGTGACCTTGACCGTTGATTCAAAGCACGTGGCTCCATGGATTCGTGGTGTGGACCCCAAATTGTCAGCCAAAATGGGCATCCTGAGCTGTTAAAAGCAGTTAGGTTGCCACTCAGGATTATTGATCGAAGTTTGAGCTAGCATCACAGCCCGTTGTTGTCGAAGAATCGCAAATTTGAATGAATGAAAAAGCCACTAAAATTGTTTCTTTTAGTTATATTAATACATTCACGGCTACTCCGAAAACTGGTGTTTACTCGGCATCAGTTTAGTATTAAACTTAAAGGTTTTTGCAGTCATAGGGTGAGGTGACGTTAGCCGTTTGTTTGTTTGGCTGATTTAAACATAGTTTCTGACATCTGTGATTTTTTTTAAGATATCTATTTTGCGTAGGTCAACCTAAACTATAGTTTTGTTTTATTTTTGCATGGGCTTTGGTCCGAGGTGATTTAGTGTTTAAGGCACGTACATCAGCGTGACATGACGTCAAGACGTGGACCACCTTGCATTACGTGACATATGGGAAATTACTGATCAATGTCAGCAGCTTACTGTAGCCTGTCCTGTTACAGAGTACTGTTCATTTCCTATACATAACTCTCAACTAAAAAAAAGTTGTGTTGCCTGATTTGAGCGGTTGTTGATGAAGTAATTACACCTGTTTTCTAATTGTAAAGTTGTCATTTCAAACTTCTATACCATGTTTTGTGTAACAGTTGGCCCTGATATCTGCAGAATGCCAAAGATGGGTCAACCAGACTCCTACTGGGCAGGTGTCATGCTCCTGTACGCCCAGGGGAAGTTTCGATTATCCGCAGGCAAGAGACCAGGGACGAGGAGATGGAGGGCTGTCGCTGAACGCATTGACTCCTGTCCTTTGACTCCTGTGTTCAATCAGTCTGTCAGAAACTTTGACATCTTTGGCAAACGGATTGATTGTAAATGTGTATATCATGATGCAAGTGATGATATTTAATTGATTCAACCTGTGCTGGGAATGGTTGCAGAAATCATTCTGCTTTTATTTTTCGAATTAACTGAAATATTTCCACTGGAAAATGCATTGTTTTCTTATTGGTTGTGCTTAAATTGTTTCACAGCGTGACTCCAAAATTAATTAGATGTGTTGTCAGGCTAAGTAAAAATGTGAACTCTTTTCTCCCAGTCAACTGAGTAGCCAGAGTCCACGGCAAGAGCCTCGCAACGCCATGAGAGTCAGCCGGGCAGTTCCAGAGCTGGAGGCCAGATGCCACGACCCGCTCCACAGTGCACCTCAGCAACCAACGACCCCACTGGACAGACCACTTCAGGGGCTCCTTCAGCATCAGCGACGCCGGACACACTCACATGCTGTTTGTGTAGCAGAGTAGTGAGCAGTGTGCATGAGCAGATCTGAACACTTCAATTGTGCATCCACCTGCTGCTACTCCTACATCAGTGGCTCACCATACTGCTGTACAAGGCCCACTTACATCACAGGCACCGCAGGCACCATACAAACCACAAGTGCCACACACATCACAGATGCGACACACAAGTAATACTGAATAATGAGATGGAATACTGATCTTTTCATCCATCCACAGACTGTTCATGACTGACGGCCAGGCTGCCCACAGACCTGATGTGAACAGGATCGCGGAGTGTGTAGCGTTAGACTTTTTAAAGAGTTTAGGGAAGCCAGAAATTGGCCAAAATACTTGAAGGGAAAGACTTTTGGCATTCCACAGTCAATTGTTATGACATACTGTCATATTAAACAGCTCATGGAAGACTGTAGAGGAGTGGTTCTTAACCTTATTGGAGGTACTGAACCCTGCGAGCTTCATCAGTGCATTCACCGAACCCTTCGTAATTGGAAAACTGACAAAGCTGACAAAAACAGCCGACATTGCTAGTGTGAACCGGGCTATACTGCGTATGTCTTACTGCGGTCAAGTGAGCCGTCAGCCGCTGATACTCGGTCAAGTGAGCTGCCGCTTGAAAATGTATGTGGGTAATTCGCGGCATTCAGCGAAATGTATGCGCTGAAAGGGGGCGGGGCTTATCTCCGTGCCTTATCTCCCTAAAAACAGTACCGTTTCCTTCATCCACCATTGAACTAACCACTAGTTCTGTTTTATACTTGTTGTGTCTGGGTTCATAATATTATCCATAGTCGCACAACTGCGTCTGAATGACGGCCGCTTCCAGCATCATTTGCGCTGCCCGACGGAAATTTGCGTCATTCGCAACCATTCGCGTCTGTGCATTGACTTTACATGTAAACTACCTCGCAGTGTGTGTCTGCCACCCCTCGGCAGACACACACTGCGATCAAGTGAGCCGCTGCTTTAAAAATGAATGACCGTCTATTCCTTAAGGTGTATAAGGTGTGTAAGCATAAGTTTTAGCTTTCTCCGTGCTTTCTGGGCTACCCAAGCCACCGTAGGGCTATCCAAGCCACCGTACCATTATGCTGCGTTCACACCGAACGGGGCGCTCGGTGTGAACAGCTCCAACACCTCACGCTCAGGGCTGGTCCCCTGATGCTGGAAAGCCATCATCAGCTTCTCTACATCCTTCTCAGAGCTAGTCCACAAGGCCAGCACCAGGACCAGCTGTAGCACCAGCTCCACACAATCGCCAGCGCGAGTGAAGACAAAGAAGGACAGCTCTTGAAGACCAGGAGCAAATAGCAAGAGGAGAGCCTCCAAGGAAGAGACACAGTCAAGAGACATATCACTATGCCTGTAAAATATGTGGTCAGTGTCACGGTCCGGCTCAAAAACCAAGACAAAACTCAGGAGACACAGGTGGATGGCCAAACAAAACTACTTTATTTTAACTTGATTAAAGTTAAACCCAAAAGAACAATGGAAAACATAAGATGTATGGTAGCCAGTTAAGTCAGTAATGAAGCAGATGTATGGATGGGTGAGTAGTATGGTGTGAAACTGTGTTGATGGCATGACAAAAACATGCATGTGGTTGGAGAAATCTTTCTGAAGTGAAAAAGGGTAGAGACTTTATGATGGAGACACCGGGCCCAGGTGTCCCCAGTCTGTCTAATGGCCAGCTCCCGCCTCCTACCACACAGAGCTACAGCGGAGAGATCAAAACAGGCACACCATCACACCCCTCTCCATAAGAATGGGTTCCTAAATGGAATCCCGACAAAGAAGGCTACATTCTAACCATAAACACTATAGGTACGTTACCAACTTGACATTTGAAAAAAAGCTAAATCGCTATGGTCTGGTGCTGCAACTCATCTGTCGAGCAACCCTTGCGCCATTCCCATTTCAGCAACCGGTGCACCTTGGAAGCAAGTTTAAGAGATGAGGAAGAGGCAAGAGGAGAAAAAATATTACATATGGGGAGCTCTGGATGCATCTGCCATGCCATCTGTCATCTGCCATGATGTTGTCAGTCCCTTTGATGTAATGGATGTCCAAGCAGTATGACTGTAAAAACAGCGACCAACAAATCAACCTCTGGTTCTGGCACTGCAACAAATTAGGAAAAGTTAGTGGGTTGTGGTCCGTAAAGATGGCAATAGTACTGCCATTAACATCATGATGTATTGACATTTTAATGTCAAAAAACAGCTAATTTGGACTGAACCGTGTGCTCTCGAGTTATTTCACGAGAGGCTAGCATTAACCATAGCAGACCCTCTTTCCAGTCCTTACCCAATTCCATCCAGTAAGCACACAAGAGGGACTTTAATGTCTGGTGGAAGCCTCTAATGCACCCTAGCCCATGATACGCTGCTGCCCGGTTGTGTTGGACACGGAGCTGCTTCAACACTTGGGAGAACACACGGGAAGAAAAGTTAGAAACCTGATCTGACTCTATTAACTTTGGCATACCAAACACCAAAATAAACTGGGTAAGAGCACGAACTACAGATCTTGTTGTTTTGCGCAATGGATACGGGGCACGATAGTAAGTGCTTTGACACATCACCGTCAACAAGTAGTTTGCAACAGACTTTTATTGAGGTAAAGGACCTATGCAATCAATAATTAAATATTCAAAAGGCTGATCAATGGCAGGGATTGGACACAGGGCACAGGTTTTAAAGTTTGGTTGGGTTTATCAGTCAGCTGACATGAATGACACGTTTTAATGTAAGCAGAGACATCCTTCCTTATGCGAGGCCAAAACAAATGTCTCAGAACTCAGTCATATGTTTTCCTCACACTGGAGTGTTGTGTCCAAACTCATCATGTGCTAATTTCAACTTTGACTGACACAACTTTAATGGAAAAACGAGTTGAAACACAGGTTCCCCAACAAAATCACCACTGTGCTGTACAGTGAATCATGAAGAAAATAACCACAGGCGCCATCCAGAATCTCACTGTCAGAACGGACCTGCTCAAACAGTACCTTCAGGGAGGAACCAGCTCGCTACTCTGCAATGAAATCACTGAGACAAAGGGAAATCAGACAGTGCCAATGAAAACGTATCTGACACCGTGCTCTTCTCCGACTTAGAGACAAATTCAGGAACTGTATTGGCTCGTGTCACTGCGCAGGCTGTAAACGCCTCTGGGAATATCATCCGGTTCCTGACTCACAAGCGGCACTGTGGCAACCAAAGGCGGAGGCACATCAGCCCATACCCAAGCACCTGTCAGGTTATTACCAAGGATGACAGAAATTCCCTCAATCGGTTGAACAAATCGCACTGGAACAAAGCACAGTCAAGCATTACTTTATGCAAGGGCACCAACAAAATATTTAGGCCCATAACACAAACAAGAATGGAGTTTCCAGTTTTGGAGCTGCTACTTAATGGGAGTACACTGGCCTGAATAAAAGAATCGAAGACTCCTGTGTCTCTCAAAATCTTCACCGGAACCTTCTGATCACTCCCCATCATGGACACAAAACTGATTGAGATAAACGGCAGGTAGGAATCCAGGTCAGCGGAAGTGTGCTTTATCTCTGAACTAGAGCCAAGGATGTTAGAACTACGAATCGGAGAGGCCAAGCCAGCACCTTTAACAAGGGGACCCGGAGTTGCAGGTTTTGTCTTCCACTTCAAGAAGTGGCAGTAACTTTCCAATGACCACGTTTGTGACAGTGATGACATATTTTTTTCCAAATCAAGCAGGCCATTTCCCCCTTTGCTTTCAACCTAAAAAAAAAAAAAAAAGTAATTCCCTTCAGGGATTAATAAAGTAACTACCTAACCTAACCTCAAAAGCTTTATCACGCCGATTAAACACTCCCACACCAACACTGCTTTCTCTGAAAAGACTTACTCTGGACTTCCCAAAAGAGCTCTTGTTTATCAGCACATAGTCGTCAGCCAGCGTTGCTGCCTCCGCTGCAGTTTTTGCCTTCTGCTCACCAATGTAAGTTGCAACACGATCGGGAACAGAGTTCTTAAATTATTCCAGCACAATCGGGTCACACAGTCCATCATAATCTTGTGCACCTAAGGTGGAACACCAGCGAGGACATTTTGTTGATAGATCACGAGCAAACTCAAGATGACTCTTTTCTCCTCTTTTCCAGGACCTAAAGCATTGGCGGTATGCTTCAGGAACCAACTCATAAGCCTTTAACACAGCAGATTTCACAAATAAATAATGATTACAATCAATAGCTGTCCAACCTGAATAGGCTTCTTGAGCTCTACCTGTTAACATACACTGGAGGATCAGCGTGTGTGTCGAGTCCGGCCAATTATGCATATCAGCACCACATTCAAACAGGGTGAAAAATGACTCGATCTTTTTCAGAAATTTTCAGCAAAATCTGCAAACTTCCCAAAATGTCCACATCGGCTGACTGAACATGAAGCTGTGATAAGTGTGAACTCATCGCATCAGCTGAAAGCTTGCCTGCTTTAATCAAGTTCAGCCTACTTTGTTTGACTTCCATCTTCACCCGTTGGGTCTGCTGGCGTACTCTTTCGATCACTACCTGTTGCTCAATCTCCATTTCCTTCGCCTTGACTTTAAGTTTGTCCTGCTCCAATTGTAAGAGTAACAATTATTTCTGCTGCTCAAAGGTCAGACTCGCGGAAGACAAAGACAACGTACCAGAAGCTGCTGCCTGCTTCTCAACCAAAACTTGCATTTCCAGCAAATTAGATTTCAAAATAACCTTTACGGTTTCTTTAAGGTGTTTGTCGTCAATAGCAACATCATAATGTTCCGCTATTTTCAAGGACTGCTCCTTTTTACAAAAGTCTAAACTCTCTTCTGACGGCGAGTCAACAAATTATCGTACACTTACCATTATACCAAGTGTGCGTAAAATAAATAAATTTACAGAAAAGTGAATTTTAAGCAGCGCAGCCCGATGGCTAGGAAAAGCAACCAGAAAACCCGGCGACTCCCCATGAACCACGGATGTGCTCCCGAGACAAGTCGCTCTAGCCACGGTCACTGCAACACTATTAAAACAACAAACAGGACAAAACCCAAAGGGGTTATGCCACTAAGCCTGACAGGGGAACACCCGTTTGCAAACAGTATTTAGCGCACGATTCAGGAACTTAATTCATCTATGCACCTTGCAGTCAGAACACCCAAATGTTTAAAAAAGACAGCAACAACAACAACCATGCAACATTCACAAACCAAACGCTGCATCTCAACAAATAAAATCACACATTCCCCACCGGGAACAAGCAGGACAGCGCTCCAGGGGAATCCCTCCGAAATGTGTGACTACCCACCATTCGGAAATTCCAGCCCATACAAAAATGCGCCAACACACAAAGAACCTACACAGAAGTTCACAAGTAGCAAAGAACAAGTTTAAGCTAGATACTTTACCACTCAAAACGGGCCAAACAAGACAGACGGGCCCCAATTTGTCACGGTCCGGCACAAAAGCCATGATGAAACTGAGGAGACACAGGTTGAAGGCCAAACAAAACGACTTTATTTAAACTTAAATACCATTAAACCCTAAAGAACAAAGGAAAATAGATGACGTGTGGTAGTCAGTTAAGTCAGTAATGAAACGGATGTATGGATGGGTGCGTAGTATGGTGTGAAGCTGTGTTGTATGGAATGACAAAACACATGCGTGTGGTTGGAGAAATCTCTCTGAAGTGAAGAAGGGCGGAGACAACGGGCCCAGGTGTCCCCAATCAGTCTGATGACCTCCAGCCTCCTACAACACAGAGCTACAGCGGATAGATCAAAACAGGCAGGCCATCACATCAGTCAAAGACCAAACTTACTGGCCATAGACAGGTAAGGGGAAAATGGTACTGTCGAGCCTCTGGCCAGACCATTGAGGACTGGAGGAGCACTCTTTAAGAGGTGTGTTTATTATTGTATATTTGTGGTGTTTATTTTGTAGCTGCTTTGTTTCTGCTTAATTTGTAAACATATGTACATAGTTGTATAGAGTTTTTAAGTGTTATTATATAGAGTTTTTGATAAGGTTGTTTAATAATATGTTTTTGATATAATTATTTTATATAGTTAAATTGTACAACTGCTATTTGTTTTTGCTGTGTTTGTAAATATATGCACATGGTTGTATAAAGTTTTTAATAGTGTTATTACATACAGTTTTTGATAAGGTTGTTTAACAATATAGTTTTGGTGTAATTATTTTATGTAGTTAAAGTAGCCAACTGCTGTTCGTTTCTGCTGTTTGTTTTTAATGGGTTTGTCTTCCTCCTAAAAAAAAAAAAATACCAAAAAAACAACTCAACTCTCGTGGTGTAATAGTAACACAGCCATCCTTTGAGTGGAAGATTCCAGGTGCAAGTCATGGTGAGAGTTTGACTTGTTGATCGGGTCAGTATTTCATTCAAAATGTTTTTTTTATTTTGAACGTGGAGATGATAGTGCAGTATGACTGAAGCTCAAGCGCGATAATCGACTTGTTGATTGCGACCTTTCTTTGGGATACCCAATGTTGCTCCAATACAACACATCTCAGCGGGGTTCATCTTGAGGATGATCAGTAGATGATGTTGCACTAATGCGGCACCTTTTTAAGTCTGAACTTTGATGCCACTTGGTGTTTTAGCTGTATATTACAAGACACCCTTTTTCTAGGCACGCTCCCTTCACGCTGATCAGACCTGAGAGAACGTCTAATGGTTATTTTCTAAATTTTTCAAACAACGCCGCTGACTGCTTTTTTCGGCAGCATCGCCAAGTTCTTTGATTGACTTCGTATGATCCTGCCCTGTGATTCCTTCTTCTCGCAGGAGTCTTGTGACGGAATTTGCTACCAAGCCCATGCAACCCATCCCCACTGGATGCTCTTCTACATTCCAGCCTGGCTCCTCTTATTTAGCTGCCAGCTTAGCGTATCACAGCCTTTTCTGTTTGCATGCCTCATCCATAGTGTCCTCCCAGTGGATTGTCAGCTCAATGATGAAGACACCCTGGAAGGAGTTGGACCGTAAGACGAGGTCCGGTCTCAGGCCGAGGTCAACGTCATGGCTCGTCCACATGCACTTGAAAAGTAACAATTGTCAGCTAGAATGTGGCATTCAAATCATAATTGATTGGCTCTAAATTCAACAAGAGAACATTATCCACAACATGAGTGGTGACCTTGACCGTTGAGACAAAGCACGTCGCTCCATGGATCGGGAGTGTGGACTCCAAATTTTCAGCTGAAATGTGCAGCCTGAGCTGAAATGCAGATGTTGAAAGCAGATATGTTGCCACATGGGCTTATCGCTCGATCATGCAGTTGGATCAGACAATTCCTCCACTTATATACAGAACGGAAATCAAGAAAGAGTAAGTTGTCATGGAGAATGCGGGGAGCCCTTTGCACACTAAGCGAGCACTCTACCATTTGAACTAATTCCCCTGCCTCTACAGCAAGTGCTTTGCTCTATGTTCGACCTCAGCCTACACCAGAACAGTAACCCTATTTCTACAATTGTGGCTACACAGCTCCATGCATGACAATATGCTCAACCAAGAATGAATCAGCTTCATTGGCCAAGTACATACAGTCATACAAACATACAAGGAATATATGACTACATTTCCAAGAGCAGTTTTCAAGAAAATGACTAGAACAGTAAAATAGTTGTAACAAAAATGTCCCCTGTGGGATTAATAAAGTATCTACCTATCTATCTATCTAAACAAGGACACGGACGACAAGTAAACATGAAGTTAAACATATGTACATGCAGGCAGGTGAAAGAATAGGTTTATCCTGGAAGCAGCTATGACCAACACATGTCTATACGTGTCCGTATATACACACCACACTGTGAATTGCAGGCAAGAGGGAAAGAGTGTTGTATTAAATATTGAATGAGTAATGCAATTATTGGCGGTATGGTGGTGCAGTGGATAGCATTGGCGCTTCACAGTAAAAATGGTTCGGTGTTCGAATCCGGGCCTTTCTGTGCGGAGTTTGCATGTTCTCCCTGTGCCTTCGTGGGTTCTCTCCAGGTACTCCGGCTTCCTCCCATCATCCAAAAACATGCATCTCAGGTTAATTGGTGGTTCGACAAATTGCCCTTAGGTGTGAATGAGAGCATGAGTGGTCTTTGTTTCCGTCTGTCTCTATGTGGCCCTGTGATGGACTGGCGATCTGTCCAGGGTGTACTCTGCCTTTGCCCAATGTGAGCTGGGATAGGCTCTAGCCCCCCTGTAACCCTGTTCAGGATAAAGCGGGTATAGATGGATGGAGTAATGCCATGGGTTGGGGATGTACAGTACATACAAGTATACCTAAATACAATAATGATAATGATATGATATACACTGCATCTGGAAAGTATTCACAGGGCTCCACGTTTTGTTATGTTACAGCCTTTTTCCAAAATGGATTCAATTCATTCAAATTTTCAGATCTCTTCAGAGATGTTCAATCGGGTTCAAGTCTGGGCTCTTGCTGGGCCACTCAAGGACATTCTCAGAGTTGTCCTGAAGCCATTCCTTTGTTATCTTGGCTGTGTGTTTCGTGTCGTTGTCCTGTTGGAAGATGAACCTTCGCCCCAGTCTGAAGTCCAGAGCGCTCTGGAGAAGGTTTTCATCAAGGATGTCTCTGTACATTGCTGCATTCATCTTTCCCTCCATCCTGACTAGTCTCCCAGTTCCTGCCGCTGAAAAACATCCCCACAGCATGATGCTGCCACCACCATGCTTCACTGTAGAGATGGTATTTGCCAGGTGATGAGCGGTGCCTGGTTTCCTCCAGACATGATGCTTGGCATTCAGGCCAAAGACTTCAATCTTTGTTTCATCAGACCAGAGCATTTTGTTTCTTATGGTCTGACAGTCCTTCAGGTGCCTTTTGGTAAACTCCAGGTGGGCTGTCATGTGCCTTTTACTGAGGAGTGGCTTCCGTCTGGCCATTCTACCATACAGACCTGCTTGGTGGAGTGCTGCAGAGATGGTTGTCCTTCTGGAAGGTTCTCCTCTCTTCACAGAGCAACGTTGGAGCTCTGTCAGAGTGACCATCGGGTTATTGGTCACCTCCCTGACTAAGGCCCTTCTCCCCCGATCGCTCAGTTTGGCCGGGCGGCCAACTCTAGGAAGAGTCCTGGTGGTTCCAAGCTTCTTCCATTTACAGATGATGGAGGCCACTGTGCTCATTGGGACCTTCAATGCTGCAGAAATTTTGCTGTACCCTTCCCCAGATCTGTGCCTCGATACAATCCTGTCTCGGAGGTCTACAGACAATTCTTTGGACTTCATGGCTTGGTTTGTGCTCTGACATGCACTGTCAAATGTGGGACCTTATATAGACGGTGTGTACCTTTCCAAATCATGTCCAATCAACTGAATTTATCACAGGTGGACTCCAATCAAGTTGTAGAAACATCTGAAGGATGATCAGTGGAACCAGGATGCACCTGAGCTCAATTTTGAGTGTCATGGCAAAAGCTGTGAATACTTATGTACGTGATTTTTTAATTTTTTAATAGATTTGCAAAAATTTAAAAACATTTTTTTTCACCTCATCATTATAGGGTATTGTGTGTAGAATTTTGAGAAAAAAATTAATTTAATCCATTTTGGAATAAGGCTGTAACATAACAAAATGCGGAAAAAGTGAAGCGCTGTGAATACTTTCTGGATGCACTGTATGTTGGAACGCACTGACTGTTAAAACTGTAAAATTTGTAATTTACAATTTATGACTGATGTACCTGTTGATCCGTGGTCCTATTCTATCTGCTTCTTTTAGCATACAATATACAATAGTTGTATAAACGAGATCTCTGTGTTAACCCACCTATTCCAGCAACCTCACTGCACCCAGGTATGCCCCCAAACATACCTCTCTTTGAAATATTGTAAGTACAATGCCTATAAAAAGTATTCACCCCCCTTGGATGTTTCACCCTTTTGTTGCTTTTATACATGAAATCATGGTCAATATAATGTTGCCTTCTTGACAAGAATTTGCAAAAAAACCTTTTTAATATCAAAGTGAAAACAGATTTTTATAAAATAATGTCAAATAATAAAAAATATATAAGGTAAAATAAATGATTGCATAAATATTCACCCCTTTCAGGTCAGTATTTAGTAAATGCATATTTGGCTGCAATCACAGCACTGAGTCTATGTGGATTTGTCTCAATCAGGCTCGCACATCTGGACACTGACATTTTTCTCCATTCTTCCTTGTAAAACAGCTCAAGCTCTGTCAGGTTGCTCTGTCAGGATTGGGCGTGAACAGCTTTTTTCAAGTCCAGCCACAAATTCTCGACTACATTAAGATCTGGGCCTTGACTTGGCCACTCCAGAACATTCACCTTGTTGTCTTTGAACCATTTCTGTGTAGCTTTTGCTGTATGCTTGGGGTTGTTGTCTTGCTGGAAAATAAAATATTCTCCCAAGTCATACTTCTCTTGCAGACTGAGTCAGATTATCCTCCAGGATTCGACGATATTTTTCTGCATTCATGTTCCCCTCTACCTTTACAAGCCTTCCAGGGCCTACTGTGAGAAGCATCCACAGAGCATGATGTTGCCACCACCATGCTTCACGGTGGAGATGGTGTGTTTGTGGTGATGTGCAGTGTTTGGTGTTTGCCAAACATAGCTTCTAGTCTGATGGCCAAAAAGCTCAATTTTTGTCTCATCAGACCAAGGAACCGTCTTCCAATTGACCTTGGAGTCTCCCACATGCCTTTGGGTGAATTCCAGGCGAGATTTCATGAGCTTTTTTCAACAGTGGCTTTCTCTTTGCCATCTCCCGGGAAACAGTTGTTGTATGTACAGTCTCTCCCATCTGAGCCACTGAAGCTTTTAACTCCTTCAGAGTGGTCGTAGGTGTCTTGGTGGCCTCCCTCACCAGTCTTCTTCTCACCCGGTCACTCAGTTTGTGAGGATGGCCAGCTCTACGCAGATTTAAACAAGAGCCATACTCCTTCCATTTCTTAATGATGGATTTAACTGAACTCTGTGGGATGTCCAGTGAGTTGGAAATATTTTTGTAGCCATCTCCTGACTCTCTTCAATGATCTTTTCTCTGAGTTGCTTGGAGTGTTCTTTTGTCTTCATGTTGCAGTTGTAGCATGAATACTGATGAACCAGAGACTGGACCTCCCAGACAGGTGTTTTTATACTACAATCACTTGACACGCATCAACTGCACTCAGGTGATCTCCATTTCACTAATTGTGACACTGCTGGCATCAACTCGCTGGA
The DNA here is from genome assembly GCF_029030835.1 of Brachyistius frenatus. Classification (NCBI taxonomy): domain Eukaryota; kingdom Metazoa; phylum Chordata; class Actinopteri; family Embiotocidae; genus Brachyistius; species Brachyistius frenatus. Next base: position 5,013,962 of record NW_027210624.1, read on the forward strand.
CCTCTGTTGAATTAGGTCAGTCACTTTAAAGGGGGGTGCATATTTATGCAAACACTTATTTGACACGATATATTTTTAATTAATTGACATTAGTTTGTAAAAATCTGTTTTCACTTTGACATGAAAGTAGTTTTTTGTGCAAATTCTTGTCAAAAAAGCCAAATTATACTGACCATGATTTCATGTATAAAAGCAACAAAAGGGTGAAACATTCAAGGGGGGTGAATACTTTTTTATAGGCATTGTAATTATTATTTTCAGAAGGATTACAAGAACACTGATCAGAAGGGGTGTATTTAGCTAGTAACACCATAATGACTTGTGGGGAAAAAATATTGACTTTGTTTTTCATGAAAAAAAAATTGCTCCTTTTATAATATGAGTATATTGGAGGCAGAGTGTTTTCTTTTATTATTTTTTTATTTGTATTGCACTTTAAAGCACCTCTGCATTGGCTTCAATTTAGTTGATGTCCAATTGTATATACTGTCCATGGACACATGATAACTGCTTATTGTGTTATACAGTGGTGTGAAAAAGTGTTTGCCCCCTTCCTCATTTCTTTTTTTTTTTTGCATGTTTGTCACACTTGAATGTTTCAGATCATCAAACAAATTTAAATATTAGTCAAAGATAACACAAGTAAACACAAAATGCAGTTTTTAAATGAAGGTTTTTATTATTAAGGGACAAAAAAAAAAAAAAATCAAAACCCACATGGCCCTGTGTGAAAAAGCGTTTGCCCATTAAACCTAATAACTGGTTGGGCCACCCTTAGCAGCAACAACTACAATCAAGCGTTTGCGATAACTTGCAATGAGTCTTTTCCAGCTGTGGAGGAATGTTGGCCCACTCATCTTTGCAGAGTTGTTGTAATTCAGCCACATTGGAGGGTTTTCCAGCACGAACCGCCTTTTTAAGGTCATGACACAGCATCTCAATAGGATTCAGGTCAGGACTTTGACTAGGCCACTCCAAAGTCTTCATTTTGTTTTTCTTCATCCATTCAGAGGTGGATTTGCTGGTGTGTTTTGGATCATTGTTCTGCTGCAGAACCCAAGTTGGCTTCAGCTTGAGGTCACGAACAGATGGCCGGACATTCTTCTTCAGTATTTTTTGGTAGACAGTAGAATTCATGGTTCCATTTATCACAGCAAGTCTTCCAGGTCCTGAAGCAGCAAAACAGCCCCAGACCATCACACTACCACCACCATATTTTACTGTTGGTGTGATGTTCTTTTTCTGAAATGCAGTGTTACTTTTACGCCAGATGGAACAGGACACACACCTTCCAAAAAGTTCAACTTTTGTCTCATCAGTCCACAGAGTATTTTCCCAAAAGTCTCGGGGATCATCAAGATGTTTTCTGGCAAAAATGAGACGAGCCTTAATGTTCTTTTTGCTCAGCGGTGGTTTTGGTCTTGGAGCTCTGCCATGCAGCCATTTTTGCCGAGTCTCTTTCTTATGGTGGAGTCATGAACACTGACCTTAACTGAGGCAAGTGAGGCCTGCAGTTCTTTGGATGTTGTTGTGGGGTCTTTTGTGACCTCTTGGATGAGTCGTTGCTGCGCTCTTGGGGTAATTTTGGTCGGCCGCCGCTCCTGGGAAGGTTCCATGTTTTCTCCATTTGTGGATAATGGTTCTCACTGTGGTTCTCTGGAGTCCCAAAGCTTTAGAAATGGCTTTAGAACCTTTTCCAGACTGATAGATCTCAATTACTTTCTTTCTCATTTGTTCCTGAATTTCTTTGGATCTCGGCATGATGTCTAGCTTTTGAGGATCTTCTGGTCTACTTCACTTTGTCAGGCAGGTCCTATTGAAGTGATTTCTTGATTGAGAACAGGTGTGTCAGTAATCAGGCCTGGGTGTGGCTAGAGAAATTGAACTCAGGTGTGATAAACCACAGTTAAGTTATGTTTTAACAGGAGGGGGCAAACACTTTTTCACACAGGGCCATGTGGGTTTGGATTTTTTTTCTCCCTTAATTATAAAAAAAACCTTAATTTAAAAACTGCATTTTGTGTTTACTTGTGTTATCTTTGACTAATATTTAAATTTGTTTGATGATCTGAAACATTTAAGTGTGACAGACATGCAAAAATAAATGGAAATCAGGAAGGGGGCAAACACTTTTTCACACCACTGTACATTATCAAATGAGAAGCAACACACCAGCATGTCCACTATTTATCTATCACAAATGAGCCATCATTTAAATCTCTAATTATAAGGAAAATATTATAGCAAGGATTGCTTGTGCATGAATATTGTAATTTATAGTGATGTTCAGTTAGTACAATACTATTATAATGGTTTAAAGTCAGCTGGCTTTAATCAGAGATTTTGTAATAACTCTGAAATCAGACAGTATTTACTGGATGTCTGTTTTAAAAAAGCAATGTCATGGAATTAGTGAAATCTGGCATTCATGGCACTTAGAGGGCAAAAACAGTGAGACTTTTCTTATGACAAGAGAAAGAGCTGCAATTTTGGTTGAGTAGGCAATATAAAAAACGTGCGTAACAGCTGGATTCCAACACAAATGAAATAGATAGACAGTTACTTTATTAATCCCACAAGGGGACATTTTTGTCGCTACAGCAGCATTATAGGCACAGGAAAAAATAAAACAACAGTAAAATATTAAATATAAAAATGCACAGTATATACAATATATAGAATAAAATAGAATAATTAAATTAGATTAAAACAAACTAAACAATAGTGCAAAGATTTAAATAAACACGAAAACAGTTGTTGTGTGATGGATTTTGCCAGAGGTGAGTACAGTCTTAATAAGTACAGTCTTATTGCAGTGGGCAGGAATGATCTCCTGTACCTGTCCTTGTGACAGCGGAGCTGGAGGAATCTTTTGGAGAACATCCTCCTCTGTCCCTGCAGCAGGTGGTGGAGAGGGTGGACAGGATTATCCAATATGGATAATAGTTTCCTCAGCGTCCTCCTCTCCACCACCTTTTCCAGGCTGTCCAGTTTGTAGCCGATGATGGAGCCGGCCTTCTTAACCAGTTTATTAAGTCTGTTGGTGTCACCGGCTCCAATGCTGCTCCCCCAGCAGACCCCAGCGAAGCCACAACAGACTGGTAGAACATCTCCAACATCTTGCTGCACACATTGAAGGATCGAAGTTTCCTCAAGAAAAAGAGTCGACTCATCACCTTCTTGCAGACAGCGTTGATGTTGGTCTTCCAGTTCAGTCTGTTGTCATGGAGACACCAGGTACTTGTACTCCTCAACCATGTCCACCTCCTCTCCCAGAACTCTCAGCGGTTGTGGAGCCGTCGTCTTCCTCCTGAAGTCGACCACCATCTCTCTGGTCTTGGCTACGTTCAGGAGCAGGTGATTCCTTCCCGCCCACTCCACAAAGTCCTCCACTACTGCCCTGTACTCATCCTCCCGTCCATCCCTTATACATCCTACCACTGCAGAGTCATCAGAGAACTTCTGCAGATGGCAGGACTCTGAGTTGTACTGGAAGTCAGTTGTGTATAAGGTGAACAGGAAGGGAGACAGAACAGTTCCCTGAGGAGCTCCAGTACCACTGACCACCATATCAGACAGCACACTGCCCAGATGGACAAACTGTGGTCTGCCTGTCAGGTAGTCAGTGATCCAGGAGACGGTGGACATGTCCACCCCCACCACCCGCAGCTTCTCACTCAGCAGCAGCGGTTGGATGGTGTTAAATGCACTGGAGAAATCAAAGAAAGTGATTCTCACAGAGTCACCGGTTCCATCCAGGTGAGACTGAGCTCGTTGCAGCAGGTAGATGATGGCGTCGTCCACTCCCACATGAGGCTGGTACGCAAATTGCAGAGGGTCCGTTCAAATGTTCGAATTTAAAACCAACTGAGGACTGACAGACAAATATATCCAAACGCAATTCTTCCTTTCACTTCTGCCGGTAGAGAAGAGCCGCCAGAGCCTGAATTTATGGCTGTATATGTGGCTCATTTTTTCCAATAAGACATTTCAGGTTCAATCAAAGGGGAGTCAATTACAGTATCCAGGGAGGCTCTTATCCAACTACAGATTGCTTTATTTAGGGCTGAAAGCACAGAGATTAGAGTGAGATAAAGCCAGAGGAGGAAAATCTCTTGGTTGGAGGTGGTTGTGTGGGTGAGACGGGAAAAGACAAAAACGGTTTCACCATAGCTTCTCACTATTATATTACACCAGCGGAGCTGTCTAGCTCTAAAAGTAAGTGATCTGGAATTTTTTTTTTTTTTTAAATCAATGGTAAATTTAAGATGTGTGAGTATTCATTTCTGAGACATGAAATAAACACATCTGAGTCCAAATGTCTGTCTGGATGCCCCAAGAGAAAATTACCAGCCATCTCGTACACCACGTCCTTATAGAGGTGAGACACTTGATCCATGCGTGACAGGGCACGCTCAAAGCAGCTGACATGTCATTTAAATGTGTCTGCATGTGTGTATGCACATGCACACTCATGTGTGAACCTATTTTATGTGATGATGGTATGGCATTTAAACTATGTCCTCCATCACATTAAAATCACGTTGCATGTCTGAAGATGAGCTGACTATAATAGACCCGAGGGAATTGTGCTCTGTAATGGCATCGATTTGTGCCTGTGTGTGTGTGTGTGTGTACGTGCAAGCACACTCACAAATATGCGTTCCCTGTGACTCCATCCATCAGTCTAATTACACATCAATCCTGTTAATTCTTCATTATCATTAACCTTGGCAATCTCCCCCTAAGAACACAGCCATCTGGTAATTCTTTCAAAACTTGCCATTTGAGTATACTACATAGACAAGTACGCAAACACACATCACTGAGTGCAAAAATAATCACACACACTTTCTGCTCGCATTTCTGCAGCACAACAGAGGACTAATGTGTCTCTCTGAAGAGACTTGAGTAGAGATAAAAGTTGGGGCTGCACACGTCTACCTCAGTTAATGAACCCCTGCTGCTGAATCCTTGTTAATGGATTAGTCCATTATGATTAGTCCATGATAGCCGCAGAGCCCCTCCCAAGCCTGACATTTGTCATTTTACACATGGCAGCAAGCCTTCCTCATTAATTCACATTAATCAATTGATCAAGTGCGCTTAATTGGAGCCTGATTGATTGATGAAACAAGACATATTTTTCTTCTTTCTTCTTTTAATCCAGGAATTACAGCCTTCAATGTGGCCTCTCGTTTGTTTCATCACACTTTGTTAAGCCAACTTTTGACCTCAACCTCCCCCTTTACAGTTGTTTAGAGAGTAGAATAAGTTAAAGGTCAAGGGGTCATCAAAATTATTAGGGGTGATGCTACCGACAAAATTAATGTTAAAACCAAATTGCCTTGCATTCTGGCCAATAGTTGCCAACATGTGGATCAAAGTGATGGACAAAGGGATAGTGAACTAAAACAAGTAGCAGAAAACAAATTTAAAAATAAATTAAAAAAAACCATCCCATATCTGTTATTTTCAAGTTTTTGAATGCTGTGAAAACAGTGTTATTACTGATGTGTTACAGCACCATGTGTTCTGTGAAACTGTAGTATTAGATCCGTTCATAAACCAATAAACCACTCGGAAACCATTATAAATCCCATGGATCAGCAGCAGTTGGGAGCAGCAGGATGTAATAGATACAGTTGGATTAGATGAAGTTGTCCACGTGCTGCATGTCAAGGAGTGACAAACAACTGTGTTGTAGCCCATTATTCACTAACCTCATTAGGAAGCTGACAGCTAGCCTTTATTCATATGTATGCACCTTTGTCTTCAGCCTGTTTTTTTTCTCCAACCCCAGTGGAGCACTGGCCATCTGGTGACAAAAAGGAAAATCCCATGTATGTATGAGTTGGACTTGTGTGGTCTACTATTGCAAGATTAATCCACATATTTGCTTTCATATTTGAGCTCTCATTATGGGCAGTAGCAGATTACAGAATGTGTAGCATCATTGTGGTGAAATTGACCCAAAATAGGATCAACAGGCTGTGAAATTGCCACAGCAACAGTGTGAGTGAGGCTGTTTAACAGACTGAGTCCTCCAATGTGCTCCCAAATGGAGCTGCTTTGACTTTAGGAACTAAAGGAACACAAGAGCATTCTAAAAAATAATAATATGAAAGATTTAAGTAAAGACCATTTAAAAACGATGTATTGTCTTGCTGTATGTCAACACAGAGATTGCTATCAGCTGCTCTTTACAACAGTAATAAGTAATATGTGTCATGTTTCTCTGCATCATTGAAATCCATTTCCTGACAGGATGTGGTATGTTTCACTGAATATATTATCTTTGTGTGTTATGCATTTGCACGCTAAGTGACAGAATAGTTTGGCTGATCTTCATTTTTTTATCAGACAGCATCACGTTCTGCCTGAACACCAGAGTTCATGCATAATTGATTGACATTATGTGGATGTGTGATATCTGCTATGCCATTTTTATCTTCGAGGTAAAAGAAGCATCCAGCTCCGTTGCCATGGACACCCCCACGTTCCTGAGAGTACTATACTACTTGCTTTACATAGATGTGGGAGTGGGTGTCACAAGCACTGACATGTCTCCATCCATCTGAGAACTTGTTACCACTGATGAGTGCTCTGATATTCATCACGAAGTGCACTCCTGGCATGCTAATAAGTTGTAAATGCTCAGATGAATGCATTCACATGACAGTGTCACGTTTACCGTCATACAGTATATTAAGACAATACACATGCGGACTGACAGTTAGAGAAACTCAAGGTCCACCTATTGCATAATTGGAAGGTTTTAAGAACGTCTTGCACATTTCTTCACAAACATGGTTACTGTCTGTTCAAAGACAGTTTCTTGTATCAGATATGAGTGTCCTTCAATATCTTTCTCAGGTCATACAACCACTCCTGGTTGATAACCTTTGACCTCCTTCTCGTGGATGTATGTATGTAAATGCATAATATAGTACTACTCACTCTTAGTTTTGGCCATCTGGGTGAATGTTCAAACAGCTCCAAAAACATGGGCTGCTAAGAGCTGGCTATCTGACCCATACAACACAATCAAAGGATATTAGGGAATTGAAAATGTTGAGTTGTACCACAGGATGATTACAAAAGGACAAAGTGTTTAATTACTTATTTTGGATAACTTTGCCATCAGTCTTTTCCTCCAACATTTAAATAAAAAAATAAATATGGATTGGGGTCTTAAATTACCAGGGACCATATGGAATATTTTGTCCCCTGTAAAGTTGATGTCATGCATTGATGAGGGACGAAAAGCTTTACCCTTACGTTTTTTTTGTGATGCAATAAAAGTAGCCTTGAAGTTGGACCCTTAAAAGTAGAAGAGCTAAAAATATCAGGCCACATCAGTCTGATGATTAAAGTGGTATTTACTCCAAAAAAAATAAGAAAATGCAGTCATGAGAAAAAAGTCACATGGTAACTGCTGTGAATCAGGAAAAACTGCAGTAAAAATAATACAAAATAAGTTAATGGTGAAAATAGTTCCAGGGGGACAGCAGTGCATCATGAGCAGTCCATATTAATGTAGACCTTTAACGTTCATCTTTGACCTTGGAAAACAGCACAAAGACTCAAATAAATAAATAAAAACATTGCAGTCTGCGCTCTTTAAGGACACAGTCAAGAAAAGAAAAATCACAAACATAATAACATGAGCCTTCATTATCAGGTCCGTTAGGCTAGATAGTGTCACATTTCAAGGTCTACAGGGCCTGAATCAACAATGACGCAGTTGGAATCTGCATCAGACTTTAGTGTTTGCCTTCTGCAGTGCATATTTTACATGAATGAAGAAATTAATAACAGATTGCATCAAGGCTCTTATCATAAAAGGCTCTGAATCTCATATGGGACAACATGAAACACTGAACCATCTCAGACAATCAGTACCCCCCCACACTTGACCCCCCACCGCCGACCCTCAGTACCCCCACCTCCCTCAGCACCCTCACCCCCCTCAGTACCCCACCCCCACCCTCGGTCAAGATGACTCATACCAATCCCCTTTAATCAATTCCCCTCCAGAAAAAAAGCTGCATGCGACGTCCAATAGTTTCACTGTCTCTGTGTAACCCCTCAAGGTATTACTCAAGCGTTGCATCATAGTATCCACAGACAGATCCTGACCAAATCATTAGTTCTGCTGACGCTTCAAAACTGTACAATTTACTGTGCATCTGGTCAGTTTGAACTGTTGTAATCCCCCAATTAATAGACTAATGGTGCATTAATGTAATATTTAAGCCAATGATTGATATGTACGTAGAAAAGAAGAGTAATAATTTGGATAAATGCCTAGATCCATCGTTATTTCCACCACTGGATCCAACTGCTGTGTGTGGGATTCATGTTCTAATGAAAGAAAATGAGGAAGAAGTATTCTGGACCTGCATGGACAATTTTATTCATAGGCTGCACAGGGGAAATTGCCCAAGGTGCCACAAACATCCCCAGCACCTGCATGAGAACCCCCTCCCCTGCTGAGACCATTTTCACCACTAGATAAAGTGCTTTTATTGCACCCAGCTTGCAGCTGTATATTACAGTTAGAGTGACGTGGGCTGTTCCTGGTCACATATCAAGTAGGAGATGTTGATTATGAGGTATATCTGATGGGGTGATGTGAAGCAGATTTACCATTTCTAAAAGCCTTTGGTGAGATGGTCCCATTTCTTTTGGTTTCAATGGTGAGTGCTACATAAGTTAGGACTGCAGTCACCGAAATCAACAAATCAGAGCTTTGTCTTTGGCAAAATCAACATCTCACCAGGCAGAGGTAGTGGTATAAAAGAGCTTTATGTTTTACCCTCATCAAAACACACATGTGGCTTTGACTTTGGCTTTGACACTCTGGAACATTCTTCTTATGGATGCACCATCTGAGTTCTCTGTTGACACTTAAAAAGCAGCTGAAGACTCATTTATTCAAACTGGCCTACATTACTCCGTGCTGTTTAGTGGTGGTAAAATTTGCATGGTTTTAAGGTCTCTGTGCTTATTATTTGTTGTTCATTTAATCACTAGTTTTATTTAATTTCTTTTATGTACTATTATTTATCATTATTATGTTTTTCTTAATTTTGGTTAAGCACTCTAACATTTCTTCTGTGCTAATTTCCTTTACGTGCACTAACCAAATGTATTGGACACACATTTTCATCCTAGGATTCTGAACACAAAAATCCAGCTGAATTTTGGCCATTGTGTAATTTCAACAAAGCAGAAATGACCAATTATGTCAGTTTACCTTTGTTGTCACACTGTTACATGTCATAGAGTTACAACAGACTCATGTGGCTGTCATTCTATTTTGTGTTACAGCCTTTTTTTTTATAATGGTGTGCCTTAAGAAAGCAACATGCTCCATATAGGCACCATTAAGACCATTTACGAACATTGCCAACATTAAATTATATTTTAATTTTGAACATCATGATAGACACTTTTATTATAAACTGCTTTAATTGTAAAAAAAATAATGTATGATGAAAAAACAGTTGTTGTTTTTGGTTTTTTTCATACCTGCTCACAACAAATTATCTTTGCATATCCAAATAAAGTATTACAATTTGGTTACACCCCTTAATGGACATTAACAAAAAATCAAACCTTTCTTAAATGCAGGATCCACAGAGTTAGAGTTTTGAATTTAATTTGACTACGGTCCTGCTTCCATCTATGTCAGTGTGAAAATCAATTAGCGAACTAATGAAACTGATTTGAGTTGTGTAATCCAAGTTTGAAAAGAGTGTACATTGATTTTCCCATAGATTTTTATACTGCATTAGCTCATTGTGATGGATTACACAACCCAGGGAAGTTTCAAGTATTTGCAAAATGACTTGTATATTGTATATAAATTATTAAAAACTCATGGCTCCCTGGGAGATAAAAAAAAAAAAAAAAAAAAAATACAAACCTCGACAGAAGCATGGTTTGAAAATGTATTTTTGTGAAAAATGTAATATACATTATTCAAAATGTGTAGTAATTGAAACAAAACACAACAACATAACAAAGAGCTCACTGGTAGTCCATTGGTCTTTAACACAGAATTAGCCTTTAATCCTGCACTGCACCTGTGGGACACCCACACAGGTGGTTTGACATATTTTGGCTGATTATGGCTCACCTCAGTAAACTCCCAGCCTGTCAAACCTTCTTACTCTGTAAATCTTTTACATTTGGTCAGGTTAGAACCGTGCAATTCCAAGCACCGAGACACCTGGCGATGAATTACTGTTCAACGTGCACTGTGTGGCTTAATGAGAAACACCGTGACCTGAAACACCCATAGAACAGGAGCCCAGATGTGAAGTTTTATGGAAGCACAGATGCAGATGTGCTATTTAATAGCTAGCAGTTGTTAATACTTGGGAAGTCCTGCATAGAGCAACCCACAATGTGAACTGATGCTTGTCTTAAGCTATTTTCTCAGACGGTCTAAGCCCTGCACAGTGGTGCCCCGGGCGACAAATCACCTTTTTGGACCGCACACGACCCCACCTAAATTATTTTTTTGAATAAATGAATATGTTTTATCACAAGACATGTTTGTGTCCAGTGAAATAAGGGGTTTTGACCTCTTGTCTGGTTTATAAAGAAGTCCTTTCTGGAAGCAAAGCAGCATGAGACATAGTTCCAGCAACTGCTAAAATAAATGTCACTTTTTATGATGTTTATTTATTTATTTATTTATTTTTTTAAATCTTTTTCATAAACTATATACAAGTTGGGGGAAGTTGTTGAAAACACTAAATGTGTCTGCTGCCCAATTTTAATTTCAAGCTTTTTCCAGTTTTTAATTCAGCTTTAATTTATCAGACACTATCCTTATTCAGTTTTATCCTGTGTTATTAAGACCAATGTCTTATATGCTAACTTTTGAGTTATGATCTGCTTTTTTGTAGAATACAAACAGATTTTTGTTTTAAAAAAAAAAAAAATACAATTTTGATAAATAATGTACAATAAAATGTATGTTTTTTAACCTACTGTCAGTTGCAGCACTCTGCACTTATATAGAAAGTTTCAAAAAAGATGTGGCCTTGCGTATTCCATGCTAGGTTTAGTAGTATGATAGTGAGTCATTTATGATGTTCATATACTGAGGCCTGATGGTAGCGCTCCCTTTATGTGAACTCCAACACTGTGGTTGAGTACTTCGGGGACTAACATGTCTTTGCGCTAAAAGACAGAGAAAACTCTCACCATAGTAATGGTTCAAATAAAACAAAACCAACAACTGCTTGCTGTTGATGACAGAAAACCCAGTCTGTGATGGTCTCTGGGGACACAGCACTGTAGTCTGCTGCCCCTTTGATTAGAGCCTTAGCTCGAGAGTCTGAGCAGCTGAGGGAGCCGAAGTGACAAGGGAGGAGACGCACATGGCATTACCAATCAGAAGCCTCAGTTAATAAGGCAGCCAAGTTTATCATGAGGGGATTTTATCTAAAAATAACCAATTTAAAGGTAGTTTGTTTTCTCTGGTGGTTTGGGAATGGTTGTGAAAGCTGGCTGCAGACATGCTGATGAACCAGAGACAGAAGAAAAGGGGAGTTTTTTTCTTCCACCTCTGTGATTTGTACTCTAGTCGGAAAGTTTTCTAACAGTTTATTTAGACTTTGTTCAGCATCAAATATATGGTAGCTTGGAGGTGCAGTTATAAAACCAAAGTAAAGGTGTGAGTTTTTTTTCCTGCTTTATACTTGTCTTATATAAAACTCCAATCACTCTTATGTAACGTAGAATGACAGTTTTGTTTTGATGTGCACTTCCAGTGTGAAGGTCCAGATAAAAATACACATTGGTTTCATTTATTTCGACAGACTCACTGTCCTGTGGTCCCTGTGTACCATATGCATCGCTCACAAGGTAACAGTACTCATATTCTTCTCCCCATTTATCCCTTTTTTGGGGTAAAACAGTTCAACAAAATTTCCACAATTCACTTTAGTTGCAATGTTTAAGGAATATCTCAAATGGCAGAAAAGCCATATGGGGGACTTTAGATTTGCATGTTTTTTGTGACCAAACTGCATTTTATCTAGATGCACTTCTACAATGGGCTCTATCTGTGCATGACTGAATATAACTATTGTTGTCTCTTTGTCTTTTCATGCATCCCTATTGAATTAGCTGTTAAAGTCCTCTAAATGAACTCAGCTATGAAAAAAAAAACATATTCTCATACATTTCCATATGTATGTCTCATTTATTCTATTTCGATTATTGGTTAGTTCAGGCAATACAGAATTGAAGGAGAGTTGAAGTAAGCCCCACACCTTCCAGATAGTGAGAATCGTAGGAAGCAAGAACAAAAATGAATCAGCAGAAAAGTAAGGAGTGAGACTTCAGGAGAAAACAACGTATCTAACTGTATAATCTAAAGACTGATCATTAGTTTGTAAATGATAAATATTTTTCATGACAACTGTTACTGTAAGAGATGCGGACAACATGACCCAGAAACCATTTTTGCATTTGAGTTTATGGAAACATTAAACTGCATAATAATCATGATTATAATCATCTACCATTTTTAATTAAGTCATGAATGAGATATGGTTATTTTTGTTGAAGACGTATTAAAACTAAGTTGAAAAAATGGCATTGACGAAACTCTGTGAGTGTGCATAGACAAGACTGTAAGATGTTCTCACTTTAATTGCAGTGTAAAATAACTTTGACAATAACTTAAAAAACAACTTTCCTAAATAAAAAGCTTCACTCTCATATATCTTTCTCTTTTTATTTATTTTTGGTCTTTTAGTGATCAGCAAAAACAGTCAATTTAAGTGTCACTTAAGTTTTCAAAGGACATGAGTCAGTGGTTTTACACAGTGAACAGGATTCAGAGCCAAAATGCAGTTGACCCCTTCCTTTTTATTGAATCAAATAAGACTTGTAATTAAGAATTGATTCTGAATCGAATCGTGATACCAAGGATCAGAATCAAATCAAATTGTGAGACTGCCAGAGATCCTCGCCCCTACTTTTGGACCATCTTGATGAATGAATTTGCAGCTATGTTAATGAAGCTTAGCGGTCAGTGTTGACTGCCAACATGAGGTGAAAGTCGAAGTGTGCTTTCCTTGCAGATGTGTGAACTACTCTCATAGTTTTACTGCTGTGAGATGTTAAACATATTAAAGCTGAGGAGCAAATGTCTTTATTGTTAGCTCTATTCTCTAGTTTTTCATGCTTAAATGGATTACTGTTGTGCTTTTGTCCGTGTACACCTCCAGCATGGCTGTTCTGTTATGCATTGTAGTGCTAACAATAGTATTTAGTATTGCATGAGAAGGCCATGAAATTCACGAGTGATGTTGAAGGTAGGAGGTACAGCTCTGTATAGTTAAAAGTATTTAATGAATTGCCTGACACCACTGAGATGCTGCAAACTTACCAGCTGTTCCTCCTCTACGCTGCTCTAAAATGTTTTTTTCAGATTCTTACACCCTCCTCACCAGAAATGTGTTCCTTCCAAATGAATGGGGTGATGAAGGTCATTACAACCCTATTATTTTGGAGAAACATACTCTGGTTCGGACAAGTGACTGGTCAAACTGGAGCATCTTTTACACTCACAGAAGGCAGCAAATTCATTGTATGAGTCTCGAAGGTATTCCTGTTATTGTTGTTTTTTTAAACAACCATTCATCCTTGAAGTTGGCTGAACCCAGACTGCTCTAGGTGATACCTTCTATATTGTTGTGCTCAAGTCACCAGCTCGTTTGGTGCTTTTGATTAACTATTAAAATCCTGCCATGTGTCCAGACTTCGTGTTGCTGTAACATCCACGCTGTAGATTGTTGTCTGAAGCAGGGACTCTTCATAAGACAGATTCTTCAGACAACAATCTACAGCGTGGATGTTACAGCAACACGAAGTCTCCAAGAGTTCATTAGGGTCATGCAAAAATTTTCAACAAGGTTTACATTATTTAGAATTGTTTCATTTGTCAGGCTGTATGTGGGGCCTCCCAGTCCTTCATTGGCCATTTAAGAATCAATAACAGTTTCTATCGTAGCACAAGGTTTAAGTTGGTTTGTGCAAACGGTCATGTTTCAACATGTCTGGTGTTCCTGAGTATGAATATTGTCAAAGTGGTGATGCAGCAAACTCAGAATCATTTCAAGCTCATGTTCACAGTGCCCAGGATAGATCAGATCCTCCAAAAGAAAAGGCAAGAGAAAATATTTGCACTTCAATTATTATTAAACTCCAATGAAGTTGTGTGGCAAATAGATTTTTCAACAATTGTTAGTGATTTGGAAGAACTTGCTACTGAACTGTCCGTCTCATGAAATACTGTCAGTTGTACCTCAAGATGATCCTGTAGGATCGACATCAGAAGAAAGTTGAAAACCCATTTGTTAGCTCTAATACTGAAACAAATACTGAAACTAAATGACTGACATATTTTAATTAAAACTGCAAGCAGTGATATACGGGCCCTCGCACGCTGCGTGTCGCCTCCCCAAAGCCGGCTCCCCCACGTGCAGCACACGAGGGACCGCATATCCCGCGTAAAGTTGCTATTTTTGTCTCATTTACTGTCTCCAGCAGGGGGCGCTATGATTATGATGGAATATTACTATCAGGTGTCTTCAGGGTGGGACTGCTATCAAAGATGTAATGTTTGAGGAAGATCGGAATATGTACATAAAAGTTACAGTCAGTTGTAGTTTCATGGCGAAAACTAGGTGCCAGGGCTGCAGTTTAGGGGGCGCTGGCGAGCCGTTTGGGCACGAGGCCTTTAGGTTCATGTGATCAACCAGCTTGAAGTAGCATGTGAAAGTATGAAAAGTGCCATTTCCAGTTGCCACCAGGGGGCGCTATGACTATGAGCGAATATTACCACACAGGGGTCTTCAGGGCGGGGCTGTTATCATACCTGTGATGTTTGGAGAAGGTCGGTCCATGTACATAAGATTTAAAGCAATTTGTAGTTTCATGGCGAGACCCTCAAAATGTCTGCCACGCTATGGGCACACGCATCGACGAAAATTAATTATTTTGATAACTTTTAATCCCAAACATGTTAACTGTGCACAGAAAAAAAATTCAAGTCGGACCGACAAAATCCCTAGGAGGAGTTTGTTAAAGTACATGTGCGAATCACCCAAAATAGCAACTAAATTAAAAATGCCAGACTTCCTGTCAAGTTTACGTAACGGTGCAATGTAAATTTTTTGTACGTCCAGGTGTGATACACGTGTCCACCGGAATTCGTGCATGTAGGTAAATGTGGCCGCCGGGGCATCTCTTTAGGGGGCGCTAGTGAGCCATTTGGCCACGCCCACTCGCGACTCCACTAGAATACGACATTTTTCACCAGGAGAGAAGTGTGTAAAAACGTTCATGAGTTTTTGAATATGATAAAGCCTCCAAAAATGCATTTAAACTTTCAGGAAAAAAATAATAATAACTTTACGAATAACAATAGGGCTTTCACACCATCGGTGCTCGGGCCCTAATGAGAATGTGTGGTTGTGGAGCTGGACATTAAACATAATGCGAGAACTTTGATTTGATTATGATCCAATTCCAGGAGAATACACTTTTGTTTACATTCCAAATTTGGAAATAACTAAATGTATGCGCCATAATTCTGATATTTGTAAACTGTTTGTGAAAACTCATCCATCAACAACTGACAAGTATGAAGACTTTTTTAAATTGAGTTGTACTATGTTGACACTCCACTGAATAAGTCTATGGCACTGTATTGGCGAACCTCCAAACTCCTCTGTACTAGCAAGATAGCGACAGCCAAAATCCGATCTAAAGGCCTCAAACCAATGGGTGATGTCCTCGCAAAACCACGACAGCAGGTGCTGCTGTAACAGCTTCACTGAGAGGACTGAAATATATGATCTTTAGCAGTAAGGTATTTAACCTCCATCAGTCATTATCATCACAGTGACATTTAGATCACCAAAGCTGACATGTTTAAAGGGAACTCGACCTTCTTGACACAAGAAGACTCGTTTACTTGTCATTTAAGAGGATGACTCAATCTGCAGTTCTATGATGTCCTGTTTGGCTTCGAGGAAGCTTTGTCAAGTTTTAAAATATTTAACCCCTTAATAATGTCGTGTCAGGCTGAAAAAACAAAGTTATAAAGTCAGCATTATAAACTGATGTTTTGGGTTGAAAAGCCCTTTGCTTGGCAAAGAAAGTCTTGAGAAAACATGAGTTGCATGATGGGAAGTGTAGGATCCAGAATGTTTGGAGAATGACCCAAACAGTGGAACTTAAATTTTAAATCTTCTCACATAAATCCCCAACTTGAAGGAAAATTATTAAAAAAAAAAAAAAAAACAATGTAGCAATATGTGTCATGAATATTATTTTTCATAAAAGGCTTAAAATCCTGCCTGTGTGTCAATCTTAGTGAGTTACTGAACTTAACTCTTAAATAATGATCTCAAAATTGGTTCTATCCCTCAGCAGTCCCGGCAAGGCGTTGGAGGGTTCAGGAGAGTAGCGGTGACAGGTACAATGGGGTAAGACGACTTTGAGCTGGGTGATGTCTGGACATCTTAGAATTATAAAACGATAGTTTCCAGGCTCAAAACTTCAATAGGTAACTGCAGTTGGCCAGACTCCAGTCTCTATGAAAAATGTTCACCGTGAAACTACAAAAACTGAGAAAAATGAAACTTGTAAACTGCTGGATTTACAAAATAACTGATAGCACTTGTTCTTCCTTGGTTTAAACTAAAAGGATGTGAGCTTTGAGTTTGAGTTGTTTGAGAATGCTGCTTTGTAAGAAAAATATATATAACAAAATGAAGACTGTGGAAACGACAAAGACTGAGCACCAATTGAACAAGAACTTAATACAAACTAAGACTGGCTTAAGTGAGACTGAAACACAATATTACAAAATAATCTAATGAATAGAAAGGAAGAGAGAGAGAGGGAGGGAGAGGGAAGGTGAGACAGCGTCCTGCATGTTGGGAGGACACTGACATCGTGTTCTCAATACCAGTTGGTAAAGGGGGTTGCGTGGCAACAGAGGGAGAGATTGGAATTTGGTTCTGGTTCTTATCAAGATTGTTTTGCAGGACATCACACTTGGTTTACAGACACTGTTCTGAGAAGAAGTCGTCAAGTCATTTGGTCACACTGACAGAGAGGATGTGGGGGAGACAGCGGTGATCGTCCATCATCTTCTTAGTCTATTAGTGTTAGTTCAGAAATGGAGATTGTGATTTTGACAACTAAAGTTTGTAAAAGGTAATAAAAACTATTTTGATCCTGGGAAAGTTTAGACTAAAAGGGGGTTCATGGTCACGAAGTTAGGGGAAGGTTTGTACCAGGTCCTTACCTGAGGTCCTGAGGAGGAGAGAGGTCAGACATCATGTTGTCTCTGGATGAAGGGTTGTAGAAAGGGTAGATGGCTGTCTGACCCGGAGGATGGAATGTTTGGGTCTGTCCGCTACACAACCATTAGCCCATGATGTGTCACAGCCTCCCTGTTAATGGTAGCCCCCTTTATGTGAGAGTGATGAGTACAGTTTGGATGTGCAGCGTCCTCCAAATGAAACTTAGTGAAATTAAAGTGGATAGCAGTGTCATATCATGGCACATACAGGCCAGCTTACATCTAACATATTGTCAGATGTCATTTGGCTCTTGATATTTCACGCTGGAGGCTGAGATGCAGCCATAAGCTGCTTTTGTTCCCAGATGGGTCAGCTGAAATGCCACCCGTATGAAATGATGGGGCCGGAGAGAATGCTCCCGTCTGCTGCAAGGAGATAGTGCTAAAGCACCGTGGCCAAGCACATCCGCCACCTCTGCTGCCGTAATGTCCCACCTGTCCACAGCATAATCAAAAGCACTGGGCTATATTTATTTACAGGTGTAATCGGCTTGTCATAAATGAATGGGCTGGCCCACATGGATGGGTCTAAATGGTTCGGAACAGCTTGAATGACGTTGAGATTAACCCTGCGAGCTGACACGTCTCTATCACTCTGTGTCATCTGAAATGAGGGGAGAGCTCAGTGTTCGTCTTGTATCTATCATGCAGCGCTGGCGACAATAATCAATCTGACACGCCATCTGCCTCAGCTTCATAACCATCTGCATTTGCAATCACTTCCAGCCATGCTCATTTTTGTCCTCTTTCTTTTCTCCATTCTTTCTTCTTTCTTCTCTGCTTGCTCTACCTATGACTACCCCCCACCTCCCGCTTCGTCCCTCCCCCTTCATCATCTCTTCATCTCTCCAGACTTCCCCTCCCGCAATCTCTCAATACTGTGTTTCTAATATCAACTGTGGCACTAATTAATGGAATTGTACAGAGAGAATAGAAAGCAGATGGCTTCATTACACAAACAAATATAATCGCATCTAAAACAGTGGCACATTCTGCAATGATCCCTGCATAATAAGGCAGCCTGCTAAACATAGTATACCATTATAGATACTACTAATAAGGTAAAATAATATGACTTGCTTATCCAAGTGAAAAACTCCTTCCAGGAAATCTATTTTCAGTCTAATAATCTGAGCCAAACTATTCCCTGCTCAGTTGGTTAAGGGTGTTTTTAGACTAAAAAAGAGGGCAGATGTTCTTAACATCTGGTACCCAATTACAGTATTATTGTTACACTTCATTGTCACCACATTTATTGTGTAAAAGTCATGCACTGTAAAAGAGATTTTCTACATATTTTTGTAGGCGTCACTTGATTCTGTTGCGAGTGTAGGGATTTCATCTCACTCACGAATAAATATATGTAAATGAAGTTGTGGCACAAACAAGCCCTCAGAAAGTGCACTGTATAAGCAAAGAGCTCCTTCATCAGCAGCTCGCGTGTTTCAGCTGGAAGACGAATTCACTCGGGCTGGCAGACGTGTGGCTCAAAGCCTCTTTATAATTGGAGTGTTCTCTGATCTAATCTGAGATCTGCTGATATAAATCCCCTCACACTCTGCTCCCTGAGTTGTTGGTGATGTTGGCCTCCATCATGGATTAATGGCAGCAGACATTGTGACTGGTGTAATATAACTGTGTCATATGGCCGTCACATCTTCTGTGGCATCATTAAGAGTTTTTGTTTTTATTTTTGTTTTTTTGCGATCACACAAAAGTGCAACCTTGTCGCCTAAACAATACGTTACTGTACAGCTAAATTGTTCAGCCAGGTACAACACAGGCTAGCTTATGTTAAGGCAATATTCTTTTTAAATAAATAGCGCCACATTTGTGAACTGCATCAGAGTAAGCAAAATAATAAACATGTTTAATATTTGTACTAAAATATCAGATATTTTGGATAAGTATGCTTTCAATGAACATGCCACTGATAGGTTCAGTGTTTACACAACTTGTCAGATGTGTAAATTAACAATGTTTACTCCTGTTGATTAAAAACAATCCTCTCGCTTGTAAATTTCCAACATAATAAGATGCAAACACATGAACAGAGTCTCACACACACACACACACACACACACACACACACACACACACACACACACACACACACACACACACACACACACACACACACACACACACACACACACACACACACACACACACACACACAAGCAAACACTAACTAATACAGACAGATGTTGGCTTTTCTGAGTCATTTCTTATATACAGTATATGAGTTGAATAAACTCATAAAATACTAAAGGCCTATGCAGCTATGATGAAGATTTTTTTACTTTATTGATCCCACATTGGGGAAATTCCGAGGGTAAAATCCAAGCACACGGTTTTAACATCTTAACATTCAACACTTTTTCACACAAAAAAATATTACAAGCTTGATATCAATTTGTTTGCTGGTCTAACAGTAAAAAGTGTGTGTAGCACACAGTTATGCAACACGTATTTGCCCTACAAATGACAGAATGAAGGAAACTATTGTTTTTCTGTGTGAATGAAGTTATAAAATAAGCAACTACTGTTTCTTTGATATCAATATCTTAAACAGTGTAGATGCTGCAGTCGTGTGCTTTCAAATGATGCAGAATATGATTCAGAATGGGCCAGTTGCATTTTGAAATCTTTAAATTCCAAGAAAATTGAGGCAATGTCAAAGGAACACAAATTTACTGTGGTTTTCCTTAAGTATGGGGCTAAAAATAGTCTACAACACATTTATTTTAAACATAATGCAACTTGGTCATATAATTTTATTAGACCCTCTCTGCCTGGGAAATCCCAAAGATCTTCAGCATCTACAGACCCAGTTTGTAGTGCAATATTTCTGCTGACATACTGTAAACAATGATCAGCCACAACATTATAATTACTAATAGGTGTGATTGCTGATTATCTCATTAAAATGGCCCCTGTCAAAGGATGGACATTAGACAGCAAGTGAATAATCAGTTCTTGATGTTGATAGATATTCAAAGCAGCAGCTCTTGTGTGGTGTTCCTGGTGTGCAGTGGTTTACGACCAACCTGACAGCCACAGACCAACCAGAGTGTCCATGCTGACTCCCGACCACTGTTTGGAAACCTAAGCATCAGAAGTGGACCATGGAGCAATGGCAGAAGGTGACCTGGTCTGATGAATCATGTTTTCTTCTGCAACAGAGCGGCACGGTGGTGCAGTGGTTAGCACTGTCACCTCACAGCACAAAAAAAAGGTTCGAATCCGGTCCTGGGCCTTTCTGTGCGGAGTTTGCATGTTCTCCCTGTGCTTGCGTGGGTTCTCTCCGGGTTCTCCGGCTTCCTCCCATCATCCAAAAAAACATGCACCTCAGGTCAGGTTACCTGGCGCCACGCTAGTGGCAGCCTGCTGCAGCATCTCCCCCCTGAGAGCCCCCCTGCTGTAGTGAAGACATTTCCCCTCGGGGATTAATAAAGTGTATCAAATAAAAAAAATAAAAAAAATAAAAACATGTGGTCTATGTGTGTTGTAAAATATAAGAGTCATGCGGCAAGGAATTTTGGCTTCAAAACTGTGGATGTGTCCCAATTTAAGAGCCACATCCTTTGAAAGCTGCATTGGTAGACTGGCTGCATCATAGGCTGTCCCATTTCAAGGACTCCTTCAAATGTGGTGGTCAAATGCGTCCTTTCTTTCCCCAGCAATGAAGAATACAACAGGTGGAGCCTTGCAGCCAAACCGATCCCAAGATCCTGATAATGGAGGACAAAGCAAATACTGACACCAACAAAACAGCCACACTTCCAAATGTAAGTAATGTGTTTCAACTCAATCGATTATCTAACAATGCAAAGGTTAGAGTTCAAAGGGCCCCAAAGGTCAGATTTTTGTTCAAATAATTCCTTTAAAAGTAACTTTAGACTTGCACGAACTGCAGCTCATCATACAACTGATGTCATTAGACTAAAAACCGTTTAAGTCTTCACTTTCAAACTTAAGAGGTTCAAAGGTTGACTTAAATCTTACCAAAATTGTGGCGATTTTAAAGAAAAAATAATACATCATAATTTTTCCATAAAATGACCAAAGTGAAGAATTTAGGTAGGTTGTGAACCCTCGTGGTTTTCAGAGTTGAAAACAAATATGTTGTCATAGATTACACATCTAACCTGAACTTGGTTATTTTTCTACTTAAACTGCTTTTGAGGTGTGAAGCCAAACTTACTTTAACAATTTACTATATTTTCGGGAGCAAGGAATAGACAGCTCCATTTATTAAACTGCAGGGTGAATTAGCCCTCATTCTACACAAATCCCATACTGATAAGACAACCAGTAGATGGGGCAATACTCTTTTTCTTTGTTGTGTTTTTGTACTACTGTCATGGAAAAGGAATCAGTGACTGTCAACTTACTGATTTCTCAGATTTTGTGTCTGTTCTGCTGTTACCTTTTCCAATCTCCTTATGTTTGCATCCATGTGTTCACATGGGTAATAAGTGTTTCTCGTTTCTCTTGTTTATACTCACTATGAATATAATTCTGGAACAAATGGGCCCATAGGGGAAGAAAAATAAATGTGATGAAAAAATTAAAAAAAAAAAAAAAACAGCAAAAACAAGGTATATACATTTGATTTTTGATTGCATTTTTTGTTTTAATCAGTCAAGATGATAAAAAACACTTTTGCTGAAATTTGCTGTGCTGCTCTTGTCATTGACTGACTGCAATAACTGATTTCCACCGCTTTAAGATTGAACTGTGAAGGGTGACGACAGGAAGCAAGTGGGAAACCAACTGCTGCAACTTGGCTCTGGTTTGTCCTGATGGCTGAGGTGTTAGGAAAGAGGCATTCCACCACCCCCATTTCCCCGCCTCCATCCCCGTGGACACACTGGGGCCAAGTGTAGCAGTGGGTGACCATGAGGAGGAAGAGGAAAGCCAGCAGGCATGAGGGAAGGGGAGGAGAGAGAGAGAGGATGAGCGACTTGAAGTGATCAAAGAGGACATGAGACTGCAGGGAGAGGCAGAGGAGTGGAGGGCACAAGAGAGCAGGGAGAGGATGGACAGGCTGGTCTCTACCAGAGAAACGCAGTGATAAATTCATTATCAGTCAATCAAAAATAAAATGTTTTCAATGCGTTATTTCCTCTTCAGCAATCCATACCAATATTTACAGCAAATAATATTCAAAAACACATTAAACCAAAAGAGAAATAAGAAACGAGAACTTGTACAGGGTGTCCTCAGGTAATCTCAAATTATAGAAAAAGGAATATGTAATTAAAGGTGTTAGTTGTATTCTTATTCACCTGAACAAGGAGTCCCTGGTGGTAGTGCTGTATCTGGATTGTCTTCCACAAAGAAGAGCCTGGTGTTTCCTGTGAGTGGGACATTATCTGGGGTGGTTTCTCAGAGAGTGTCATAGCAGGTGCATCTCTCCACTGTCCACCGCAGTTTTCAGGACTGCAGTCTATCAACGGTTGCCAAGATGTTTTCAGAAAGAGGCAACAATGAAAGATAGCGCAAAAAAATGTAACACGACAACTCTTTTTCCAAAACATTCGGGATGTTTTGTAAAATGTAAATGAAAACAGAATGTGATGATTATGTTGAGGAACATTATTTTTAATCGTTGCACTATTTGCACAGTGGTGAACCCCCCATCTTCACTGCTGAGAGACTCTGCCTCACTGGGATGCTCTTTTTGGGATACTCCATCTGATCTGTTGCTCGTTAACCTAATTAGTAGTGAGATGTTCCACCAGGAGATTTATTAGTGTTACAGAACTTTTCCGGTCTTTTGTTGACGCTGTCCCAATTTTTTGAGACGTGTTGCTGTCATCAAATTCAAAAAAGTGATGTTTTGATTTTCATAAAACAATAATTTGTACTTCAAGCTTGAACAAAACGTTGTACTTCAAACT
This sequence comes from Brachyistius frenatus, assembly GCF_029030835.1. Taxonomy (NCBI): domain Eukaryota; kingdom Metazoa; phylum Chordata; class Actinopteri; family Embiotocidae; genus Brachyistius; species Brachyistius frenatus. The sequence continues at coordinate 5,037,284 of NW_027210624.1, forward strand.
TCATTTAAAAATTGTAATTCAAATTTATAATTATTTTACTTGACTGTTAACATTAGCCAGACACTTCTTCAGATGGCTGGTCGAGCCAGGTAGCACCACTGGCTGCTTCCAAACCCATCTACTTATCATTATCTACCGCATCCTTCTCACGCTCCTCCTTCAGGGCCATGACGTCACCAGCCCTGAGGCAGATGATAAGGAGGTAGGCACTTGCTGTGACCCACAGTTCTTACTAATATCTATGACTGAAGGGCTTGGTGGACCAACAGTATATCAGAAAACAATGTTTTAAGAAGTAAATACCAAGATCATTTAGACATTTTCAAGTCCGTTTTTCCTGAACAAAATTGCTGTCAGACATATTTATGAGCTATAATGGAATGGAGATGCTGCTTGGCTTAATGACCGAAGGATTTCTGAATTCCTGACTCGGGCCCTGTTGCCATTTGATAAACCAGGCAAATAATGGGCAATAATTACCAAAATAATTTCATAAAACCTTTACATTTTCTTATGTTCATAATATATACATTTATCAGGAAATATGGCTGTTTTTGTCACTGTTTGTATTCACAGTTAGCATATAAACTATGTTGTAAGCAGACTGGACATATCAATCAGCTATTTGCCTTAAATGTTTCGAGGAGATTTGAAATGTGACAACTTTACTGACATGTTATGATCCACTTATACTGGGAGAGTGTGGATATTGAAGAAATCAGGACCTGGAATGGGACACCAGTCCCTTTCTTGGCTCACTTTAAGCTGTAATATATGGTAGGAATCGTTCATTGGAAAGCCGGTGTGAGGCTGCCTATCAGTCTCCCTGCATCATTACACACACTGCCTGTCTGTGGTAGGAATCCTGTGTGTGTGTGTGTGTGTGTGTGTGTGTGTGTGTGTGTGTGTGTGTGTGTGTGTGTGTGTGTGTGTGTGTGTGTGTGTGTGTGTGTGTGTGTGTGTGTCATTATACAAACACCTGTCAAAAACACAGTAATGTCACTAAGAAGCCCACAATATTGTGACCTCTGCTGTTGTGTTTCCCATGTTTCTCATCTAATCATGCTTCAATTTATAGATTTATTAAACCCATTCTCATTACCCGGTTTATTGTCCGTTTTATCATTTAGCACTTATTGCACACTCAGTAACTCTGGTGGTTGATCCGTCTCTCAGTGGATTGTCCCTTCATTTTTCATGTGTCTGATTTCTGGGTTCGGTCCTAAGTTTCAGGTCCTGCACAGAGGGAAAAAAACGTAACACACTTCCATTCACACTACAATTTAAGACAACATCGTTGTATCACCCACTCCTTTTTAAGTAAGCAATATTACACTTGAGGGTGTGCTTTAACGTCATTATTGGCAACCGACTCGGTCCTGACCGCATCACTGAAGTCAATCAAATTGTATTCATGTTGTGTGGTAATTCGCTCTCAAAATATAAAACCTTTTGTTAGTAGGATCTACGTTTCCATGGCAACACATGGGGTATGACTAACAACTGGAAAACAATCAGTCATGTCAGTAGAAGCGAATGTAATGTATGTAGTGTTTACTACTCCAGGAAGTAGGCCAGCCCTTAGTAACGACCTAGCAACAGAGAGGATTTCTAGTCCGTTTTATTGCTTTCTAGAGATGGTTTCTCAAACTGAATAAATACAGAACATTTATCAGACTTCATACAGCTCCCCTGGAGACATGAATGGTTTTATACTGCACTTGCAACTATGCAATAGTGGTCCCAGCACTTTAAAACAAAGTTTGATGTGTAAAATTGGAGGTATTTAAATTATTAGTACTTTTTAACAAGGACTATTAGGAGGTTACTTGCCGCTACAAGCAGCTAAAATGAGTTTCTTCCGTAGGGTGGCTGGGCTCAGCTTTAGAGATAGGGTAAGGAGCTCCAACATCAAGGAGGGAGCTCGGAGTAGAGCCGCTACTCCTTCGCGTCGAAAGGAGTCAGCTGAGGTGGTTCAGGCATCTGATCAGGATGCCTTCTGGGCGCCTCCCACAGGAGGTTTTCCGGGCATGCCGAACTGGCAGGAGACCACGGGAAAGTCCCAGAACACGTTGGAGAGATTATATATCCCATTAGGCCTGGTAACGCCTCAGGATCCCCCAGGACGAGATGGAAAATTTTGCTGGGGACAGGGAAGTCTGGGCCAACTTGCTTGGCCTGCTGCTACCGTGACCCAATCCCAGATAAGCGGAGGAAAATGGATCGATGGATGGATGGATAGGAGGTAGTTTGCATTTTTAAAACAATGAGGCATGAGTAAAAGTTCTACCAAATCAGTTTCTCAAAATAAAAATTAATTGCTGGAAATGTTATATACTGTCAAATGGTCTGCATTTTTATAGCACCTTATTACCTTTGGGATCTCAAAGCACTTTTAGACTGTTTTCCATTCACACAGACATTCATGCAAGGTGCTCACCATCAGGAATACCTTCACACACCGATGGTACACCATTGGGAGCTACCTGGATTCAGTTTCTTGCCCAAGGACACTTAGGCATGTGGAGGCAGGAATTGAACCACCAACCTTCCAAGTAGTGGGCAACCTGCTGTACCACATGAGCCCCAGCCACCCCAATGGAAACAAGTGAATTTAACCAGCAATGGTCTGTCAATACTTGTGAATGTCACTATTTGGTCTGTGGTCTCTGACACAGTACATCATGCAAATATTTAAAATCAGCTCACTAATACGATATTTTCTTTTTATATACAAATTCTCATACTCTTCTAAAGCCCAGCTGGCCTGGGAACACCTCTGGATCCCCTAGGATGAGCTGGAAAATGTTGCAGGGGAGAGGGAAGTCTGGGCCAACTTGCTGCTGCCACCGTGACCCGATCCCAGAAGAGGAAGGAAGGAAGGAAGGAAGGAAGGAAGGAAGGAAGGAAGGAAGGAAGGAAGGAAGGAAGGAAGGAAGGAAGGAAGGAAGGAAGGAAGGAAGGAAGGAAGGATGGATGGATGGATGGATGGATGGATAGATGATTTTCTAAATCGGTTGAGGTCTATATTTTTTTTTGTACCATCATTAGTCAAAATGAGGAAAACCACATTTGCTGAGGATTATTTTCAGTGGTGCGTCGATCTGCATTTGGTGCTCTAATGAAATATAGGAAGAGTGCAACAGTGTTGCTCATTGCTGCATTTTAAAGTTTTTTTTGGCAAAGGACCCACCTCTGTGTTACAGAGGAGTAAACTACATGCACAGTACTTGTTATTAGGATATGAAGATGGAATTTGTTGACAATAAGACGGTTATAATGGAATACAGAATTAATTTATTTTTTAACAATGGTGCAGTTGACTGTTTAGATGACATTATCAGACACCAGCACAATCTCTTGACCCACATTGGAGAGTATTTGGCCTGTATGAGCCTCCACTTATCTACGCAAGATTGCATTCATTTGTTTAATGACCATTCGTCACTTCTGAATCCAGGCCAGGAAACAAATAAACCTCAGTGTGTGTGTGTGTGTGTGTGTGTGTGTGTGTGTGTGTGTGTGTGTGTGTGTGTGTGTGTGTGTGTGTGTGTGTGTGTGTGTGTGTGTGTGTGTGTGTGTGTGTGTGTGTGTGTGTGTGTGTGTGTTGAGGGTACACCATTACAACCACCATAGGTCTTTTGGAAATCTGGAACAGTTTCAATGCTATTAATACATTCATGAAATTCCATACTCTTTTATTAGTACAAGGTGGTTTGATACTCCTGCATAATTCATGCTGTATATACTGCACTCTGCCAGCCTATGTGTTTAACATAACTGGGTTAAGTAAAAGGAAGGCAAACAACATCAGTCAGGCGTTGCGGCCTCTCTGCAGGCCGCTGGATACAACCTTGCCATTCCATCACTTTTTCGTCCTTGATTGCAAAAGAAGTGCATTTTATGCCTCATTGGGTTTTAGCAATCAGTTTTAGTAATAGGTTTTAATCTGGCAATGTAATGGCTTTGCAGATGACTGTCACTGCAACGCTGTGTATCTCTGACCGCTCGTCTTCTTGACTGGTCTGTGAAACTGGTACGATACCTATAGACTGGTAAGATATAGATAATAGGAAGATTTTTCTCTTCTCTTGCTGAGGACATTTAGGGAGTTGAATTAGTGTCATCTGTTATTCATTTTCTGTCAAGAGCTGTAAAAGTATATTTTACTATTGCCTAAAAAATATGAATAATTATATACAGTATGTACTATGCAGTACAGTAAAGCTTTTGTACATCAATATAATTATAATCAGGCATTTAATTTTGTGTAATAAATTAGAGGCCATATGGTATGATGACCTGGTATTGAGATGGTTTATATTAAGAAACAGTAATCAGTATCTAGATCGTAGCATTGCTGCAGAGAAAATACTTTTATTTCACTTTAGTCATCACTGGCTATGTCCTCACTAATATGTTTTCATTTTAAAATGAAAATGACCTTCAGCTGCACACACGTTTTAGCACCGTATCAGAACTAATCTCCATTCATATATAGAAACAACAATAACCTCTGCGCTACAACCTACACAGTGATTGAGAATGAGGCAGCAGTGGACACCATATACTCCACTGTGTCCAAACTTCAGACTCAGCATCCCGGTGCATTTTTGGCAGTTACTGGAGACTTTAACCAGTCTGGATAAAGTACTGCCAACTGTTCACCAGTATGTTAACTGCCCCACACGGAACAATAAAACTCTGGACCTACTGCATGCTAATGCCATGGATGCATACAGTGCTACTGCTCTTCCCCCCCTTGGTAGGTCGGATCACAACCTGGTCCTGCTGACTCCCAAGTATGTTCCCCTGGTGCAGAGACAGCCTGTGACCACCAGGACTGTGAGGAGGTGGACACAGGAGGCTAACGACGCCCTGCAGGACTGCTTTGAGTCCACGGACTGGGATGTGCTGTGTGGATCACATGGGGAAGACATCAACAGCATGATGGACTGTATCACAGAATACATTAAATTCTGTGAACACACCACCGTACCATCCCGGACTGTACACTGCTTCCCCAACAACAAGCCGTGGATCACCAGTGACCTGAAGGTGCTTCTTAATCAGAAGAAAGCAGCCTTCAGGTCTGGGGACAAGGACGAGCTCGGGAGAGTGCAGCGCCACCTGAAGGAGAAGATGAGAGAGTGCAAGGACTCCTACAGGAGGAAGCTGGAGGCCAAACTCCAACAGAACAACGTGAGGGAGGTGTGGACCGGTATGAAGGAGATTACTGGGTTTCTGGAGAGGAACAACCAGGGGGAGAGAGAGACAACCAGGGGGAACCTGGAGAGGAACAACCAGGGGGAACCTGGAGAGGAACAACCAGGGGGAACCTGGAGAGGAACAACCAGGGGGAACCTGGAGAGGAACAACCAGGGGGAACCTGGAGAGGAACAATGAGCTAAACTGTTTCTTCAACAGGTTTAGTTCACCTTCTACACCACTGACTTCCAGTACAACTCAGAGTCAAGACATCTGCAGAAGTTCTCTGATGACTCTGCAGTGGTAGGGTGTATAAGGGATGGACGGGAGGATGAGTACAGGGCAGTAGTGGAGGACTTTGTGGAGTGGGCGGGAAGAAATCACCTGCTCCTGAACGTAGCCAAGACCAGAGAGATGGTGGTCGACTTCAGGAGGAAGACGACGGCTCCACAACCGCTGAAAGTTCTGGGAGAGGAGGTGGACATGGTTGAGGAGTACAAGTGCCTGGTGTCTCCATGACAACAGACTGAACTGGAAGACCAACATCAACGCTGTCTACAAGAAGGTGATGAGTCGACTCTTTTTCTTGAGGAAACTCCGATCCTTCAATGTGTGCAGTCTGGAAAAGGTGGTGGAGAGGAGGACGCTGAACAAACTATTGTCCATATTGGATAATCCTGTCCACCCTCTCCACCACCTGCTGCAGGGACAGAGGAGCACTTTCTCCAAAAGACTCCTCCAGCTCCGCTGTCACAAGGACAGATACAGGAGATCATTCCTGCCCACTGCAATAAGACTGTACAATAACTCACCTCTGGCAAAATCCATCACACAACAATAACACTGTTGTCTGTTGTCTGTTTTTCTTGGTTGTTTAAATATAAAAAAAACAAAAAAACTTTGGACTATTGTTTAGTTAGTTTTAATTTAATTATTCTATTATATTTTATTCTATTTTATTGTATGTACAGTGCATTTTTATAATTCATATGTTTTACTGTTATTTTCTTTATTTCCTGTATCTATGAATGCTGCTGTAGCGAAACAAATTCCCCTTGGGGATTAATAAAGCATCTATCTATCTATCTATCTATCTATCTATCTATCTATCTATCTATCTATCTATCTATCTATCTATCTATCTATCTATCTATCTATCTATCTATCTATCTATCTATCTATCTATCTATCTATCTATCTATCTATCTATCTATCTATCTATCTATCTATCTATCTATCTATCTATCTATCTATCTATCTATCTATCTATCTATCTATCTATCTATCTATTATGGCAAGTCTTGATTTGGATCACGAAAAAAGTCAGGCGTCCTTGGTTCTTATTGTTTTTTCTGTTGGGATTTATTTGTATTTATGCCAGAACTTCCCTCCCAGCGTGAAAATGTTTCACCAAAACAAGTTTCCCCAAACACTATTTTGCAAAAGCACCATCTCTGCATCCGGGGCTTGGTGCTGCCCATGATACAGCCAGATCATCCTCTAGTGCTGGTACACTGTGGTGGAGATAGGTTGCAGAATTGAACTGCACAACAGCTGCAAGCATAGACATTAGTAGCATTATGAGGCATTAGCAGCATTATAAGTTGCGGAATTGAACTGCACAACAACTACAAGCATAGACAACAAGGTCAGTGATGCTTGTAATGTGTTATCTATGTTGAATAAACCACCGTGGTCAAGGCTGATGTTGGTTGTTTTCTTCTTCAAAAAAAATAATGTAACTGGGGCGTGACGAATGAGGGAAAGACACATCTTGACTGATAAGATCTAATCAGGATGCGAATGTGGGTGTGTGCATCATTGACTTTAAATGCCTCTTTTTCTGTCTGTCCACATCAAAATGCAATCCTGGAGTTTTAAAACTAAAATTGGGTCTGCAGTTATTTTGATAGTCTCTGTTTCAGGGTTTCACAAATGTTAAAGTCCTGTCTACTTCAGGTATAAACATAGCACAAGTCATGCCTTTTAAAAACAAGAAGGGTCCAGCTGTTGGACAGCAACAGTTTTTTGTTGAACCTGTGTTGCTTCATTTCTTCATTACATGCCCAGAAACTCCAATTCTGCTGTAGATACTACTTTGCTAAAAAAGTGACAATGTGGGACCGTATTGGGAACATACTACAGACCAGCATTAGTGTACTGCTGAGATTTAAAAAAAAAATTGTTGTGGAAGAGAAATAATAATAATGATGAGATAATGTGTGATGCGTATTTCAAAGAATAAGTGTAGAATTATTTAAAGGAAATGGAACAGAGAGAGGAACGTATGTAAAATACCGACAAGACATAAACAAAAGAAAGTGACATTGAGTTTATTTAACTGTCATTATATTTCCAGAATTGCAACCCTTAAGCAGTACTACCTGTCTAATGTTTTAATCAAAATAAGTAGTTGTCTCTGCTCTTCGGTAATTTAGGTGAGCATTTTGATCGAAAGAAAAGTTTCAGGAAAGCTATTTGTTTCAGTCAGTCAGCAGTAAAATAAGTTTGCAATGGGTTTTAAAGTGAACTTTGCAGTCTTGTGCTGGTGATGTATTGTAGAGTTTGTACACTGGGGGCTACATTGTAATTTTAGCACTGAACAAAGAGGACTCCCCTGATAAGCTGCCATTATTATAAAAGCCCTCAAGACACAGGACTGAGGATTAACCTAAGCAGTCAGAGAAGATGTGATGTATCTGCTGAGAAACTGCTGTGAAATACGCTGGGATGCCTTAACGGCAGCCGTAGTACATGATATGGGGAATACATCTTTTGTCATACTCCGTGTGGGAATTCTTTTAGCAATCCAGCCCAAAGGGCACTTGTAGCTCTGATACAAGAATGCACGTTTGCCCTCTGGCCACGATTGACCTTTAGTTTCAGTTCTTTTCACAGTACAGACTTCATATCACCTTGATGGAACAAAAACATGGACTCTGCTGCACAGTTTTAGAGGTACACGGGAATGCATTATGTACAGCCGCTGGCATTTTTACTTTGTGTTATCCTTTCAATAAAATCCCTCATCTGATACAGAATTATTTAACTACAATCATATTTTGTGTAGCTCGCTGATGCATTTTTGGACAAAAATGGAGCTCTGTAGCACAGAGAATATGTTGAATGAGACTATTCTTGGGAGGATACATTCATTGTTGTTGTCGGTGTTTTTATGGCATTAGCTTATGTTGAGAAATTTAGAGAAAATTACCAAATTTCCTGCCTACAAATCTCTGATTGGCTCATGGAAACAGGTTCAGCATTAGACCTACGTAGTTCAACCTCCGAAATAATCTGAAATACTGTACAATACCATCAACATCACTCTTAAGTATATAGCAGTTGACGATGTTAAAGGACCATGTAAGTCCATTTTTATATCAGCAACCAACAGTGACATCGCCCATTGGTTTGTGGACGGCAATTATGAAGCCTCCAATTCAGATTTTGGCCCGGCGCCATCTTGCTAGTCCTGATTTGAAGCCTGGCGATACTACTTCCCCCCACTGATAGCTGTAACCTGACTGCACCACAGGCCTGTCAATCAAACATTCATGCCCCCCAAAAACACGGCTTTTTGAAGTTTATTCTATATTTAATGACGTATTATTTCAAACTAATGAGAAGGAGTGATTTTAGCTAACAAAACTGAAATAACTCATTGAGAAATTGTATCTACTTAGAATCTTATGGGACTTGTTGAATGGCACTCTATGGAGCTGGAGGTTTTTTGGAGCAAACCTCTAGTGGCACTCGGTGGTATTGCAGCTTAAGGCACTTATTTTTCAGACCCAGACTCTACATCCACTTTTATATACAGTGAATGGTTTATGCACTGGAACAATGAGCAACACTGCCACCATCAGGTGAAATTGGAAAGTACAACATTTCCCTTTATAATTTTCCTCCAGCAGGCTGTTTTTTTTTACAAAAACTGTTTTTACCTACCTTCGTTTTTTTGCAACCCTGTACGCTTTTTAGATTAAAAAAATAACATGGGAAAAGCAATGCTTTTTTTTAAATCAGTTTTTGATAATTTTCTGACATTCATAGTTAATACCTGCGAACTGATTGCTTGATTGAAAAAAAAAAAATTACACAGGGTGTAATGTCGTCCCCATAAAGACCCGAGGTAAGCAATTAAGGGTTACATATCCCAGTTACTCAATCTAAAAGTAAGACTGGCCTATACTCATTTGACCATTACGATAAACATATTATACAAAGTAAGAGTGATGGCTGAACAAATAAATAACGTATCTACATACATCAGTCAAAATTAATGTTATAACACAAACAAAGGTAAATCTGAGTTTATATTGAGCTTATATGTAGCATCGCCGATCAAATTTAAAATCTGTCAAAACAGTAGATCTTGCCACTTTTCTCTTCTAGAGACAGAGATTAGGCTGAAATGACTATTTGTAGTACAAAACAAATACCAATATCTAATAGGAACATTACAGTATTGAGCACATTCATGCTCCCCAGAGGATTAACTTTTTCAATTTTGGACACTCCAAGCACTTTTCAGTAACACCAGCCTTTGATTAATTGTCTTGTTTCCTTATTATTGTCTAATTGCCGCATCATTCTTTATACTTTTTCATTAATTAAAATGGACAGAGGCCATTAGTGAGTATTTTTAGTTTCCATTTTTGTTCACTATAAGAGAATAAAAAGATGCATACTTGTTCAATAACAAGTAAAAATGCAAACATGTAGCATATCTGCTACTGCAGGAAGGAAATGACTTCCTTATGTGATTAAAATGTTTCTGCCAAGATTATTGTTGTTGTCATCTCAGGGGAAGCTGATCTCTATGCAGAATTTCCTGGAACACTATCCAGCTCTGATAAAGTCTTGTGTTCAATTTATGAGATGCTGGACAATGTGATTAAGCAAAACATACAGTTGAGAGTCCTCTGACAGGAGGCAGGAACAGCAGTGGAAACAGCTTCTTGTCTGAGGTTGGGCTCGCACTGTGGGCTGAAACAGACAAAATCAAAGGGCCTTAAAATACATTGAGGAAAGAGATTTGCTTTGATAGAGTCAGAGCAAGATGTATTACCTCTGAATGTGGAACAGAGAGGTTTGGCCTTGGTGAAGCAGCTTGTGGAGTCCCAGAACACTTTTCTGATCTTCAGAAGGAAATTTAGTTTATTGAAAATGAGGCATCTACATACAACCATATACAGTATCTATGAACCCTACCTTAGACTATCAGTTCAAATATTTGCATTGACTCTACAACTGAACACTGAGCTCAGATTGTCCCTGTTTTTATCTCTCTGGACAGCAGCACAATATATGATGTATACATACAGAAAAGGTGCACTTTTTGCAACAATTTGCGGAGGTAAATTGCTCAGTTTTGTAATGACAGATCTACTGCACATGTGCAGAAAGATTCCTTAAAGTAGTATGGACAGAAGTGCTATGCATCTGTGTCTGCAGCTTTCCATGTATATGTCCTGCAGTCCTTAATGTGCTCACAATAATTAGTTGTGAACATTTGCTAATTACAAGGAGCGCTGAGGCTAATGGGAACTTTTCGTTGATCATAAACCAGAGTCCCAGAACAATTTTACTTGCTGGGAGAGTTAAGTTAAGGGATTGTTAAAGTTAGGATTTATCTTGAGGTGGACATGAATGACAAATGTCAAATTTTTCACAACACGACAGATGAGAACCAGTTGACATATGAGAGGTCTGAGGTTTACCAAAGTCGAGGGGGTTTATCCGCTGGGGGGCACCAATGTTCATAGCAATGAGTCACTAAACATGGTGCCACAACAATGCCACATCTAGCCTGTTGCACACAGTGTGCCACTCTCGAAAGGCTTCTCGAATGAGCAGCGGGTTATGGTCTGAGTGTTAACAGAAACTGATTGGGCCTAATACATTGAAGTGGTTAATGTGAGTCAGTCATGTGACTTTATTGTCCTTTTTTCAAGATGTAGCTAAAGTGTAACCAAGACGTTTGGTGGTTTGGTTGAATCACCTCGTAAATACAGCCCTGTGGGCCACTAATTGTGGGGAAGTAAATATTTTCTTTCCAACTGTTTTGTATTCATGTTTGCCAATGATAATAATTGTATCAAGATGTTCTTGTTTAAATTGGGGTCATTAGCAGTGTAACAATACTATGATATGAATGTGATATATTGGAAGGGAGGAGAGCAATTGGGTTCAGTTTTATCTGCAAGAAGGTCCACAAATAACTTAATATTTCAAAGGGCCTTGTTTATGTAAAGTCAGTGTAATAAAACGTATAAACAAACTAGATAAATAATAATAATTCTGTCAAAGAAGAATTTTGTCCTGATCTCTTTTTGTCTGATACAGCGCTGACATTTAGCTCAAATGGGCAACTGGGGCTTTGATGCTTCTTTCCAGACAGGCAATATTTTTATGTTTTTTTTACACTGTATATAACAAGCCAGATATAACGAGTGAAGAGACGAGTATGTGATCAGTTCTCCAAATTTAAAACAGGAGTAGACAGGATCGACACTGTGTGTGTGTGTGTGTGTGTGTGTGTGTGTGTGTGTGTGTGTGTGTGTGTGTGTGTGTGTGTGTGTGTGTGTGTGTGTGTGTGTGTGTGTGTGTGTGTGTGTGTGTGTGTGTGTGTGTGTGTGTGTGTGTGTGTTTTTCTCCTCTTGAGACAGTTAATGGAGGGTTTTAGAGAGCGTGCGCTGTCATTTTCCCCTCTCTGGTCTGTCTTCATCACTCACAACTCTCTCCTGCCAGACAGCATTTATGGTCAGTGTTTAAATGATGCAGTTCTTGTGCTGAGCATACTGATGCAACGGCATCCGCTCTGTGGCACAAACTGGAAAACTGAGCAGCCAAGTCAGTGCTGAGTTACTGCGAGGCATTTCAAATGTTGGGAGTGTGAGGGGTGTTATAATATTTAAGTAATTATGACCTTAATATATTTCTTTTAACATCTCTTTTACAAAGCTTTCACGTTATACCTTTCCTGAAAATACTGTACATTCGCACAGAGCAATAGTGTGATGTGTTGATTTTTGTAATGCTCAGGAAAAATCATCAACTTGTGCCAAAATATGATTAGTTGTGAATATGTGTGTTGTGTCCCAGAGGTTAACTGTGCATGATGCCTGTGGCCTTTGCCCCCACTGACACCGTCACTTGCAGCAGTTTTCCATTTGCACAAGAAAAGTCACAATATGTGCAAAACAGGCTTGGTATGAAACTTGCAGAACAAATTAAAAAAGAAAGAAGAAGCCATTTTAGAGTTGATCATTTAGTCATCATGAGTGCAAACAACTGGTTAGGATCTAGGCATGAACATTTAAATACAATGGTAATAGACAACCTAAAGTTGGAAGTGATAAATTCAAAATAAAAATTATACTCTTTAAATCTGCATACAGTATATATGGAACACTCTTCCAGGCCTGCTTTTTCCATGTGACACATAGATTTCACTCTTGAGTAGTTTATCAATCTTCTATGTGATCCGTGAGCGGTCATGTCTGCACTGATTGTATCTCTCATTAAATAGCAGGGACCCATTTTCAGAGACTAGCTTAAAGGAGTGGATTACTGACTGTTTGTCTCCTTGGCCTTAATTGAATTAGTGGATTAATTCACCTTGATTGTGTTTCATTTAGGTCTAATCCAGGCTGCAAGAATAGCTGAGATTTTTAAAAAGAAATTGGTGGTTAACTGCATGTCTTTGAAAGCATCCCCAGTTAAAAAAAAAAAAACATCCTACACAGAGGGTAGACCCTGTCTACTTCTGTTCATACGTTGTTGTTTTTTTACAGTTTCCCCGTTTGGGATTTTTGCCCCCATGTAACCACGGAGTCCACTGCAGCATGATGGGTGAACTGTTGCTCAAATCCAGTGTGTCCCCCATTCATTATTTCTGTCAACGGACTCTTTTCAATGCTATTGCATTCAATTTGGTCAAGAGCATAGAGTATAATTACACCTTTTAACACTCAAACCACAAAGTATAATTGACTTTGTTTTGACATGAGATTTGTTGGTGATGTTTTAGGACTAAATAGTGAAGATTTGAGACAAACTTGACAGGCAGAACAATTGCTCCAGCTCTGGACTCTATTCAAATCGTGTGTAATTCATAAAACGTGCTTTTTTTGACATTTTGTAAACTGTTTTTGTTGACCAATCTCATCCAACCTCCAACTAATGGGATTCAAGTCAATAACATATTACTATTTTTAACAAAACCTTGTGTTACAAAATTTGAAATACATATATTGGGTCATTTTGTTTAAAATAGACACAAATATATTGAATTAGCTGAACCTCTGAGGCATGTAAAAATACATGAAGTCAGATAAGACAACCCTCCTTTCATCACTCAATTGTCCAAGTAGAAAAACAACCCATAAACTATATTATTTAAATTGACACTTTAGGTTATACTCATAAGTTGAAGTCATTTACTTCAGTCTAGCTGCAGGTCTGTTTGTAAAACAAACATACCAAAGGCTTTCATAATAGATTGCCCGGTTTCTATACAGCCCAGTGAAATGCATTTATTCTGCTTTCAGCTGTTATGCTGCTGCATTTCAATGCCAGTGGGTGTGCTTGACCCTTGTCATCCGCACAAAAGCACTGAAAGCCCAGAGTAGAACACAGCCTGCATTACATACATTATCCAGTATGTTTTTCCTTTAACATTTAAAATAAAAATGTTTTTTTTTTATGTTTCACTAGGAAAGTCTTAGTTTTGCTATAATTTTATAAATATGGTGACTGTACAGCGGGTAGAATGTTTTTATGCTGTTTATGGTAGACAGAAGTGCACTGAGAGTTTAAGAAGAAAAAGCGAGGTACATCAGACTGAATGTGTAAATAAGTTACACAAGATCCCATGTGGCTCTAACCAGTTACATCAGGGGCCAGAAATAAGTCAGGGAAGAGATGTGTCTTCTGTGGCAGCTGAGGAGGCATTGATAGCCTTTCAAAGCCACAGCAGAGGGGGAGAAACAATAGCAGGATATCTGTACGTGTTTATATGTAAAGCAACATGTCTTTTTCCTTGAACACTGTCTATACAGTATATATTTTTGATTTGGGGAACAACAATCAATGTTGTGCATGCATGATGTGTTACAGTCTGACATGAACATCAAATGAGGAACTGTTTCAATTCACAGGTCACAAAACTTCGGTGATATTTACAGAGTTAAAAGAGTGACTAAATGTTTGTCAGGGTATTTCAGATTTCAAATAATGGCTAAATAAACAGTTATGTAATCTAAAGTGATTTCAGGCTGCAGACTGTAGGCGTATAATTTGGTGTTGAGAACTACCGTAGTTGCTGAGTGACTACAAGTTGTACTAAATGTAGACACTGAAATTGTTTTACCTGATGAATAATTACAAATCTTAAAGTATTTTTTATTGACATGTCAGAACTAAAGGTCTGAGTGCTAAAAAGAAAAGGAATAGCTACATGTAGTTCTCCTGAGCCATTTAGTTGTTCTCTAAGCCAAGATTCACAACCGCCCTGATATTTAACACAAATCTTTATGGTTATCAGATGGATTTCGAAGAGTGGATAGAATATTTGAAAATGAGAATTTACCAAATGAAGGACAGCTATTTTAGATCCTTCAGGATCTTAATGTCCTTTTCTTGGTGTAATTTTGGAAAATGTGGATGACGAATTAACATTATGACACATGGTGGATTTTCAACACCCATTTTCTTTTTCTTTCTTTCTTTCTTTCTTTCTTTCTTTCTTTCTTTCTTTCTTTCTTTCTTTCTTTCTTTCTTTCTTTCTTTCTTTCTTTCTTTCTTTCTTTCTTTCTTTCTTTCTTTCTATATTCCTCAGGTTGGATCATGAACCTGCTATTTACAGCTCCTTTTGCAACGTCTGAGGTTCAACCAAGAAACATCCTGAGAAAACGTGTTGTTGTCATTTTCTCCCAATGAATAATTCAAATGACTTTTCATGTCAGTGAAGGCTTAAAGACGATAGTTTAAACCTGTAACACCAGATGTCTATGAGACTGGCTCCTGTATTTTCATGTGTAGATCAGCTCTGCTTCTTTTTCACACTGAAAGTGTCACTTCAGACAGAATGACAGACAGGTTCCTCTCTTACATCCAAACAACTCCAAACAGGCTGGAGATGAACAGAAAATGCAAGTAGCACTGGAAACATCTATTCGTTGACTCAAGTTGCTGGACAAACTGACCATAAATCCCGCTGCTGGAGGCAAAAGTCTTTTAGACGTTTTAGAAATATCTCCTTTCTCAATCCAGAGGCTTTGTGAAGGAGCGTGGATGACTGATGATGTGCAGCAGTGTCACCTATCACATTGATCCCAGGGTCACTGACTGAAGGACAGATGGACAAACAGGCACACAAAACAGCTGAGGAGTACTAAGGATAATTACGAGCACGAGCTAAACGGGTAATGAGATAGCTAGCAATAATTGTGATTGTGAATACATGATTCCACCTGTAGTGCTTACTTGGCACGTCTTCTTGACATACTGTACATAAAAGACATTTGGGAGTAAGTGGTTACATTATTAGTTGGTACACAAAGTTTACTACGGTGTGAAATTCCCTCACTTCAGGTCATCTTTTGAGCCAAACATTTGTTCTCAGAAGTATATTTATGTCTACAAACCCGCTCTCCTGGAACAAAACGCCCAGAGCGTGAGGTCCACCTGGAACATTGTGGAAGTGCACCAGGCAAATTGGGTCTGACACACTGTGAGTGTGTATGCAATGGTGAATATGGTCTTAGCATTTCCAAACGCTACATGTATTAGCAGTAACTAGCAAATGTGCTCTCCATGGCATTGCTTCTCTTGACCTGGGATGTGCCATGTTTGTTAACAAGTCTACAAGTTAACACAATTTTCTAAGCAAATCCAGGCACATTGGTATTTCTGTGCAGTGACAGGGGCTTTTTTCTTTGCTTGTGCCAATTTGCAATTACCATAAACCGTGGTAAACCCAGAATGTACCAAGATGTCGGATCAGTGTCGCTGAAGATCCGCCAGTGCAGTGCAAATTTGGTGTCAAAGTGGCATTGCTGCTAACTCCCAGTGACAGAGTTATGTTTTACTATCTTGGCTGGGATAAATCAGAATTTGAATGACGGCACAGAAGAAATATGTTAATTCAGTATCCAAGTCCTTATCTCACCTTCTCACCTTATTATGCATGACAATATTACATTGTAATTAAAATAATGATTACCTCAAAGGGTTACTCATAACACATGGTTTTGATATTTCCACATCACAGAAAAATCTTGGATTAAATTCACTTATTCCCGATGTATCACCATGCAACACATGTGAAGGTGTGCCGGGATGTGAAAGGAATAATGTTAATGTTAAAAATAAAGAAAACTTAAATGATTCGAGCACTCATGCTTTCTTGACCACCTTGGAGATCGTTGGCCATTGATATTCTCCGTCAGACGTTTCTCATCATACGAGGAGTGTCACTGAATCAATCAAACCTTCAAAGAACTAACGGACAGCTTTTATCTTACTCCCGCATTACAGGTAGGAAATTAATATTGATATTAAGAAAAACAGAGAGTGCCTATGATGAAGTTATGGGCTTTTGATTTGATAAATATTGTAGAGTATACCTTTAATATTCCCTTTGAAAAACCAAACTGGCTGAAGTCACTCTCTGGCAACACCCTGCCTGTTGTCCGGCTGCTGTCACTACTTATCACGTCTACGACAGGCTAAGAAAGGTAACCCAGTTGTACTTCTTTCCCACCACATTGCAGCTGCTCCAAATGAATCCATAGGTAATGCAGAGTGGACATGTGGTCTTTTGTAGCACATTCAGATTTAGCCCAACATCTCCTACCAGTTTTCCCAGAGATCTCAGTATCCTCCAGTTATCTGCAGTGCCAGCATCCAGTGCCCCTGTAGGATGTACGTGCCCTTTGAGTAGTGAGGCAGGAAGTGGGGGCATGGAGGTTGAGCGGTGGATGGCCGTGTAGCCTTTATGCAGGAAACTATAGTTCATGATTCATCAGGGACCTGCGATTCAAATTTGTTGTTTTATGAACGACAAACACACGTTTCCTCACCTCATGCATACTGTACTTGTGATGTGCACAGTGTCTAAAATCATTCAGAGGAAGGCCATTTTACTTGTCACCAAAAGTACCTCGACGAGCCCGTTTGATCTTGAAGAACTCATTTACGCGATATTGACGTGATCATTTTGAATCCAAATTAATAAAGACTTCTGACCGAGGGGCATTCGCATTAATACTTGGAATTAATGGGCTTTCTTCTTAGCAGTATTCTGCCTGCGCTGAAATCCGATTTCAATATGCAATTAAGTTAACTTAAGTTAAAAACTGTCAACAAACGTGACACTACCCGGGTCAAGGAAGGAGCTTCGAGCCACCTTTCATTTTTTTGCAGGGGAACTCTTGCTAACTGCTGCAACTACTTGTAATATTCCTGATCAGCTTTATGAGTCCAGAGACATTCCAACTTGCACAGAGGCACCCTGATTATATATTTTTGGTTTCGATATGTATCATATGTTACATGGATTTAAAGGAAACAAATGTGTCCAGTTCCATCATGATTTTAGAGCTTTTTGCTGAGAAACACTCAGAGATTCAGTTTGAATCCACATCATTACAATTTATATATATACTTTATTAATCCCTCAGAGGGAAATTTGTATGTTACAGCAGCATGTACAGGGCAAAAATATTGATTATAATAATAATTTTAAAAAAATGCACATTCTATACAATAAAATAGTATATTAAATAAACTAAACTAAACAACTGTGCAATGAATTAGAACAAACCAACAGATAAAACAGCAGTGCAAGGGTGTCATTGTTGTGTGATGAATTTGGCGAGGGGTGAGTTATTGTACAGTCTTATTGCAGTAGGCAGGAATGATCTCCTGTATCTGTCCTTGTGACAGCGGAGCTGGAGGAGTCTTTTGGAGAAAGTGCTCCTCTGTCCCTGCAGCAGGTGGAGAGGGTGGTCAGGATTATCCAATATGGATAATAGTTTGTTCAGCGTCCTCCTCTCCACCACCTTTTCCAGACTGTCCAGTTTGCATCCAATGATGGAGCCGGCCTTCTTAACTTCCTCTGCAAATAATACAGGCGCATCCCCACGGCTAGCAGTTCAATGTCCGGGCTACAGAAACGTTCCTCCACACACACATGGTCGGGATTGCACCACCTCTCGTTCACATAGACTGCAATCCCTCCACCTTTCTTCTTGCACAACGTCTCTGTCCGCCCGAACAGTCCTGAAGCCGGGTACGGCCGCGCTGTGGTCCGGGAGATGTGAGTGCAGCCATGTCTCGGTGAAACACATGATGCTGCACTCCCGGTACTCTCTCTGGGTCTTTACCAGCGCCGAGCTCGTCCGTCTTGTTGGCCAACGACCTCACGTTCCCCATTAAGATCGCCGGTACCGCTGGTTTATATTTCCTCCTCTTCGCTTTCATCTTAGCTCCAGCTCTGCAACCCCAATGTCTTCTCCGAAGTTCCTCCGGGATTTCAGGCCTCGCTCCGGGCAGCAGCAGTAGAGGCCGACTCAGCGCGATCAGCTGATCACGAGAGTAAACAAAGGCACCAGTCCACTGTGCGTGGCTCTCCGTTACAAAGAGGGAAACAAGTAGAAGAGCCATTAAAAAAGAGGAAAAAAAGTTACGGTCAGACGGTTGCTGAACAAAACGTTAAAGAAAACAAAAACAACTCAGAAAAGAGAAGTGAAAAAGTCTTAAAGCTAAAACACACACCGGGAGCTGCTGCAACAGGCTGCCACTAGCATGGCGCCATCTTGCATAGGTCAAACTAGATTTTTACTTTTAATTTGAGAGCTTCAAATTCAGACCCGTTTCCCTCTTGAATGTGAAAGTCCAGAACAATGACTGCATTACTGCTGACAATACATCAATATGAGCTCATGCTTTATGTAACCCTCACCTGTAAACAAAAACTCAAGATACATCAAATATTTCACTAGGGCAGCAGCTCACAGCTTTCCATCCTGAACGGTATCATGGCCTCACACTTGAAAGTATAGATTCTCTTCCCAGCTGCTACACAGTCACCTGCAAGCCAATCCACCGTTCAGTGAAGTAATTCTGTCTTTTTGTCCACTCATCAGGAAAAACAAAACAAAACTTCATAATAGCATGTTCTGAATGCATGACAAATAATGTATTTAACATGATTTTAACAATGGCACAAAATGATGGAAAATGTTAAGTCTAAAAATATTTTTTTTAAATCACAGTTCCCATTTGAACCACTATTCAGATGAGAAACAAACAAACAAACAAAAAAATCCAAATGCAAAATCATTCAGGTTCCAATTTCCTGGACACACCATGTTGATACAAAAAGCAAAGGAAATAATTAGGAAGCAGTTAGGGACAACACAAATGTGGAAGTAATTCATTGAAAGCAAAAAGCTTGCTTGGAGAAGTGCCAATAAAACAGCATTAGACCTTTATAGATACCGACATGTGTTTTGGTGTATGTCCTGAGAACACCTTATTTTTAGAAAGCAGCACTCAGCAGGCGCTGAGGGGAAACACTAATCATTCCTACTGTTGCTATGCAACTACTGTGAATATGGTTTTGCTGAATTGGAATTGTTTAGAACACCAGACATACTCAGTCCCAAAACCTCGGGTAATTTTCTGAGCCGTTAAGTTTCTTGGGTTTCAGACAAGCAAAAAAAACAAGCGCTGACACAGATACAAAATGTGTTACACAAGATTTAGGAATTTAAAGATATATTGTTGAGATCATTTACACTTACATTTGTAAGACATGGAAGAGAATAGATAGTGGGATAAATGGAGTGAGAAGAGAAAAATAAATACAGGAAAGGCAGTGGAAAAAGCAAAGGCGAGAGGGCCCAGAGAAGAAAGATAGGATGTTAATGTGTGACCTCAGTGATCTTGGTGGTCGCAGTGTGTAATGATTGATGCCTTTTCACAGCTTTCCCTCCTATTGGTGCTGTAATAGGAACGAGCCCATCACCTGTGTCACCTGAGAGCTGATGACTCTTCCACATCCATCATCGCAACAAAAGGTGATCTGTGTTGTCCAGGTAACCCTCTCTAATAATGCTGTGTGCTTCAAGACTGTTGTTTATGTGGAAAAACGTTTCCAAGTTAAAACTACACTGAGTCAAATTATAACGTTTCCCCTGGTGAATTGTGAACAGCAGAAACAAATATTAAACCTACTGTAATTGATGTTTTTGCAAAAACATTCAATAAAATTATTAACATTGGAGGAAGTGGCATCTTGTAAGAAGTTGCTGGTGATGGAAACAGAAAATTAACTCAACTTTGCCATTCTCTGGAAATGTTGTAAGCACTGTTTAGCAAATCCGCTTTGAAGTATCCTTCACAAAGTGCCAGCATCACATCTCCTCACCTGTTATCTCCGTGACCTGAGAAGGACCCATCAAGCTGACTTCACCCCCACATCCCTGTAAGAGGTGAACTTTTGTTAAACTACTCTGGCCCTTCTTTATCCCTTTTACCTCATAAAAACCCAAACTTCTGCCACACGCGATGGTATCCACACCCTTTTAGGGTATAAAACATGTCACTTTGGAGACCACGTCCTGTCAGCCGAAAACCACAGGACATCCCTTTAATCCTTTTGGGTCACAACCACTCCAATACACAAACTCACAAACTCCCCAGAGGTGATAATCTCCAGATGACCTCCAGTATTGACCGCCCCGGAAGATCCATGTCTTCCTCATGTGGTCATACTCCACCAAAAACTCTCAAACTATAAGAACAGAAGATGGACTTGGTGATTCCTGACTATATACCCGGCTATAATCTACTCTGATGATTCTGCTCACAGTGTGACATTGATAGAAAGTGTTCTGTATCGCGAACAATTATTTTACGTGAATATCTACTCCTCTATGTCCCTCACCCCTCTCTCTCACTCTTGTCCACCTCCTTCACCTCTTTATCTGAGTAATTCGGTAGAATGACCTCATCGTTAAAATGTGATCTGTGTTGTAATAATATATATCATAACACGTTGGTGAAGTGAAATAAGGGACTTCTTTTATACATAGTTTGAATCAAATCGTACTAAACGCGGGCCCTCATGATACCTCCTCCTCATGACACATCGCCTCCTCACGACACCCCCTCCCCATGACACCCCCTCCTCATGACACCCCCTCCTCATGACCCCCCTCCTCATGACCCCCCTCCCCATGACACCCCCTCCTCATGACCCCCCTCCTCATGACACCCCCCCATGACACCCCCTCCTCATGACACCCCCTCCCCATGACACCCCCTCCTCATGACCCCCCTCCTCATGACCCCCCTCCTCATGACACCCCCTCCTCATGACACCCCCCATGACACCCCCTCCTCATGACACCCCTCCTCATGACACCCCCTCCCCATGACCCCCTCCTCATGACCCCCCTCCCCATGACACCCCCTCCTCATGACACCCCTCCTGATGACACCCCCCATGACACCCCTCCTCATGACACCCCCTCCCCATGACACCCCCTCCTCATGACCCCCTCCTCATGACCCCCTCCTCATGACACCCCCTCCTCATGACACCCCCCCATGACACCCCCTCCTCATGACACCCCTCCTCATGACACCCCCTCCCCATGACACCCCCTCCTCATGACCCCCCTCCTCATGACACCCCCTCCCCATGACACCCCCTCCTCATGACACCCCTCCTGATGACACCCCCCATGACACCCCCTCCTCATGACACCCCCTCCCTATGACACCCCCTCCTCATGACACCCCTCCTGATGACACCCCTCCAAGAGGGAGACTCAAGCTGATAATTCAGATTGACTAGCTCCACTTCGATTCCCTTAGATTTAGATTTGTTTCAGTTTTCTTGTAGATTAATTTGTACTCTTTTCCCTTCGTTTTTCAAGACTCCTTCAAGTTAATTTCACTCCTTTTAGAGTTTTCAGTTATTTTTGAGTTTCGCTAAGTTTTGACTTAGTCATTTCTGTATCTACCCTTTTGTTAAGCTTTTAGCGCACATAGTTAATCAAAGCCTTAGTGTACGTCAGCAACTTTGATGATTACGTACTTATTTCAACTCATTTTGACGAGCCTATATCACTATTAGTAATTCTGTTAACGCTGCGAGCAAGGCCAGCTCTAAGCGTTCATCAGAGTTATAAGTAGTGACAATCAGTACATCGCCGACCCAAGCCTCCACCTGCCGACGTCCAGCCTGACCGAGACGTCTTCCGCATCTTTGTGACGGACACCACGGGACCTGAAGGCCAGTATCTGCCAGACGAACGGATTAGAAGCTGAGAACGGGAGGAAACTCCCGTGTTTCGACTTCCATCTACCGGACCTCTGAGCGACACCATCTGGACCCGTCTCCGGCCCGTGGTCACATCACAAAGTAGGCTGGCTCATTTCTTCAGGGTGGCGAATTCTAAAATATTATTATAGACTTCAATTTCACTCATTCAGTTCTTTCTCTGTTAGCCCGGTCGCAAATATCCTCTTTCTCTTCACCATCAGTAATCAGAAGGAATTTGTATACTCTCATCCATATAAACATATTAGGGCGGCACGGTGGTGCAGTGGTTAGCACTGTCACCTCACAGCAAAAAAAAAGGTTCCGGGTTCGAATCCGGTCCTGGGCCTTTCTGTGCGGAGTTTGCATGTTCTCCCTGTGCTTGCGTGGGTTCTCTCCGGGTTCTCCGGCTTCCTCCCATCATCCAAAAACATGCACCTCAGGTCAGGTTACCTGGCGCCTCGCTAGTGGCAGCCTGCTGCAGCATCTCCCCCCTGAGAGCCCCCCTGCTGTAGTGAAGACATTTCCCCTCGGGGATTAATAAAGTGTATAAAATCAAAACTAAAAAAATCCATCATTTAGTCACTTACTGTGGGAAGTTATCCAATAAATCCTCTTTAATTAGACCCAACTGTGTCATGGTGGTATCTTCCTGAGTATATCAAAGGATTTGAGTTCTGATACGAGAATTACAATTTAGGTTATGATTGACTGATTTCATATTGATTTTGAATTAATAATGTGTCCACTATTAGACTGGTGCCCCTTCTAATAACGAGAGCAAGATTTAATCCTCACAAATTAAATTGATATCACGCTACAATTGTGTTAATCTCTCCTCTCATCAACCTTGTTTTCATTAGCACCAAACACCAGACCCAGTTAGCACCTTGATGGTGGCCAAAGTAGCAGCACATTCAAATCTAGATTGAACCAAACTCAGTGGCGTTATGACAGCAAGATAACGGATAAATTCAGCAACAGATCTACTTGTCTTACTGAAGATTTTGAGGCACGTTAACTGTATAATATGGCTACTAAAGGTTATTTTCACCTTTACTTACAGAAATACAGAAAATGTTTCTTGAAATAGGAGACACTTTACTGAAACAGCTTTTTATAGATATATCTAGTATATATAAGATATAGCTTAGATATTATATTTTGAATATCTCTTAAAACGGCACGGTGGTGCAGTGGTTAGCACTGTCACCTCACAGCAAAAAAAAAAAAGGTTCGGGGTTCGAATCCGGTCCTGGGCCTTTCTGTGCGGAGTTTGCATGTTCTCCCTGTGCTTGCGTGGGTTCTCTCCGGGTTCTCCGGCTTCCTCCCATCATCCAACAACATGCACCTCAGGTCAGGTTACCTGGCGCCGCGCTAGTGGCAGCCTGCTGCAGCATCTCCCCCCTGAGAGCCCCCCTGCTGTAGTGAAGACATTTCCCCTCGGGGATTAATAAAGTGTATAAAATTAAAAAAAAAAAAAAAAAAACTTGTAACAGACTATGCCAGTATTAACCTGGCTCAGATACATATGTTTACTTTGTGCTTTAATCAGGATTGTTCAGTGTTTCCCATTTGATTTCCGGGGTCAGTCTGTGATGCTTTCACCATCCCAACCAGTACCATACATAAAGCAAGAAAAATACACTTGAGTTACTCAATGCATGTCCCCAGGGTAAGGAGTATTTTCAGCTTTCACAAGTTCAAACAGTGATCTCCTGCTGTCACTTTTGGCCACTACTGGGCTTGCTGAACTGTCCTCTCTTGCCTCTTTTGTTTTTCTGTCCTTTCAGTGTCCAGTCCGTCAGGCCTTTGTGCACTGTGCCTCCACAGCAGCTATGTCACTTTGAGGATACATACGTGTCGGTCAGTAACATACAAAGTGGATGCACCTCAGCAAGAATAAGTAAACTGTAGTTTCCTCTTGGTTTTTCAATAACAACTGTTTTTGTTTACTTCCAATATGGGATGAGCCTTTTACAAATAATTAATGTAGCTGTGATTTAAATGTGTGCCGTATTAGATCATACCCGCATCCAGATATAACTGAAGGAGAAAAGTAACTTGAGGAGAAAAAGCTGTCAAAATAGATTCATTTAAATGCCGAGAAACATGTTTTTGTGAGGCTATATCTTGATTCATATATTGATATTTCTGTTTGTTGTTGTTTTTTATCCTATAAAGACATTGCCTTAACTCTAAAAAGAATATTTCTGCATCTATGCCATGAATCAGCAAATGAATGCTAAAAGTCGAAGAACAACAAACAGAAAAGGACTGTTTTCTCTTCAAAAATAATTATTTTCAGTAATAATACAAGGATTACAGTGTGCAAAGGTCATTCATTAACCGTTCAGAATGTGTCTGCATTAAGGATATAATTATTATTAATGTCAGCATCAGTAAATTAGTAAATACTGTGAGCTGTGATCAGTGGAGTTTGTGAGACAATAAATGAGTAAATATTGATAATGAAGCATAATGATATTAATGTGAATAGGTTATGTGAGGTTGCATTTGATGATCACATCACAGCATAAATGTTCATTACTGACTTTGGTAATAGTAGTTTGTTTTACAGGACACTGTAAACGGTTAGGTCGAGTACTTGTTACATTGTGGAGAACAACAAACTGACTATTACCACTTTGGGAAAACTCACTTTTAACAGGAAGAAACCTCAGAACCAGACAAAGAGGTGCCTCGACCAGTTGGGGGATCCTGTTAATACAGGGCTAAAGGGAAGCTGTATGATTGAGTAAACATAAGCTACAGTGTGTGTATTGAAGAAAGAACACATCACCCTGTTAAAAAGTGTGGCACACGGATGTGGCTTTAACTGTTTTTGTTCAGCAGTGAAGCTGAAATATGTGACTGTGGCTGGCTTAGGAACTTGATGTGTGGCTGTTGAAACTTTAAACCAAACGGACTGTGGCTCCTTGTTGACCCCTGACCTAATCACTTTCTCTTCTTCCAGGACACACTGATAATAATAAAAAAAAACAATGTTTTATGAAGATAACAAGAACAAGAAGCAAGTAGAAAACATATTTGCTCTGCAACATGCAGTCAATTTAAAAGTTAGAAACCAAAGTCATTATTGGCTTTGGCTGATTTCTTCATCTACAGCATCCTTCGTGTGTGTTGCTGGTCCACAGCCCACACTATGTGGAATGAAAATGTATGGCTCGTGCAAATATGATTACAATGTGCAGTGCACATTTGTAGAGGAGATTTTTTAAACCTTGTTACACAGCTGCCAATCCCCCAGTCTGATTGGCTAACATGCTACAGCCAGCTATTTTGTTTTTCCTTTTGCAGTTAATGGTTCACTTCACTCCACCATACCTGGAGTTACACAAAATGATAGGACGTGTAACAATGTACCATTGTAATTAAAATAATTCTCCAAAAAACACACCTATTATTTATTAAGAGTATTGCACTCCCATAACGTTGGGAGAGAAAGTGTAGCCTGGCTCCACCGGATGGTTGTTCATAGCTTCATCTTTCCTGTGATTATTCAAACCCTGTTTACATTAGGGTTAGCTTAATGATGAGTGGACCAATCAGCGACCAGTAGGGGTGGCTAAGTGTGATGATGTTAAAGTAGTTCCAACCACGGTGGTGATTGGTAGAGTCTCAGTGTACAACATATGGTATATGTTGGTCAATGCAAATTGGTTAAAAGCTGCTCCAATAATTTCAGAATTAACTGGAGGTGAAGACATGATTTCATTGTGGTGGGCCTTCACCCATCACATGAAACTACTGGAAACAATTATAAATGGAGTGTGGCCAGAACCCAAAATACATACACAGTGAATTTGGGTCTGTTACCAGGCTAGGCAAATTTTTAAGAAAAAAGATTGGTCAATAAGACTCACAGAGGCTAAACACTGCATTTAGCATTAAACTTTGCAACCAAGGGGCATCTATTGGGTATTATACCCTCTCTGTTGGATCCACTGACATCACTATTGTGTAACCAAGACTTCCGCCAGAGCCACAGTTAGTTTATACAATTGTTTTCATGGCTTGAGTTATGAATTAATTCACCTAAAATTTAAGTAGCAAGTAAATTTAAGTAAAAGCAAAGGAAATTCAAACATTCCAAGCTCTCCAATTTGATGTATATTTCACTTTAAATCAATAGTTTGACTTTTCAATCATGTCTGGGTTTTTTTGTGTTGAGGCAGGCGCTTGTCATTATTGTGGCAACAACCTCACTGGATATTTTAAGTAGAAATTAAAAGTAGTAACATGTAGAGCAGTTATAACAAATATAAAAACATCTCTAACCTTCAGTGTCATAAATAGGCTGTCAGTACTTTAAACCTTGACAACATGGTGCCTGAGAAACTGTCATCTTTGAACAACATCAACCTTTCTTATTTTTCAACAGAACTCCCTTTTTGGTCATCACTGGGCACATTCTCTCATCGCTGTCCGTCCCCCATGGACAAAATCACACTTCAAGAGCAGAGGTAGAGGAAGTAGAAAGTGAAAATGCAAGAATATGTCAAATATAAAACCACATCAGAGATAATTCATCCGTTCAACAAATTGGTCTTTGTCATTTCCTTCCTGTCCTTGATTTAAATCATCATTTTGTAAATTGTATAATGCTCAGTTCAGACCATGAGTATTTGGACAATTACACATGTTGTTCAGGCTCTGTGCCTCAGCATCTTCAATTTAAAAAAAAAAAACGTAATCGATTCTACATTAAAGTGCCAAGTCTCAGCTTTAATTTGAGTAGGTTTACATCAGTTATAACTAACTGCATGGGAGATGTAGCCTATAAGTCAATGACTGTCTAAAGTCTTGGACTGTCAGACGCTTCGTGTCTTAATGCTTTCCCAGACTCCCATCTTTAGTTCTTGTGCATTGTGGGTATCTCTGCCTCTTGTCTGGTCTTCTGCTGGAGACATGCAGCTCACTCAGGTTGAGATCATCGAATTGAATGAATCAGTCAATTTTATTGCACCACTTCACCCTGAAAACTGCTTCCATTGCTCTGACTGTACATTTTGGATCAGTTTCCTAAATAATGAGTTTTTGTAAGCACCCAGAATGCTCCTATATACCTCTGGATTCATCACGTTGCTTCCATCATAGCCATAACAGAAGCACCTCATTGTTTGACATATGAGCTGGGGCTTTGGCTCATGAGCTGCTTCCTTTTTTCATCCACCATGTCCTCTTTCACTCATTGTAAAAAGGTTGATTATTGTTTCATCAGTCAGAACTTTGTTTGACTGGTTTCTTTTGGGATTTTCTGGGAACTTCAGCCTGCTCTTTTAGTTTCTTGAGTCTGACCAGTGATTTACATTGTGTGATGAATCCTTTGAAGTTCTGATAATTAAGTCTTTTCCTCTTTGTTGACAAGGAAACATGTTCGCCCACGGACATCGCAGAGAGCATTTCTACTTGATGTGCAGTCATAGATGGGTTTCTCATTAATATACGGACACAAAAGGCAGCTCACAATTCTCAATCAGTCGGCTCTGAGCTTTGTGTGAGCTCCATGTGGCTGGACTGATGTTCAAACAACACACAGCTGCCCAAAAACATAAAGCAGCCGGGTGTCTAAAACTATTCGTATGACAAAATCATGGAAAATGACTGATGTTCAATGGCCTTGTTTGGTATAAAAAAAAATATATATATTTTTTTTGTTTCACAATTATTTAAAATGTCCAAATCAAGTACAGTTTAAGGATAAAATGAGACCCTACAATCAGTTTTAAAATACACACACATTTGAGATTTTTCTGTCCAATTTCTGTCCGAAAATAATGGACGCAAGCCTATTATATCTGTAGTGTATATAGGTGAGCTTCCATGTATTGATTGTACAGTAAAAACACTGAAAACCTTTTGTTACATGTTCTTCATCCAGACTTTTTTTTTTCTCCACAGCTGGGTGTTGTTAATGAGGTCTATAGACAGTAAACATAGAATATGCAGCAGTGTTTTTTTTTTACTTCACCTGCTTTCATTTAATAAATATATCTATGGAACCCAGTGAATATATCCATTAGTTTGACGTTTTGTGACTCTCTTCCCTGTTTGTGTCTCCCTCCTACCAGTACACAGTCTGTTTTTGGTGTCGTCTCACATCAGCAGTTTCTCTGCTAATGAGCTGTGGCTCTGATTGGCAGCTGGACCAGAGGCCCCGCCAGGAGGCCACTGAGCGAAGACATACTGGGTTAGTTTAGAGCAGAATGGTCCAGATCCAGTGCCTGCTCTGACACCGAAACACAATCTCAATGAAGTAAACAAGAGACCTTTATTTTTAATAGTTCTTGACTGCTGAATGTGAGGTGTTGTTGTGTCTCCAGTGTAACATTTTCCTTGTTATGTCCAATCTGTTATTTTTCAGTTTTTCCTAAAAATATGCGAGACACATTTCACATTACCGGACGAGCACATACACGTCCTTTTGTACAGCTGCTGAGTAGTTTTGGCCTGTACAGACTGTATCTGGCAGAAACATCTTTTGGCTTCATTGGGTTGTTGACAGAAGAGAACTGCTGTCACAACTGATCTATAATAAATCAATGGCGCTCTAAGGAAAACACCTGTTTCTTTCTCATTTGCAAAACTATAAGCATTGAGTCTGTTATCAGAATACTGAGCAATTACAGTGATGGTTGGACTTTTCCAGCACTGAAACATATGCAGGAGTTCAATGTTCTGAGCGATACAGACCCAAAATCATACCCTTATATATATATATATATATATATTTGGCTGAATGGTGATACACAATGTATATATCTGTAATTTCTACGAAGTTGGCTGAATGCTCATTTGCATGTTGTTTTTAACACCAATAACAGGCTGCGATGCTGTGGTAAGTATATCGTAACAGCTAACTCTGCTCCACCACCATCAGCGTATCGACTACTGAGGTCCTGTTCTATCTCCTGCCTTCATTTCAGAGATTGCTCCATTATCGCAGCCTAATTGCTTCCAATTGATCTCTCCTTATTGCACTGACAACATAGCTCAGGTGTGGGTTTATTGCCGAGTCTAAACCTATCATACAGCAGCTTAATTCACCAGCACAAAAGAATTGCAAGACGTATGCAAGACGTAATGTGTTTGTCTCCAAAGCTCCACAATGAATAGATGTCAGAATATAAAAAAAAAAAAAAAAAAAAACTTTTCTACCCAACAATTTAGGATTTAGGATTTAGCAGAGATGTGAAAATAAGGACTGAGAAATGACACTTGCAGGCAAAAAACATCATGAGACTTGACTCAAGTATCCATAAATATTGAAACATGCTCGTATGCATGTATTTGTGCCATTTGGAGCCACTTCAAATTTAATAATTAATAACATACTGTAACCATGACGCATGCAAGTGGCAACCCAATGGGACATCATCCATTGATTTGTGAACTGCTGCTTTAAAGCCCCCAGTCTGGCATTTTGGCATCTTGTTTATTTTGCAGCTACAACTGACCATATGTGGAGGAGAGGAGGAGCAAAGATACCAGAGTGCACCCCGGGCATGTCAATAAAAACAAACCACTCACTTAGAGAGGCACCACTAGAACACTGATCAGAGAGACTGTATTTAGATAAAGACAACACAAAATGCATACAGTGAGAGGGACTTGTGATAAAAATAATTTAAAAAAAATTGTACAGCTTAATGATACATTTTCTAAATTGCTGAAAAAAAACATTAGAAATCTCAGTAACCTAACAGTTACGAATATGAAATGGTTAACACAAACTAACAGTTGAGACAGATTGAAACATCATTATTTTGGATTGGCATGTCATTAGTTTAAAGGTTTTTGAAGGGTGCAGCCATGGCAGTTATAATTAATGACTCCAGCAATTTCAACGCACACGGTCATATGGAAACTGTAACATTCTGTCAAAAATATGATCTGATCTCTGATCAGCGCAGCCAGTGGGTATTCTGCGTGGGTTGAGCATTGGCTCTTTAAAGGAGGGAGCAGTGTGGTTAAGCACTCTGTAATTCTTTACCCTGGAAACACATATCATCACTGAAACTCTTCCAACTCAGAGTTCAGTCACTAGTTTCTTTTGCAGAGCTCTCATCCATATCCCACTCTATTAGAGGTGGAGACGGGAACTAAGATTGTCATGCATAGACGTCTGCCAATGACACGAGAGCAGGTTCCATCCACTGAAGAAGGAATGAAGTACAGCCAAAAGCACACAGCTATAAAGAGCAGCTTGACATTCAAGCTATCTGTTTCCATCTTCTACTTGTTTGTCTGTCACTGTAACTACTGAAGTTTACCGGTTTACCTGAAGCTCTTTGGTAACCAGTTTTAGCTGTTACATAACAGTTTCACGATATTACCATTAATGTAGCCTGTAGCCTTAGAAAACCAAGCCGGATTGAAATGTTTAATGTCTTTAATAAAGCCACTTGAATTTGGCTACCTATAATTGTGTATCAAATCTCTTTCAGGTTTCATCTGAATATGGTACACTAGAACTGACAGGTGTAAATTGTGTCAGTTAGAAATATATTTATTTTTTTCTAAATAAATACCACATACCATGGAAGCCCAGTTATCATTTATAATGACTCCTTTCTTAGTAGAGCCATCTGAAGCCTCCATTGTGTCACTGTCTGCACTGCACAGTGGTGTTTTACTCAGTTCCCCCACATCGCTGCTGTGTTGTTTGTGTGTGTGGGCCCCATTGGTGAAGGTAAACGTCGTGGGCAGTGCTTGTGTCAGATCGCATAGCAAGGAGCTCGGAGTGATTATGCCGCCCCTGCAGTCTTCTTGGACAGAGTATAAATTGGATGTGGCAACAATATTCTGAGGGAGCCATGGGAGTGGACAGATAGACTTTCCAGGGAAAAGCACTGTCATGCACACAGAGCTGGCTGTATTCTCTCGCTGATGCCATGTTGGTGGCATTAAGACATCTCCAGTCTGATACCTTTGAACTTTGAGGAATAAAAGGGTGGAATAAAAAAGGGCAAGGGCTTGATGTTTTATTTTCCATCAGAGATATTTTGAATCCTTCTCACTCTTAACTCCCACCTCACGCTCTTCTTTCATCCTCCCATCTTCTAGCCTCTGATGCCTGTGGTCCTCATTAGTAGGAATAACTAAAACAAATGTGGATCTCAATGTCGGACTGAGTGGACAGAATGTCCATCAACCAAATAAACACAATCCATCCTTTGTATGGACATTTAACTGAGGCAAAAATGACAAAATATCCATTTCTGGGATTAGAGTATCTACTTTTTCCATTGGATACCTATTCATTTTTTGTGTTTTGCTGAAAGCCAAGGGAATGTATTGTTGAATAATCCATCAGCCGAATACTTGTCTGACAACTCTGAAGTATCAGGACTGGAGGCGACGTGCAGTTCAAGTTGTTAAAACTACAAAGAGCAGCAAAAACCTGACGGTTGCCATCCATGGTTTTGGTGCTGTGGAAAAGCTTGCTTGGTATGTTGGTATTTACTTAATCATGAGGTGCATGCTCCTCCCTGACTTTATATCTGGTTTGTTCAATATTTGTTGTTTAATGCAAATGTTTTAACTTCTACTTTGACACTTTGAGTATTTTTTTTAGAGGCTGTTCATTTTTAGATGCTATCTCAGTTTCTCTTTTGAATGATGTTGTTGTTGTTTTTGTTTCTTTTGGATTTTAGGGTAATCCATTTCACTTTGTCTAGTGTATTTTTCATATTTTGAGATTGTGGGAACTATGATCACATTGGTATTTCCTGGCTCAAGTAACTGGCAAAGATGTCAGCCAGCCATCCAAACTTCACAACGTGACTGACATCACTGGTTTTGTTTTTAGCACTGCAGATGACAGCACTGATCTGTCCTTCTTAATAAGAGGTCAAAGAAGAAGATAATTTACCCTCAATAAGCAATTAAATAGAATATCAAATCAGAATTTAGTATTAGGGCTTTAACATCTATCATTTGTTCAATGCTCAGAAGTCTACAGCGTATGAGCATCTTTTTGACTTTTTTACTTTATGCCCTTCAAAATGCATCAACCAGATGGCACTACCTATTAATTAGCGCTTCACACCCTAGTTTCAAAGTTGAGGGATCAATCCCATTGTCATTTAAATCTCAGTCCTGGTAACCTAGGACCTACCTCATACAAGGGGCTGTGGGTCAGCAGACAATGGAAAGCTCATTTACTTCTATGCACTGCATAGCTTCCCCTTGCAGAAAATGAATATGTCATTAGCCTGGTTAACCCAAGAGGTAAATTGTTTTAAATCCAGGCTGCGCTATATGCATTATGTAGAGTCATCCTGGATCTAAGCTGGACCATTACTTTAAAGCATGGAGTCTACTTCGCAATTCATTTGAAATGATTGTTCGCAGAGAAAAAAAGAAAACCTCATTTATTTTTAATTTACATGTGATATCGATTTCATGCACGCATGACTAACCTGGCTCCAAAAACAAAACAAAAAAAACCTCAGTTCTTCAAAATGAATTATCCTCTGAGGGATTTGAAATGTTCTACATTGTTCTTTTCATGTCTATGGAAAATCCCAAATATACTTTTAAAAGCTCTTTGGAGAGCAAATCAAATGGAATAAATGTCTGCAGATCCCTCTGAGATACCGAGAGGAGTGAAAAAATGAGGCAAAGTGTGTTAGGACTGAGCTAATGAAAAATGTATTAATATGATTGAAGTGAGAGAAAATTGATAAAGACTGACTATACATGTATACATTAAACACAAGTCAATACGAATATTTGCATTGTAAATTCAAATGTAGAGGCACAGTTAAAAGATAAGCTTTTATTCTCCAAAAGTGGGTCAGAACTGACCTGTGGGAATTATCATGTATTACTGTCAGGTAT
Organism: Brachyistius frenatus; assembly: GCF_029030835.1. Taxonomy (NCBI): domain Eukaryota; kingdom Metazoa; phylum Chordata; class Actinopteri; family Embiotocidae; genus Brachyistius; species Brachyistius frenatus. The sequence continues at coordinate 5,070,708 of NW_027210624.1, forward strand.
TTACAGTATTTATAGTGTGAACCACAACTCAGCTGCCCTTAGTGTAACCATGCAGCTACAAATACTCTACAAAACTACACTATTTACAATTGATGCATGCAATTGATGTTTTTTACATTTAATTAAGATAATGTTAAAGAGTGGTTGCTGTTAGGGTTAGGATACTGTCCAGTGGTTATTGACATAAGTAAGTAGCTCCCTTTTTTTAATGTATTGTTGACCTGACGGCCAGATTTACTGTACCATTGAAATCATCGGAGAAATGCTCAATGAGGAATGACTGATGAGGCTGCACTGAGATAAAGATCTGAACAACTCATGTTTCTTACTCCTTTTTTCATGACAACTTAACTTTACACATTTTTCAATAATTCTTCCATTGAATGTATTACTGTTATTACTATTGTGTGGAGCATGCATGTTGCGTGCCTGCATGGATTTGCTTCATTCATCCAAAGACATGCACGTTAGGTTAATTGGTGTATCTAAATTTCCCGTAGGTGTGAAGGTGAGTGTTCATGTCTGTTTCTGTTTGTCTTTCTCTGTTGGCTCTGAGATGGACTGATGATCTACGGATCTAGGATAGGCTGTAGCTTACCCGTGACTCTTTGAATAAGTAATCGCACTACTTCACAAGTCACAGTTATATTACTTGTTACTTAACTTTCATTACTTGCTGCTGTTCCATCAGGTGGCTTTTAATAAGTCAAAATCCTCCACAACCACTCATTGCAGCTTGTATTTAACAAATGTTGAAACAAGATATTGCAGTTGGACCACCGGCAGCCTTGCGGTTTGGAGGGATTTACTGACCACCCTGCACACACTCCGATGCACATTTACCAGTGGCAAACCTCAGCAAACCAACTAAGAACACGCAACATGCAAATAACACAACTTTCAAATTATCAAGAGTCAACCCCCAACTACAACCCAAACCCCCCCGGCCAAGCTAACATGCATCAAATCAGTCTACATACTGAACACTGATATCAGGCTTACAACTCGCCTTAAGTAAGACAGCAAAACATAATGCATCATTACTGGAACAACTGGAGTCTCAAATGATAAAACCTTACATGTTACGGAATAACGTAATTACATTACTGAAATGTGTTTCTGCCCAGTCAATTGTTTGTGATCCACTTCTGGAAGAGTGTAGTTTCCACTGGCTTGAGCATTTAATGGTTAGATACAGTAAACTGGTCAAATAAAGTGTCCAAGTTTCAAAGAAAATTCAGTTGCTGGTGAGGAATACAACTCTTAAACGTGACACCTTAGTCAGCTCCTGCAGATTTAGAAACGTCACTGAATTTGGACGAGGGAGACAGAGGAGACCAGAAATTGGATTAGCCAGTTGGATGTGATGATAAGGCAGTGAGGACGGCCGGTGCAGCGCCTCCGTGGCCGTTCTGATAACAAAGCTAATCCATCCATCTTAACCTCCTGGCCTCTGCTTTGATTCCCCTCATCAAACATCCCACCGCCCTATTGTTAGCCATGTTTGCTGCCTGTCCTGCTGCGGCACTCTGGCCATAACTCTTCACTCTGCAACATGGTGAGTGGGTCAACTATTAATTTAGGTGAAGTGCCACTGTGTCTGCGCCTGCTGTTCAGCTCAGCAAGGCGAGCCGAGCTGCTCGGCTGAATAAAAGAGACATGCTGCCTGTCATCTTTCACCTGCCTGCCACCCACGCTCCTCTGGGCCTTCTTCACATGCACTTGTCTTCCAAAAGTGCCCACCGTGACCGGCAAGACAAATTGCGATATTACGGCAAAACTATCAGCAGGACATTTACTGTGGCCAAGAGTTAAGCTGGAGTCATAAGTCAATCGTAACCGACAGCCAGTTGTTGAGGATGAAAGGCAGACAGAAGGGGCAGAAGAGGGAGGTGGCAAGGTGGGAAATGAAAAGATGTGTTTGAAACCAGGGAGTGTTTAACAAAGGTGAGACCAGGCAGTCAGACTTATTTTATTATATTTCAGTGCATCCTGTTTTGGTTCATTCTTCTTCCATGAAACCTTTACCTGGTAGAGCAGCATCTCGATCTCACATTCTGAGGGCAAAATAATGGCATGCAACTTTAAGGTTCCACCGTAGTGGTAATTTACCTCTGACCACACTTTAGTGAGAAAACATATGAACAAAGTCAAAGTATTGTGTTTCGATACTCCCTACCAGCAGAATGTCAGTGGGAAAAAGGTTTAAATTAAAAGGACAATTTAATGATAAATATTTCTGATTCACTGGAATGAATTTGTTTTTCTTACCAGAAGGTTTTGAATAAATAAGGTCAAAGTTTGGTAACAAGGTATTCCGTTTTTTTTTTTTTTTTACATTTATACTGTGTATACTGTACATTAGATAAGACCTCTTCACTTTATGCACACTTTATTGTAAAGATGTATTTTAATGGATAACATAACAACTACACTCAATGACAGACAAATTCCTGAATAAAACATAGCTGCTCAAACTCAGCGATGAAATCAGATATTTCTTTTAGGTTTGTAACCTACCACACACGTCATATGCAGGCAACAATAGCACTTGCATATAAGAGTCAATTATTGTTGTATAAACTACTCATTGTAGAATTACAGCAGAATTATGCTCCTTCGAAAGCTGTTTTAGAAACTATATGTCGCCTCGGAGCCTCTCAAAGTACCCTAAATGCCAAATGTATATCTATTTGGTTTATTTTTATTTGGGGTTTCATCAAAAGAGAAGGACATGAAACCTGGTTCCAAAAGCAAGTGTCCTCTTTCCTTTCCTGCCTTGTTACCTGGTAATAATTAACCAGGCTACAGTGTTATCCTGTATGATGTTTTACAGTTTATTTGCAAATATGCAATGGTGTAATTTGCAGGCTGTAATCAAAAGCACTGCTGATCAATCACATAAGCCAACTATACAGAATTATTTAGTGATGAATGACAAAAAAATGTGGAGATCCAATTTTATTCCAGCGCTGGCCCTCTTCCCTGAGTGGATATTATACATTTGAGGAGTTAAGTTTGAGAAAGGCTGTGTAAATAAAGCTGTCAAGAGGGGAGTGTCTCTTTCATTAAAGTAAATTCAGTCTGATTAGACAAATTGATGTGATCAGCACTGCACTGCTAGACTGCATCCTCTGACTTTCTTAATCAGGCTGCTGTGTTGGAGCGTTTTTATGGTCATTATATGCCTGTAATCATCAGACTGCACGTGTCTCCAAAGGACGCAGTGTGTTTGTTTGAAGTGTGACTGCTGCATCCCTCTGCTCAGCCTGCTTCAACATAGCATGCACAACCCTGTCATGACTTCATTAATCCTAACTGGAAGAGCCACTAGTTAGTTTAGCGAAACTGAACTAAAGCAGAGGATCGAGTCACTCTTAATGAAGCAAGACTTTCATCAATAGAAGTCCTGCTTTCCCCGAGCCTCCTCACTGTAATACCCCCCAGGTAGCTGCTCCTGACAGCTGCTCCCTTGTTTGAACATCAATTTCATTTTCAGCACTCCTTTGCCCCTGCCTCACCGAATCCCACAACAATTACGACACAGATAAAGTGTTCTTTGGAGGAATGCTGCTAATGAAATGTGGCCTTTAGGGCCACTCGTGTATAGTTATGTGTCAATGCAGTGGAATTGCTCTGGGCTAATAGTGTGTCACCAGCTTACAGTTCTGTCCACAGCCAGGACTTTCTATTAACTATCATGCGAAAAATATTTGAGCAGATTTGTTTATTCTAATTGTTTTAATGTGGAAAAAAAACAAAACATGTTTCATCTCTCAAAGGGAAGCCCTTCTTTTCACCCATAAAATATGTTAGGATTTTATGATGTTTATCAAGGATATATGTGTGGCCACATAGGAGAACAATCCTATTTCACGTGTATTAATTTAATAATTCATGGAATCAAGGTGAGCTGGTAACCCTCCGAGATAGTGTCCGTTCAAACAATTACACAATTATATATATAAACACATTGAGTAATTTAACTTCTTGTCGCTGAGGAAACTTTGTCTTTTTCAACCTTTAGACGACTTGTTTTCAACTAAGATTTCATGTGTAGGACACCCAACAGCAGTTGGACACCCCACATTGACTGACAGTCAAGCAGTCTTTCTTTTTCTCTTTTTTTTAGGTTTAGGATTATTCTTACACACAGACATTAAACCAGCGTGAAATTTCCACACTAAAGTGAGTACGTGATGTCAGCAGAAGTGACCCTGTACCTCAACGTCAAGTCCCTCACCCGTCAGCCATGTAGGTGGTGGGGAACACAGCCACAGTGAGGCCAGGATCAGGGGATGTTTTGACTGCACCGGTCCTTGACGGCCTTCGTCACCAGTAGGATATGTTGGTTTGGAGGGGGGCCATGAGAGGCCCTGGTGGCGGTGGTGAACTGGCATGCCTCCCACACAGAAACTATGGAGTGAGCAACGAATGGTTCCTTTCGCCCGGTGCCACCGAAAGCAAAGTGGTTGAGAGATTGGCGGCATTCAACAAACAAACGAGAGTGGGCGGATTTTGTGATTATCATATAGCCTATTATCTTTGTAGTAAATAATCTAATCTGGTTTGACTTTGTTACTGCGTCGGGTAAAGCCAAGAGGCAAACCACCTTTACATCAACCATTTGGTTTCTGCACGGCCGTTTTGAGACGTCCAGTCTTTTTGGTGTTCGCCATCCAGATTGTTTGGAGGCAGAAGGGACCATATTTGGATGAGTTGGAGAGGAGGGGTGGCGACCATCAGGACACTTCTTCCACCCACCTATACTGGCAACCTGATTGCACTCCAGGCATGTCACTGAAACCAGACTCGCCCCCCAAACATTTTGTATGTTAAGGACCACCATATATTTTGACATATTCATGTCATATTCATTCAAACTAGACCACAAATTGAAATACTGTTCAGAATATACTTTTGTTTAAAGTCAGATGTTTCCAAGTTGAACATATCTGGATGGGATCTGCAAACTTTCTAAATTTTTAGAAAGAAAAAAAAAAAAAAACATACTGTAAATATATATAGAGACAATCAAATATTTAGCTACAATGCAAAACATCTGTGTATCCCAACATAGCAAACTAAACTGTGGGCAGCTGGGTTGTATCATATGTAATGTAGGTACTAAGGTTTTGGTAAGGACAAATAATTAATGGAATAAGAATAAATATCTCTGGTTTTGTTGCATAAAGTTTGACCTTTTGTTAATGGGTCTGACCGCAGTGCTACATTGATTGGAGTACTTATGTAAGACAACAGTCATGGTCAGTTATGAATGTAACTTATTTTCTCTGTAACATATCTCCAAACAGTGTCCTCAAAAGTTCTCCGTGGTATTGACACTGACAGTTTGGCAAGATATGTACAACGTCTACAATTTATCCCTTATATAATCCCCGAAAAAATACATCTATTCACTCATAATACCTGTTACATAAGCTGAATATTATATTATTGTCAAATCCTGAACTGAATAAGCCTATGTCCTTGGCAGCCCACGTCTTTTTTCCTTTGTTGGTGTTACTGTGTAGATCGTAACAAAGAAATCCAAATGATAAGGCCTGTACACACTTTGAATTTGTGACACGTCAAACTTCACTGATGATAAAGCTGTTCATCAAAAGGAATAAATGTGTTTTCCAAAAAAAGACAAACAATACACCTTGGATTTATTTATTTTTTCCTTTTATGATCACTATTATGACAACGTCTGGTGAAGTCAGACTGTAGATTAATGATGCGTCATCACTTCCTTCCATTGAACATAAGTGAAACCAAAATATTGCTTTAATGGATACCTGTCGATAGCATTGTCGCCTCACAGCAAAAAGGTTTGAATCTGGGTCTGGGCCTTTCTGTGTGGAGTTTGCATGTTCTCCGTGTGCCTGCGTGGGTTCTCTCCAGGTACTCCGGTTTCCTCCCACCATCCAGAAACATGCACCTCAGGTTAATTAGTGGTTCTACAAATTCCCCTCAGGTGTGAATGAGAGAGTGAATGGTCTTTGTTTCCGTCTGTCTCTATGTGGCCCTGTGATGGAGTGGCGACCTGTCCAAGGTGTACCCTGCCTTCACCCAAAAGTAAGCTGGGATAGGCTCCAGCCCCCCCGTGACCCTGTTCAGGATAAAACGGGTATAGATAATGGATGGATGGATACCTGTCGGTTGCTCAGTAATGGCCGGGTGGTGTAGTTATGGTATTCAGGTCTCACCACCTGCCTTGTCCAAATGTGAGCACAAACCCTTGGACTTAATGCAGCCCAGCTGCCACAGTCTCGACTGTCTTGGACTGTAATGGACGCGCTGTATGCTGATCATTTTCTAGATAAAAAAATATTTGGAACTGCTAGTTGCAGTTTGCTAGCTACATTTCAGAAACGTTCCCCCATAGGTTGGTTGTGATTTTGGGTTTATATTGAGGGCCAGGAAGGTCATGGTACCTCGACACCATTGACGGCGTACTTACGTACTAACACTAATTATTTTGAGTGCATGAGTTCATTTACACTGTCAAGTACAGAAACACGCAGTACACCATAAGTACATGAATGATGCACTCAAAACGGTCCAAAGATGTAGTGTGGAATGCTGAACACTTTCCACTCTACATAGTGAAAAGGGAGGGACCACCAACGTAAAGAATTAAGGTGTCTGAGGAAGATGCAGCTTCTTTGGTACGCCGCACAAAAGTGTTTATTTTTCCTTAAGTACCACCCTGTTGCTGTACAGAAGAATTAGTATATTTGTTGTCTGTTTTGAACAGAGGACACTGAAAACATTCATTTCTGGGTAAATAATATAACTCAGCAGACATGTTGGGAGGTGATGCATTCAAATGCTACAGCTATATGCGGTAAGTGCAGAACTGCAGTGTGCGGTTTGAAACAACTCTACCCTGTCAAATAGGTAGGTAGGTAGGTAGGTAGGTAGGTAGGTAGGTAGGTAGGTAGGTAGGTAGGTATATACTTTATTAATCCCCGAGGGGAAATTTTTTCGCCACAGCAGCATACATACAGGAGCAATAATAGAAACAATAGAATAAAATAATAATAGAATAGAATAATATAATAGAAAACGTCAAGCACGACACATGTTCTAACATGTAACAGTACTATTTATTGGCATACTAAGGCAGAACGCATTTGGAACACACCCCTGTTGTTAATCCCTGATCATTTCCCTGCAAATAACATCACCAGTGCAAGTTTTACGCTTTACTTCAGGGTAACTGTGTGTACAGTATATACAGTCTCCTGCTGAAGTCACATCCTAAGCAAATCTGTTGAAGTCTATATACAAAGTCCATTTAAGGGTTCAAGGTCAGTCAGTCTAAAAAAAATGGGAACTTCTATAACAGAAAGCTTACATAAAAATGAAATGAAATGCACTGTCAGATTTACCACCCTGTTTACTGTGTAAACTCAACTTCTCTTGATGTTTGACAGGCACCTGAAGGCAGCATTGGACTTTTTAGTTGGGTTGATAGGTTGCAATTTATGTACACAAAAATCAGCCTGTCACTGTCAGCTTGGTATGAATATGAAATAAACATCACTGTAAGACTCCAGTGCTAAGGGAGATGGATTTCTGAGATTTGTTGGATAGAAGGCGCTCACACACGCTCTTCAGGATGTTATTCCAGTGAAAGCAGAAGTATGTTCAGGATTAAATAAAGCTTTTTGCAGCAGTGGAGCTGAACTGACCCCCAGAATAACCCCCCTCCATGTAGTCCAGTCCCCTGCTGCTTTGACAAATCTGCACTTTAACAACTGAGCTACACTCAAAGCAGTCAGTGTCATAGAACTTGTTTTATTTATATTCCCCATACTTTCAAAATTGCCAATGAAAATGGAAAAAACTATTTTAGATACTGCAGAGTAATTTCAAAAGAGATTTCAACCTTGATCCCATTTTCAGGTTTCAAATGTCTATTACATTAATTGTTTAGTTCATTTCCTGTTTTTCTGCTCTTATCAAGTCCTATGAATGCCCTCTGCTGTATTCCCACAGCTAAATGTCATAAGCACATTTGTGTGTTATTTACTTAAAATTATGTATTAATCTTTGCAAAAATCTGACTTTTTAATTAGCAGCCCATTTTCACAAACAGGTTAGTTTATGATGAGAAAACCTTATTCATGCATAAGTGCATTTGCTGATGGGAGCTGAGGGGCAACATGTACAATATATCTAGCATTAGCTTGTTGAATTATTACTGATTAGGAGAAATGTGCTCACCAAACAAAAACAATTAATACAAACAGTGAAGAAACAAAGCAAAAGAAACCACATACATATATATATATATATATATATACACACACACACTTGAAAGTGCATTACATAAGGCAAATACATTTATGTTTACAGTATCTGAAGACAAGAAAAGAATAATTAAATATTTTAAAGGCTTTCTAATTTCACACACATTGACTGTGGCTGATTAGTTGTCTGTTCAGGTTGGCCTTTGGTGGAGCTATGGACTATCTGATGATGACCAAATGATGATGAGCAACAATGGGCTCTGTTGCTACCCGTTCTGGACCAGGAAACCAAGGGTGCACATCACCGAACGTAAGATTATCAGGGTTGACCAATCAGAGGCAGAGTAGGGCGAGTCAAGCCTTTGCCAACCGAACCAGGAAAAACATGCATAGAACAAATCAGGCTTGCACAACGAATCGGGTTGTGAAAGACTCCTTCATCTTCATGCAGTGCTGCACAGACTTAAGGTGACCGATGCTGGATTTCAAACGCTGCATGCTGGTGAGAAATGTGTCTGCAGAACGTCATCATGGCTGCAGTTTTCTGAGTCAGGCGCTCTAGTTGTTCTCCGGCTGCACCATCTGGCAACCACCAAGGTAAAAACAAAACTTGGCCCTGATTGGTTTTAGGCTTTTAAGAACTTTAGATCCATTTTCTCCTGTGGTTGTCTCTCCCAGTTTATTTTCATCTGCTCCTTCTGGCAGCTCAGTTCCTACATTTGGGCCCCACACGAGCAAGAAAGCTGTAGTTGAGGAGTTTGTTGTTGTAAAACAGGTACTGCCCTTGCAGTGTGTATTTTTTGGTTGTTAGAATTTCTTTTTCTTTTCAGCCTCCTGACAACATGCAGCCACCACTCCCACCCTGCCCCTCCCTCCACACACCGTTTCTTTGTTTAAAATGTTTTGGTTTCTACGTTTTTCTCATTCATGTCTTTTGCTCCCAGTAAAACAAAGAAGGACATGTTTGTAAAAGTGTTGCTATAGCAGGTATCCCATGTCCCTATTGATATTTTCCAAAAACATTTTCACATTTAGTTTCATGTGCATTCAAAGACTGATGTAAATGTGTGTCTGCTCTGGAAATAGTTTAGAACAACATATTTGTGGTGTGGGTAAACAGTGTGTAAAGGTTTTGCAAAACAGTCTGACATATTGAGGGTAACACTCATGCTTTTTAAATAAAAGCCACAGAACAGCTGCTGGGTTTTTCCACAATGAGTTGTGTGAGCAACCTGCTGCTGTGACACAGGTGCACTGATTTTCCCAAAAGTGTTGGCTTGTTGCTTGTTGATGATACAATTTTGCAAAGGAACAGGTGTTTTGTGTTCATACACACACACACACACACACACACACACACACACACACACACACACACACACACACACACACACACACACACACACACACACACACACACACACACACACACACACATATACAATATGTGCTGTGTAAATGCAGGCCCAATATACACCAACCCTAACATGAGAGAGCAGGTATTGTTGTGCACTCTCTCTCACAGGAAGTAGAAGGTGTCTGACTTGGCAGCAGTATTTGTCCACACCAAATCGAAGTCAGTTGAAGTTGAAAACAAACACAGACAATTATAACGAGTAGCTTGTCCCACAACAGGAAGGCTGAGCAGATACACGAGGGAGCTTTCAATCATGCCTCTGTTATATCAGAATTACCACTTGTAAATCCAAGTACTTAATTACAGGATTACAGGTCACATTTTTCTGGCAGCTCTGATGAATCTAACAGACACTAAAGAGTAGAGACGCACAACAAAATGCAAGCAAACACGGACGTCTTATGTCAGCCAGACTCTGTTGCTAAATATAATCAAACTGCATTTTTGACCCTTACATGTTCAACTCAGTAAAAAGTGAATCTTTATTACAATGCTTGGACACAAAGAATTTGCCCGTTGGGTGGTACAACACTGAAGAAAAGTAGTTCTTGTGTCTTTAAGGTAGGAAGACAGCTGGAGTTCGGTGGTCTCTGCACACCCATACAATCTTCAGAGGACGTCTAATCAGGAAACATCAGAGTGGAAAATCCTGTGCGGGTGGAAGTTTGAGATTTAAAAAAATGATTGAATGAAATCAAATGGATTTGTACAGCACCATTTAACAACACAGGTTATTTCGATGCACTTAACATAGTAAAGTCCTCATAACAGAACTTTTACAACATTATACAGAGGAACCCAACAATTCAACAATTCCCACGTAAGCTAGGAGATAAAAACTCTCCTTCAACAAAGAAAAACCTCCGACAGAACCAGGCTCAGAGGTGGGCGGCCGTCTGCCTCGACTGATTGGGATGAGGAGAGAGGAGCAGAGAAAAGGACAGCATAGAGATCCAAGACATGAACAGTTGATGGGGCAGACCATCACAGAGCAGAGACATGCAACTCCATGACGGGACATCTGAAAAAGAGAGAACAGAAACTATGTGATTGAAGGAACTGAATGGAGAACAATACAGACAATAAGAAAAAACTAGTTGAGTTGACAAATACTTAAATTCACTTAAGTGGCTTTTTAAATTCAGTACACTTCGGGTTTCTGCTCCTCTTTCTTGAGAGGCTTATATTGGCCCCTCACCTGTTAAATTATTGACGTAATATAATGGTGTTTTCATGGAATTACAGATCTTTTCCTCCTCTGTTTTGTGCAAAAATGGGTGTCTATTCTCTCGATGATGCGCAGCAGCATTGAAGCCTGACATGCACGTGTGGCTGCTCAAACATGGGCACAGAGATGAAAACCAAGATGTTCTAAAAACCGCCACGCACATGTAGGCAGCATGTCCCAGAACTAACTCTGTTCACTATTCTCATTGCATTGTGATGTTATTATTGGAGATATCCTTGCACAGTCATATGTATCAATGTCATCAAAGGAAATAAATTGGATCAGTATCCATTCCTTTCTTTACTCTGATGTTTTTGTCTACCTGACCCTTCTAGCGCTGTTGTCCTCCTCAATGACAGCCGGGGTCTACAGAGCGGCCTTTCTGTACTAAATATTAGAATGTGTGAATGTGTTTGTGTGGACCAGTGTGAGAGACTCTCACTTCTAACACCTGTGAAACATTACCCGGATCGGCCGACCTCCGACTCTCTTTTACAATGGCAAATGTCATCAGTGTGCAAAACATTCCTGTAGCAGCTTCTCAGTTTTTCATCAGTTTCACACATCTAAGTGATAACTGACAGGGGTGATATGTCTTTTCATCTGTTGCTACTTCATGCTATATCTGTTTGGAACATGTAGCAGGACAACGTGAACCTTTCTGTTTCTGGTTAAAGTGCCCTCTCCCAACTGCTGTCTCAGCCAGCGGTCATTTGTGACTGAAGAAGCTACACTTTGTTACACATCTGTACAATCAGAGTTGACTGAGTCATACGTTTCTTCAGTAGTGCAATACACCACATCCATTTCAGTTCAACTATCTTCCAGATATACTTCATTTAAATAATAAATTAATGTTTAGTTTATTTATTTAAATCATTTAATCAATAATTTAAACACCAAAAAAATTTTTTTATTTGATATTTCAGGATTTGGATCAAGGAACCCATGAATAATAAAGTTTGCAAAGCATATTTCATTTTGTCATATTCATATTTAATCAGCATTTAAATGGCAATGTTGGATTTAATTTGGAATCAGCAGATACCCAAAGTTACCAACAGATTCGGTTCTGAGTTTTCGACAGAAAATCTAGATCTGGACGTCTCTCCTCCTCATTTGTCATGTCATTAACATCCCAAAGATGAACTTCCAATTTTAGAAGAAAAGAGTAAAAAAAAAAAAAAAAAAAAAGTAAACAAACTACACTTTACCTGAGATGTATATTATGGTCTCATTTCACTCACCCTGATTTCCAAATAGTGATCATGAGAAAATTGTCAGGAGAATTTGGGGAAATTAAGGGAAGTTCAATGTCTCATTAGTGTGGAATTGTCCCATGTGGCCCCAGTGCTGTCTATATCGAGGCTACAATATGTTTGCTGTAACACTGAGTGTAGTGTGTATAATTCACAGTTCTCACAACCTGCCGTATCTTGGCAGAAGTACACAGGGCTGCAGTGATGATGTCTTAACTACCATCTTCAAAGACACAACGCACTGTGTCTACGTTCCGACTGATGGAGATTGATGTTGACACATGTACAGGCAGGTGTCTTTGATGACCGTTCAAGAGCATGTCAGCTACTAATAGGTCTAATCAGAGGAGATAAATGTATGGAACGGCGAAGGAATTCTAAGCCCTCACAGTACAGAAAACATGTTCACTGTGTATATAGACAATATTTAATTATTTCAAAATGCATCCGCTGACAGATGCAGAATCCAGAGATAAAGGAGAAACAGAAATGATACGAAGGAAATTATACACAAGGCTAAAGTTTCATTTAAACATTATAGCGAACCTACTGTATATAGGATATGCATTATTAATAAGATGGTCAGAGAAGTGGAAGGAACATGATATGAGAACAGAAGAGGCTTTCACATGTTCTGCATGAGGTGTCACATACTGGATATGATTCCCTGCGGATAATGGTTGCATGCAGGTCACCACACGCACACGCACGCGCACACGCACGCACGCACGCACGCGCACACGCACGCACACGCACGCACGCACGCACACACACCTGGGGTCCAGAGAGAGGCAGTCTGCTGGGGCCCAGCCTCTCTCAGGATACTCAGGGCAGAAATGCCCAGATGGAGGTGGTGATGTGACCACGGTTCAAACCTCACTGGCTGAAGCACTCAGGCAGCATCAGTGGCCAAGAAGTTCATCAGCTGAAGATAAGGTCCTGCTGAAAAGGTTGTGTGGTTTTAAGTTCAAAGTGTCAGCATTGGTACATCTCTTGGATGTCCTCCATCAATATACAGTGAGCTGTAAAGCCAAAGCATAACCTTAAAAACATTATACTTCATATATTTTCCACATTAAACATGACTACGCAAAATGTAACAGTGAACTTACAACATGTCTCCGTTGTCAGATACCAAGAATGAGTCTATAGAATGAGCTTATGCACAGCTGGTTCTTTGAGATAAGTGCTGGTCAGTAATGCTAACATGTTCACGCTTGCAATGCTTACAGGCTCATGTTTAGCAGGTAGGATTTGTATTATGTGCGCTGCTTATTTACATGCTATCTGACGGGAATGTTTTTAGTTTTGAAGGTATTTGGTCTGAAGTGATTGTAATTTTGATGGTGGCGCAAGATTAAAAGTCAGGGCATCACCAAAGATATTACAATTCATCCTGAAAAGATTGTGAATATATGTACACAATTTCATGCCACCCAATCCTGTAATTAATGAGACATCACTATGGAAATTACATAACAATTCCATAGTGTCACTAAAGGCAAAATCCTAGGGTTTACCATAGACAGCAGGATTCATCCTTGTGGAACCATGCATGCATGTATACAATTTCAATGGCAATCTATTCATTCATTAAAGAGATATTTTTATAAAAAAAAATACATACTAATCCTATTGTGGAGCCTAAGGAGAAATCAGAGAATCATCAAAGTCATTAAGACGCACCGTCTGGGTGCCAGGGGGGTTCCAATAGTTGTTAAGATATTTCACTAAAAGCAAACAATGTGGTGGTGCTGGGGATCACAAGGTTAAAAAGTGAGTAGGAGTCCCTCTCTGGGGACCATCAATGACTTTACAAGGTCTTTACTTAATTTCACAGCAATCCATTGAATAGTAGTCTGGACCGACGTGTTGGAACAGCTGACAGACTGACATTGTTGTCTCTGATCTGTGCCATAAGCACGACTTTAAACCCCTGTAACTACTATTCATCAACTTTTAGAGACTATAGAAAATAAAGCTATAATTAACTTTTTACATTATCTAAAAGGTTATAGGGTTTACCAAGCCTAATTAAATGGAAAGCAGCCTCAACACAACTATGTATTAGACCTCGGCATAGTCGTCGTTGGGACCCTACAATCTTGAGGTTTATAGCTGATAACTGTACCATTTTCAGTTTCAGTAAGTTTAAGATGTGACAGAGTGCTCTACATCTAGGTACATCTAGGTTGTGGTCAGGCGTGTATCCTAGAGTTTTCAACATGGAATCAGCATAAACAATATGAGGGCACTCAATGCAAGTTGTCATTCAACTTGTCTTTTTTTTCCCAGCGGGCAAGAGTAAAACCTTTAAATAAAAAAAGTCAGAGCCTTGACACTGAAGCAGACTATATGAGATTGTATGTCGTCATTCCTTTATCCAACCTGGGTCTCAGCTTCTGCTTCTATTGTGTGACAAAGGCTCCTTTTTAACTGTGACAGCTTTGAACTGTGACAAATCCTCTCCTGTTCTTCACCTCTCTAGTAGCTCTTGTGTTGTCGCATCTGTCTATTGGACTCTTCACCTCCCCCGCTCCCCTCTTTCTCTCTCTCCCTTGTCCTGCTCCTAAAAATGATGCAATCTGTATATAACAACTGAGATAGAATCTCATTTGTTGATGTGATTAGATCACAAATGCATTATTTATCCATGTATCCTATCCATAGATTGCTTTATCTACTTTACAATTATTTGTATTACACCAACCACTGTCTTAATTGAATATTCAAAAGCAAACCATCATTAAATTAGTTCATCTCACAGTGCTAAATAGTCATCAATGTTCATTATTCCATATGGGCAGACAGTCACACAGCAAAACATTTGGATGATAGCTGCAGCAACAGGTTTGCATTAATCAGCATTTCATTTCTATTTATAAGTCACTATATAATTTCTACAACATCCATCATCGCAGCCTCATCCCTTCTTTTGATGGGCTCTTCTTTCAGTCTCTTTCTTTCTCGCTCTCTTTCTTCTCGTTATGCCTAACTCATGTTCCACATTAATATCACAGTGAATATAAGCTAGCTAGACCGAGATATGTCAAACCGTGTCGTTGTACATTAGTGTACCTTGGAATCAGTATTTTTTAAGATGATTAGCAATAAAAATGTTATGCATGATGCTCATGTGGCAAAAATGTGTGAGAACCACTGAGCTGACTTGTTGCCAGCTAATGAATCTTCTTCACCAACCTTGTAGTGACACTCCCTTGTCGTGACTCATCTACTGCTACAGCAAGAGGAAATAACTCGTCATCCGCCTCCTCTTGCCTCACCTGCACCTTGTTGCCTTTTGTTCCATCCTTTGAATATTTCAATCATGTCTGGGCATTGAATGTACTTCTAACCAGATACGTGAATAAACACATTAATAGAGGAAAACAAGTTTACTCGGATCCCTTGACATCTTAAATGTTCACTGTTCAGTGGCCTGACCTCAAAAATGAGTAAACACAGTTGTGCTTTCAACTAATAGGAAAACTTAGGTAAAGTTGGAGAGCTGACTTCAATAATATTTTCTCCAGATCATTCAGCCATAGGTTGTGGCTTTCATCAGTGGGTGGAATTTCCTCAATATTACACAAGTAATAAACTCCATCTGTTACACTTGTCAAAGATCCTACTGTTATTTGAGGACATCCATCTTGGTGGTGTAAGGGTTAACAGGAACAGGCCTTTCTTCCACAGCTTGAGTATCTCAACACAAGAGGAATTCCTTTCACAGTTCCTGAGAGAACAACCAGGAGAAGATATCGCTGAGGTTACCACATGTTTCTATGATGTCCATTTGTTCTTAGCAGTAAGTCATTCTGGTGTGGATATAAAAATCACAGGCACCACAAAGACTTTCTGCAACATGGCAAGATGCTCAACTACAATGGGAACAAAAGAACTGATGATAGATGTCTTCATGAAATTAAATCCTCTGGCTGCCAGTTGGATGTTATTATACGTTGCCAGCTGTTCTTGCACATTATAAAACCAGTGGAAGAAATTTGCCTTGACTCCACATATAGACCAAGGTGCTTCACAAAAAAATGTTCAAACACTGAACTACAGCCAACAGCTGATTTCCACTAACATTAGTTCTAAAGCTTGACAAAATGTCAAGCCAAAACAAATGCTTACATTTTTCTCCACAGGCTGATTTAAGGCTCACAACCTAATCTGTTGCAATTTCCCTGCCAGCTGACCAGTAGAAGAGTGGATCAACAAGTTCCACTGCTGCTGTTGTGGGTGAACAATGTGCAGCTCTGTGATGTGCATGGGGCCCAGAGAAACTACAACCTTTGTCAGTAAGTACACCAAGATTAAAATGAGCACATAAATCACACATGCTTTTGTTAGCAGTGTTCAGGGTGCGTCTGCAATATTTTATGCAAATCTGGCGAGTAGGGGTGGTGGGCGAGAATCTTTACAATTGCGTTTCCAATGTGCTGTGAGTAGGCACATTGTCATTTTGGAGAACCAAAGTGCCATTACACCATAGTTCAGGTCATTTCTACTGGATGTTTTCCTTTAAGTTCCTCCGAAGATCAAAGTCAAACTCAATGTTGACAGT
Organism: Brachyistius frenatus; assembly: GCF_029030835.1. Taxonomy (NCBI): domain Eukaryota; kingdom Metazoa; phylum Chordata; class Actinopteri; family Embiotocidae; genus Brachyistius; species Brachyistius frenatus. Next base: position 5,087,446 of record NW_027210624.1, read on the forward strand.
CTCACGCTGGGAGTCAAATTCATGGTGCACTGTTGTGCAGGCGCTCAAGAGTGAAACTGTGACAGTCCTAATGAAGGACGTATACTCAGCTAAACAGCATTGCATATTGTTAACGATCATGTAACCAACCCGCTAAGCTAAAGCTGCTATGTAGTCATAGATGAAAAAGCTATTGTTCAAAGGAATGTGAATGATTGTCGTGTATAGAGGCATCAGTTCCTAGTAATATAAACATCGGCCGAATCTAATGTAAATGTTTATCGTTTAAACGTTTGTCCCCCTGTGTGTGCGTCGCCTTGAAGGGACTTTCACACACCGGATGTGTCTATATATGGTAAAAGAGCTGCACGCAGGAGAGAAAAGACATTATTTTTGAGACTTCGCAGGAGAGAGGACACACTTCTTTTTGAGACACTTTTATTTTTTCAGCTTTTACTGTAGCCTTGTGCCCTTCATTCACTGGAGGATTACTTCACCCAAACTTTTGGTAAAAAGTAGTAGGCTCTTGTACCTCACTTGTTAACTTGTACTCTTATACATTTTTAAATAAACATACGACCCTGACCATTGTTCAGGGGTTGTACCAAATACCTTAGTTTGCCTCCTCCAAGTCCTGATCGACACACACGGGACGCCGGACTCTTCTCGGTGAGTGGCAGTTGGTTTCACTCTCCAGGGGATGAGTACGTCGGGGATGAGCATCTTGACCTCAAGGACTTTGTTACACTTAAAAGTTCGGAGTGCGTTAGACGTTCGCCCCGTGGCTCAGTAAGGGTTTCTGAGCGATACGGAGTAACTTGTTGTTAAACCAGGGCATATGGCGCTGGTATTACTTCACCAGATCAGGCCGAATTATCTCCGTGGGTCTCCTGAGGGTTAACACCAGGAGCTCTGCTTCGGACTGTCTGACTGGAAGTTCTGACCATGTTGCCAGACCCCAGGTAGGCCAAAGATAGGGAATTCTAAATTAGCCTAATTGTGTGTATGTACATATACATACATACATATGTGTGTGCGAAGGTTTAAAATAGGCTACAGTTTTTTTAGAGGAACACACGGCTGCCTGGGGCCACCCGACGCGACAGCACCCACCTCACCAACTTGCGCAACCTGGGAGATAATCAAACCAAGAAATGTATAAAACTTATCATTTGGGTAATACCTTCCTTCTGCTCCATGCACGTTACGGGGCTGCGCACAGAAGGAGCAGTCACGCAACATATTGATCCACCCTCACATTGGCTGCACGACAGCTTTTATTAACATGTTATCTCGCAAACAAAAAAAGACCATGACTACGACAATGTTGTGAAATATCATTTTCACAAGTTTCTCAAAAAGTATCACAACCGATAACGTCTATTTATAGAAGAAATTGATGAATGGAAATTACATGTTGACTTTATTACAATGGCATTAAACTGTGGCCTCTGAATTTCATATTTAAAAAAAAAAAAAAGATGGTGAAAGTCTTTTGTTATGTAACAGTTCCACACATTAAACAATATGAGGATCATCTCTGTAATAATAGAAGTGTAATATATAAATACGAAAGGAATGTGCTTCTCTTTACCTTCTAACCCTTGGTGCTGTAACTAAAACACATCATACAGTGGGACATTTGCAACAGCATCAGTTCATAGTGAGGCACCAGCTCAGGAAAAGCAGAGCTCACACTGCATTGCTTTTCTCTGAACATGTAATGCTCATTTATGTTTCATTTAGGTTTTCTTTCTGGTTTTAATTTTATTTATGTGGGCACATGAGCATTACTTAGTATTTCAAGGGGCTTTCTGTTGCCTTTACTCCTGTCAGATATCCTCTGTGTCTCAGAATGCCCTTTTAAGGAAACCCAGAGAGGACCTCTTACTGTGGATCAAAGGTGGCCGTATCGGGATGTTCTGTACATAAATTTGGTGCAGACACAAACTGCAATGAAAATGTCCAGAGTCCAGAAAATGTACAAGTGGAGGGACAAAAATCCTGTAGTTTACCATGCCCAGTTGTTCAAATGACAAAAACAAACAACAACAATTAGCTGCATTCCAGACTGGTCTCCAAAGTGAAGCCTTTTGATTCTAAAACACGTTATCTCAGTGTAGCACATGCTACAGTTTTGTGCTGGAAAAGTGGCACATTAGCAATCAAACACTAGTCCTGAAATAGAAAGATTCACAGATTTACTGCTGAGTGAATTTGAAGGTAGAGAACAGGGATGGTGGGACAGACAGAGGGCAAAAGTCAAAGTAGTTGGATGAACTAGGGACCTCAGAGCAAGAATCCTTCAAGTGGGAGCAACATCTCATCCCTGAGGTCCCTGGGTGAGACTAAGAGACACAATCAAAAGAAAAGAGCTTTAGGAAAAGGGGCATACAACTGAAAACAGACGAGGACACGCAGGTTGAGTTGGTTTAATTAGCAGATTGTGGGGATGCCAAAGCCTGGTTTTCTGTCCAAGTTTGCTTTACCTTTGAACAGTGTTTTCTGTAGTAATTCCGTAGAGTTTGGAGTTCAATTGATGTTATGTTACGTAATTTTTTTAGCACCACAGAAAAGGCTGGTTGGAATGAGGAAAAGTGAGGTTCATTTTAAGGAAGAAAAAAATAGTGTCTGCAAACTGACTACAGCTCCCAAAAATGTATTGGACTGAGAAGAGGAAAAGTTTTGACAAGTCAAAGAGCCAGCATGAAAGAGAGCAAGGCTTATATAGGGCACCAAATGAGTTAAATCCTGCCAACATCATTCCATTTACAATTAATGACAAAATTCAATTACCGGTCAAAATCAAATGCTATGAGCAGTGTTGTAATTTCACTACCTTGGTGTTAATGTATTTACTTAAAAAAAAAAAAACACAATTACAACTATTGAGATTTGTGAACACAATACTTACTGCTTTAATCTTGTGGGAAAAGAGTTTTGAACAACTGCAGACTATAGCAAACATATGCAGCCTGATTTCCTAATATCTTGGATGCCCAACCATGGAGATCTTAATCAGCAAGGACCGAGATGAAACAGTTCTAGTAACAGTAAGCGCTGCTAACTTACGGTCTACGTCTGTGTCATTTACTATTGCTAGCAATCTGTCCAAAGTGAACCTCACCCCCTCAAGCTCTTCATGTAGTCCTTAGAGTCTGCTCGGGCCATTTTACTCAAATTCCTTAACCAAAAGGGTGGCAAATGATCTGAGACAGGAGGTAAAGAGCAGGCAGACTTTATTCACACGAGGGCCGGGAACCAAACAATGAGGAAAAGACAGAAGGATAAAAAACTAAGTAATGAAGACAAACTTAAATGGACTGGAAAAACTGATAAGACAGAAAGACATGACTAAAAAACAACAAGGACAAACTGTGACAGATGTGTAGTCTACATTTCAGAAAACAAGAAACTGTTGCAAAACTTAGGAAATGCAGCACAAAATAATTATCATTGAACAAAGAAATCTGCAGTTTAACCCTTACAGCTATTTTTCACCGGTTGCGTCTCCGACACGGCTGCTGGAGCGAATCGCTGTCGTTAAAGTCAATGCTTTCATATCCCACCAGATAGGCAGCAAGTTTATTTCTGACAGAAGCCGCTCGGAGACTGCAGCAACCTCGAACAGAACAGATCGGCCGGGCAGGAAGTTTGTGGACAAACAAAATTAAATTCTGGGAAAATTTCCTAAATGAAACACCCATGTGCAAACTCCCAGTCGTAAAAACCGACATCACCGTGTACCCCAGCAGTCTTAATTTGGACAAGAAATGCATTTTCCTACAGCTGCAGACACTGTATGTGAAATAGTTATGCAATAAATAGGACAAATTTGTTTTTTTAATGACTAAAACACAGCAGGCTGTATTAACTTTGTTTGTAGGCTGCAGCACAAAATAGGAAATGACAACAAAATGGACCAAAGAGAAGCCGTTTTACAATGTTTATCCACCAAAGAAGCACAGAAATTAAGGAAACATGACCAAATGAGAGGAAGTAAGATAAAACAGGCAGGAAAAAAATGCTCTTGACTTCCAATAGAATATGAAGCTGTGCAGAGGACGGAACGAAATCGCGGCACATACACGACGTGACGGACACGTTTTCAGTGTAATATGAGGGTTAAGGCTTGGAACACACTGCCTACGTGGCATGTACGTTACCTGTGACTGGGTAGCATCATTTCATTTCAGCGTCCATATAAACACATTAGAGAGTGAAGAGTAAACAGATTAGAGAAGCCACATTGCCTTGCGTGGGTGGTGCATCATTTATAGAATAGAACCAACGCCTATTTTTCACGCGTGCCATGTGCGGTTTCTAGTTAAAAATATACAGGGAAACGATCTGTGGCCATATGTGGAACATATAATCATACCAAAAACTCAGTTCACCTTCTACTTATATAATGGTGACACTTCACCAGGTGATGGGTTTTACCTGCTGCGTTCTCTCTCCCACCCTCCCTGTATCACTTCTCTGTCCCGGGGTGAGTGCCTTGTGTTTGTATTGTTTGTCTCGCTCTGTGTGAGGGTAAACAAAAATCCCGTGACTGCTTTTTGGATCCAATTTATCCCTTGTCAGAGCTCAAAAATCCTACACTGAAGGCCATTATCAAAGACAAACTAATTGATTCAGTGGTAGGACCTGCAGCCACAGCTGAGCAGCGCATCACAGGCAATGCAAACGCCAGGCAGGCAGTGTGTTTCAGGCATCACCACCCTGAATCTTCAATGGCCTCGTCCCTGACTTCATTGTTAGAAAGCACAAAGTCTCGCCATTGCTAGTTTCTGACCATTTTTGCTATTTATAATGGTATGTACTTGTTAAGTCACTTTGTGCTGGCTGCAACCACAGACACTCTTACTCAGCCCTCTTGACAGTTGTTTACATCTCCCCACAGACTGACAAACCTTCAGCCCCGGACAATGTGTGTATGATTGTAAATCGAGAGTAGAACTCACACCAAGTTTATTTTCATTGTTTTGGGCAATACTAATGGAGAAGATTTCCCCAAAATACTTTCACCATATCAATTTTCTCACCAGGTGAGAAAAAAAAGCTATATTTCTGTCACAGGGAGTGCTATGAATTCTTTCCCGGCTTTTGGAAAGGCAGACCACTGTTCCAACGTGTTCCGGACCAGCCGACACATCTATTAGGGCCGATCAATAAGTTACAAGTAGCTGTAACCTTCGTGGATAAGTATTCCTAATTTCATCGCCTGATCAAAATCTTCACTTGAGCTACACATGCTTTTGTGAACAGCGGTCTGGGTGTGGTGGCCAGTCTTTACACATCTGAAACTTAAACAGAGAATGCGCATCACAGTTTGTGACAAATTATTGGGGCACAGAAATAAAAAGCAGGGAGGAGTGGGGAGCGATGGTTGGGTTGTCGTGGGCAAGAAACCTGAATGTTTTCAATTCGATGTGAGTGGACATAATGTCATGTTGAAGAACCCCATTTTCATCATGCTACAGTTCAGATCATCTTTTCACTCAGACACCTTAGAACTCAGTTAACCAGAACTATGATGAATTCACAGGGCACAATCCTAAATAAAAGAACCCCGGGCTGCATGCAATGATAAGCCGTTTTTGGACGGCGACATTCCGGCCCTCGGAGATGCAAATGTTACTCCAAACACCTCTTCAGCCTCACAGCTCCATTGCCATAGGCTTTCTAAAGCATTGTAAGGGTCTCTATTGATGTTTTATAGAGTTTGAAGAACAAAAACGTCCATCAACTTTCACAAAAACGCGTCGCTCTGCTGCTGATTTTGACCAAGTGACAAAATTTGTAACGCTTAATCATTGAGGTATAGCTTCGTCCTCTGTGCACGTGACAGTGCCACTCGGCATGCAACAGGAGCAGTCCTTTATTGATCCACCCTCGAAGGTGGCTACATCTGTTCTGTTGCCTGCATATTAGCAGAAACTGAAACAGGGACACGTGGCGAACAGGGTTGTTTACAAATGGGTTATAGAGGATCACGGTGTCTTAAAGGACTCCTTTGAAATAATTGTCTGATGACAATTTTGGTGAATAAACATTCTACGTCATAAGCAATGGAAAGTAACTAAGTAAATTCACTCAAGTACTGTACTTATATAAAATTTTGAGGTACTGTATTTACCTTATTTACTTTATTTGGATATTTCCCTCTGATGCTACGAAGGGCCCAAAAGACACTCAAAGACACGAGGATGTGACAAAACAAAATAATTCTACCGAAGACCATTCAAAGAGTACAAACTGGAGGCAATTGAACAAAAATATGTGGAAATACAGGGTACAAAAAAAGCAAAGTGTAAATCCAGGAAATAAGACTTCAGAAGAGATTTACAGACAGAATAGTGATTATCCTCGCTAAACTTCTCAAATGGTTTAATTTCAATTAAAAAGTTGATGATCCAATATCCCTCCAAAAACTAAAAACAGATTTGTGTATCAGAAATTTGTTTTTTTTCTTTCCACTCCCAGGAATCATCCGACGACCCCTCAGATGTATTAATAGCGCCGACAGGGACAAAGTGGAGTCCAACTTTTAAACGGACATTGTTCAGCACACCACATCATTTCGGACTAACTTAACACCTTCCATGCTCAGTTCGATGAAGACAATGCAGCTATGTGTCCCCACGTGCGTGTGGTGAGGCTGCCACATTGACCCTCAAAATGGCCAAAGCTCCAGGGCCAGAGCATTTCACAGACTAGGCTCTCAGGGTTTGTTTTGATCAACTGCTAGATGTGTTCATAACCAGCTTCAACCTTTCCATTAGTCAGCTCCTGGTCTCCTCCCCATTCAAGGAATTAATCAGCATTCCTGCCCCCATGAAAACAGTGACCTCCTGTTTAAATGACCACATCCTGTCACAGTGATATCAGTCATCATGAACAACAATGAGGACGTGAAGACACCAACCAGCTGGTGCAAGGACAACAACATCTCTCTTAACGTCAGTAAATCTGAAGAGGCAATCTTGGACTGCAGGCGACAGCAGGGAGGTGAACACTTCCCCATCCTCAAAGGTGATGCCTTGACAGCAACTCTATTTTCTAGGGAGATGGAGGACGTTTGGCACGAATCTTAGCATAATTTCAAACTTCAACATGTGCACCATTGCTGACTCACTCCAGAGAGTGGTACGGATGGTGCGGCAAATCATTGGCAACAGACTCTTTTTGCCGTTCAGGATATCCTCCAGCAGTACGGCCTGCGGATGTCAGGATTCCTGTCTGCTCCTCTATTTTGTCCCCAATCACCTCTCCTCATGCTTTCTGTCTTTCCCCTGTCTGTTTGTTTTGTGTCCCCGTGTGTTCTGTGTCCTCCTCTCCTTGCCTCCTGTCACCTCCCATGGCCACACCCCTTACCGGTCTCAGCAGTTGCTACCACTCTCCCCAAATCACCACCTGCAGGTGGCTCATTTCCCTGATCACCTCCCCGGACTATATGTTCCCTGCCCCTGCAGTCATCTGGGTCGGTCCATACTACGAGTTCCTGCTAGTCACTGCAAGGACTGTCCGTCACCGTCTGTCCGTTCCCGTTGCTCCTGCAGCCTGCAGCCTGTTTCGGCTTCCAGTCCGTGCGATCAGTCAGTGCTCCCAATCTCGGCTGATCGCCAAAGCTAAGCAGGATAAGGCCTGGTTAGTACTTGGATGGGAGACCACCTGAGAATACCAGGTGCTGCAGAACCGCCAGTCGGAGCTACCAGTCGGAGCCAGTGAGGCTGTCCGTCCATCCCCGGTCCTGCTCCAGTACCAGCTGTCCTGCCAGCTTCGCCTCCCCGACCGCATGTCAGTTGAGTTGCCCTCCCGACTCGGGAGGAAATAGATTCTGTTCCACCAGCGGTCCTGTCTGCTATCCTGCCAGCTTTATCTCCCCGGTGCGAGTCGGCTGAGTTGCCCTCCCGACTCGGGAGGAAATAGACTCTGTAGGTACCAACTTTGTTTCAATAAAGACTGTGTTTTGAACTGAACTGTCTGTGTGCCTGCATTTGGGTCATGTTACACTCCACATCATAACAGCGGAAGGCACACAGCAACATCAAGGAGCAGAGCCATGTAGCACAAAGACGGTTCTTCTTAATGACTGGCAGGTGATCTGGAAGCACGGCCGTACGTACCACCAGACTGAAGGACAGTTTTTACCACCAGGCTTCTCAACGCGTACATCTAAATACAGCACACTAGAAAAACTCTGAAGCAAACATTCAAACTGTCGAACGATACCACATCGTCCACTTCACTGCTTACAAACAAATACATCAACCGTGACACACAAATCCTTATTTTCATATCAGCATATAGTGTTAAATTAATGTAAATTATTTGTATTACACATTTTATACAACTGCTAGTGTCATTACTGTTTTTCTTGTCCACTAATTTTGACCCTGTGTTAATCTCCATATGATTAACAAAACTGAATTGAACTAATGGAAGGAGTGTTTGAGTGGATGGAGATTTGATGTCATGACTTCAAACCAACCTTACCATTAACATCCTCTTCAGCACTTCACCACATCCTGCGTTCTCCTGCCACTGATGTAGATCTGTGTAGTTTTTGACTTCCACAATAGTTCATGGACAGCCAGACTCTTCTTCTGGAGATTTTGTTTTTGTTTTGGTACTGACTTTCACGGCATGTTTTATCGTGTTTCTTTCTGTTTCACTTTCAGTTTCAGTGAAGGCTGCAGGTCAGAAAGAGCATGCTGATTTAATACAAATATGGAGAGTACGTAAAAGTGCTCACTAGTTCCTCGTTTCAGTTAGCCTACAGTCCCTGAGGGAAAAACAAACATGTCTTCAAGTTATGGATAAGGATTTTTATATTTTTTTCTTGCCTTCAAAAATGGCATTTATCTTAATAAGTATGGACCAGGTACTCTCATCTGGCCACTAAATCCTGTTAAAAGTGAGATTGAAGAACGCTGAGAATTGCATCTGAATTTAGTTATTCGAAACTAGAATACTGAACTTGATTTGAACTGTTGGAAATAAGAAGTTGTTCAAGATAAGAAAAAAAAAGTTAGCTCTTGAAAGACTAGTGGTTTTATCTTCAGGGGTATGATCTCATTTGTCTTCAAGTTTGCCCAGTACTTTTCATTATAGAAGCATGTCATGGGTCCAACATAAAGAGGCATTGACAAAGCAGTGATACCCACTTTAGGGTGCTGTGAAAGGGGGGTGGAGTGATTTCAAACAGCCCTGGTTCCACAAGTCACATTGATTTTCTGCATCGGTAAAGTGAGGTGACAGAGAAGCGCTCCAAGGTTTGGAAGGACGTGAAATGATGGTTGAATCATCAGATGAACAACTACATCAGTGAATATGTGGTTAAAAAGTACAATCGTGTGTAGTAAAGGTTTTCAGTACATGCATGAACCAAATCATCCAAGTGAACTGACTGAATCCCCATTGCCATCGAGCCAGCAGCTTTTGGCAGTGGACCTCCTCAATGGTGACGGAGAGAAAGTTCTCAGCTCAGCTGTGATTCATGGCAGGCGGCTGAAATGACAAAATTGTAATAAATGTTGCAAAAATACTATGTGGAGCTATTAGCCTTGAAAAAAGCGACTGGATCGGCTGGGTTTGTACTGAACTAAACTTTTCAGCTTAAACTGGCAAAACTATGAGTAATCTACTGACCTGAAGAGAGTAGCACCAGAATCGAGTGGGAACAGTGACGTCACCTGTTGGTTCATGAACGGCTATTGTGAAGCTTCAAGTTCAGATTTTGGCCGTCGCCATCTTGCTAGTTTTGAGCAGTTTGGAGCAGGAAGTGACCATATTTGGACGAGTTTGGGGGGAATGAGCAGGGGATCTGAATCAGTCTGATTGGAAATCCGGCAATACTACATCCCGCCACCAACAGTCGTAACCTGACCGCATCACAGGCCTGTCAATCAAACAGACACGCCCCCCAGAAAATTACTTTTTGAAGCTTAATTTCTAATTAATGACAGGATCATTTTCAGATGGACCTCCAGAAAACTAATAAGGAGGAGTGATTTTAGCTAATAATATTGAAATAACTTAACAGTGGAGGAAAATACTTACAGACTGATACTCAATTAGATGGCTGCTGCAGTTTCTACAAAACCAGACAATATGGCATTAGCTCCTATGCTTTCAAACATAATATCTATCAAGACAACACAAAGTTTACTTGTAGGTTTTGTCTTCTGTTGTTTTTTTCCTCAGGGCTTTAATGTTATATTACTTTTAAAAATGATTTTCAATGGTGAAAAATGGAAACTTGCGCACAACAAATCTGCTGCAAGAAGCGTAAACCAAAAAATATTGGCATATTCACTTGTGCTGGCCTTTAAAGTGGTCCAATGTTTCTGTAGTTTTAGGGAAACTGTATTTTGGTACATTTGACTTCTGTACACTAATACTTATTAGTGATTAAGGCAAAAACTGAATTAAATAAACTGAGTCAAGAGCCTGTTTTAACACCCCTGTGTATTACGATTTCAACAAAAGCCATGTCTATCAGGCTTATTTTAAATTTAAGGCAGTCTTCTTTGTACACAAACTCCCAATTCACATCGCCTCCAAAACGAAATGCATCAGTAAGAGAAAGAAGAAAAAGAAGCAATTCAATATGTTCTGTTGTTTAGTGCATTTACTGTGTACACATTGTGTACACAGTAAAACAGAGGGCATTAAAAGTGTCAGAGTTAAAGGGTGACAGTTTGTCAGGAGGCTTAAATATCAGGAGTTGACTTTGGAGATTATCTGACAGAGTCATTTGCATACAGACACTTCTGACAGAATCGATGAAGCACAGAGCTCTCACTGCCTCGCTCTATCAAATGTCAGTAAAAAATGTATGAAGGAGGAGACACTCATCTTCCACATGAGAGGGAAGTGCTGCTTGCTTCAGAGTGATACCACATATGTGCAATAATTGCAGGTACTGCTTCGACATCAGTAGTAGTTGCATGATCAAACCAGCTCATAAGTTTGGTCTTTGATGAACAAAACAGCATGGAGCAGACATTTCTTAACTAATTAATCTTTTTAATATTACTTTTGACCTTGATCTTGTATTTTTTCAGATTTCAACCTGTTAACAGTATTCAAGGCGATTTTTAAGTTTTAAAGCACGTTGCTTTCACCAAGTCAAGAAAAGCTATTGTTATTGTGATAAAAAAAATTATAAAAACCCACTGCTTTTGCCAACATTTCAAATGAAGATCAATTCAGTGCCAGCAAACGCAAAATAATGCCACAAATTAAAATATTAAAATGTCCTTTTATATTTCTGTGGTTATTATTGTCTCTTTGTGGTTCTTTTATCTCTGTATTGCTGTTTTGTGATTCTGTGATGGTTGCATTCATTTGGTAGGTAGGTATATACTTTATTATTTGTAGTAATTGTGGGTCGCTCTGTCTGCATTTTATCTCAGTTTGTGAATATTCTGTGTCGTTATGGGTTTTTTGTGTCACTTTGAATCACAGAGTCTCTTTGTGGTTATTTTCTGTCTTTTTTTTTTTAGCTGTTTTGTGTCAAATTGGTTTGCTTCTCATTGTTGTCCATACTGGAGGCTCTCTTCCAGAGGCCCCATGGCCACCTGGCCTGATAGGGTCATTCAGAAATCCATCCATGTTTTTGTATTGCTTTTTTAGGTTGGTAATATAGCAGATTTCAGAGACTGTCCTCTAAAGTAGCACCCTCCAGTTACAGTAGTAGTTGCATGACCTCGGTTGGGAGCAAAAGAAGAAGTCGGTACAGAGCCACAAAGTCCTCAGATGGAGGATGTTGGGGTGGATGAATGGGTCAACCAAACATGGATGACCACTCTTTGTTTCATGCCAACACATGAAAAAAACAGCTTTATTTTACCAACAGTGACTTGTAACCATACTGGAGGCTTCCAGCTAATTATGAAGTCGTGTGATCAGGTCATAAATTGCTTTTTATGGATGTGGGATCATGGACAAGCAACATCTTGTCAGGGTTCTTGTCTGACCCTGTGTTTTGACCTTTGTATACCCCGATCTCCTCTCCTCATGTGTGCTGTCATTCCCCTGTTTATTGTGGTGTGCCATGTGCTTTGTGTTTTGGTCTGTGTCTCTCTACTTCCTGTTTCCAGGCACCTCCCTTGGCCGCACCACTGATCACCCCTGATCTGGATGATAATCCAGCTAATTACCACCTGGAACTATATCAACCCTGGTCCTGCAGTCCTTAAGTCTATTCAACTGGCGTCACGCTGCTACAGTTACTACAAGTATTGATCCTCCATTTTGCTCATTTGGCTCTGACTGCAGTTTTTTGTCTGCCTGCCTTCAGCACATTAGGTGGTGCGACTGTATAGGACCCACCTGTCCCCTCGTCTTGCCTTCAACTCTCACCTGTTATCCTGCTTCATCCACGGAGGTTGTCACTGACAACTAGCCTGCTCCTTCCAGAGTACCACCTCTGGTTCCTCCACATCCGTCCCGCGGCTGTTCCACCAGTGTGTTTCGGACTCAGCCCCAGCAGAAGAACTCAGCCCCGTCTCTTCCCCTGCTGGCAAACTCTAACTGTTTAACTCTCACACACAGCCTCACCTCAGAAGAGACTGTGGATTATACACTCAGACTCCATCTACAACTCCTGGTAACAATAAAACATTATATTTTATTCCCACCATCTACGCCTCTGTGTCTGCTATTGGGTCCTATACAGTCACACCACCTAATGTGGTTTTAAGAACTTGTGGCAAAAAAAAAAAAAATCACTCCATGTGTTTGATGTCTATTGCTATTATTTTATCTGAATCTATATTTGTTGTCTGCAAGGTATCCTACATTTTGAAGGAAGAAATACATGTAATCAAGTTTGCATATTCCAGTGCTACATACTAATGCTTTGTATTTGAAAGATTGCTTATAGAACTGAAAATCAGCAGGTTTTATACTATGAGGATATCGCTCCACTCCACAACACTCTTTCATTTGGATTAAACTAGTACAATTGACACCCCAGTCATGTATGTTTTTTTTGTGGTGTTTATGTTTACCACTTGATTCCAGAGAAATGCTCACTTAAAGGAGAGAGTGGAAATAAACCACTGATAAGCTGAAGAAAGATAAACCTCCAGGACCTCAAATCTATCAGCTCAACCCTCACAACGAACACATTTTACCCAGCAAATATCTGGATATTTTCCCCTGTTATTTACACCACATTCTGACACAGATAAATGCATAAACTGACATCATTGGCAAAGTTTATACCAAAGCTACCTGTTATACAAGTGTGCTCTGTATATATCTATCAGGAGTCTGATTTAGGAGGTAGCAGCTTCTCACAATGTGAACAGCAATCTGACTTTTTGTCAGCTCTGTCCCGTTTGTGTTCTCATCTTTCTTTTCATCTTCTGTTTCATCTCAGCATGTTTTATCTCTGTCTATTAATTATTTGAAATTGATACATTTTCTCTTCCTCTCTCTCCCTCCTTCCCTCTCCCTCCCTCCCCCTCCATTTATCCTCATGAGATATTATCCTGGTCATCATTAAAACTAACAAGTTTATAAGAGTTCTGCCTAGTAAATACAGATAAAATGAATGAAAACAAACACTTGAGAATCAATTATCATCAACGCTTTTGATCATTTCTTAGTGTTTTATTATTTCATATGTTTCAAGCTAGAGATGTTTATACAGTCAATGTGTATCTCTCAAAATACTAATCAGCCAGTTTGAACTTTGGATGTATATTATGTTTTGACTTTGTTTGGAGATTGTTTTTAAAAGTTATGTAACAGCATATATAAAAATCATTTTTCTCTGGTAATGAGGAAATAAGTGAGGAGAGAATCACAGCAGACACATTTGCTTTCAAATTAAACACCAGGTAACTACTGAACTACAGAAGAAGAGGACACAACAAAATTAAGTTATTTACAGAATGCCAGAAAGCACTCCAGTATTGGGAAAACATTATGACAATAAGGCACATACATGTCTGCTTGTTTCATGTATTCATTGGAGAATGACTCCTCATCATTCCGCAGATCTGATTTAATCTTTTACATGAAAGTTTTATTAGTGTGTCAGTCACATTTGCTTCAAGTGTACGTCATTATTTGTTCAGTATTCATTTATCTTTGAAGGATCACCAACTTTTCTACTGGAACAAATTGTCACAACTTTTGTACTATCATGTTTTTCAAATTTAAAATCTCTGGACATCGACCCAAAATATTTAAGTTTGCAATCATTTAAAAAGTATTTTAGTCACTGACATTTTATTTTTTGTTACAGCAATTTATTGATTGTCAAAAATAGTTGTTGGTTAATTTTCTGTCAAATGTCCTTTAATCAACGAATCCTTTCAGCTGCACTGTAAATATAAATGTTAGCAGTGCTAATTGGCTAATAGTTAATATTTTCCATCCAAATGTCATCCACATTTTAACTGAATAGTATCTATAAAACACAATGTGAATTACTGTCAGTTTCTATCCACCATCTTGGTGTGAACATTTGAAGATGGTTTGTTGAGGTCATCAGCAGGTCATTCTCTAGTTTGTGTCATTAAACAAACAAACCAACAAACAAAGTAGTTAGTTGAAAGATCTTCAGTCGAAACTCACAGTGAAAAGGACTATATGAAACATGATGGTGGGAGTGGAAGCCAAGTCTGTACCAATGATGGGAGTCCATTCCACAGTTGTCACTCAGCTCATCTCTTTGGTATATCTGTAATCTACTGAGAGCACATTGGAGGAAATGGTTATTTTGTGGCTGATTCCAGGGCCTTTGGATCCAGCATATCTAAATTGGAATGCTTTTAGGGCAATAATAAGGATACATTATTTCCAATCCAGAGGGCAGTGTGGAGAAGGCTTTTGAAACACCACTCACGGTTCTATTTTAATGATCTAAGCTCACGGTCTGAAGCTCGTGGTGCATGTGCATATAAGAGAGGAGGATGTTCAAATGTAGCTTTTCTAGTCTAAATGTGGCTAAAGTGCATGTTTCAAAGATGTGGTATGTAGTCTCCTAATTAATCATAGGTGTGTTTTGGGCATAACATTAAATACATCAATCAGTGTCATCACCCATTCCCTATGAAAGCCATTAGCACTGGCACCTTGGCAGAGTGCTATAAAACAATAGATTTGCCAGAAAGAAGTGTTCTCTGCAGAGGAAGCAGCTCTGCAGACTGATGTACAAATAATATTCTTTCAAAATATAATCTTATCTTTAATCTTTTGCATGTTTGTGCACTGCTTGATGCCCCTGTTTGTGTAACAACTGTGTTTAACGAGTGCGTCGTGCACTCGCCTATGTAGGTGCATATTCCTGTCTTAATATAGTGACCTTAAAACGGCAGTAAAATACTGCAAAACTGACTTAAGACCATGTTTTTGTTGGTCAATAGCTTTTAGCTGCCTCATGCACCACCATTGTGTCAGGCCACGTGTCATTCTAATACCAACTCGCCCACAGATGCTGAGACAGGCACAAAAGTACATTTGTGTTGTGCTTGGTGACATTTTGTTCTGGGTGTGAGATCACCTCTCTCCTTAGTCTCTCAAGTCAAAGCAGATTTACAGTACTGTAATTAAACAGTTAAATGAAAAGGCATGATGTGACAAATGCATATTGCGCAATTCAACCATTTCAGCCTTGCTTGTCTTGCCTTGTCTAATTTTTCTGTTGTTTCTAGAGTTTGTGGAACCTGGACTGTATCTGGAGAAATAAAATAATGTGAATATTAAGACAATTTTTTTTTTAGTATTGATTTATATTCATCATTCCAGAAGTTTATGAGCTGGATGTAATAATCCATAAGTATATCTATGAGTGTTAAGATTTTCACTTTCTTCAGAGAACACAAAATGTTGCATAAAGAAAGATACAAGTGTCATAATTTGGTTTGAACATGAAATGACACTGATATACGAAAGTCTGCTTCTTCTTGTCCAAAGTTGCCTCTACCTTTTTCTGATGCAAGCTGTAAGAAGTGTAGCTGTAGCAGCAGATCAATGAATCATCAAAGTCCCACTGATTCTGCAACAGGAAGTAATAAATCGTTTCACACAATTCTGTGTTTTGTGCCATCAGACAGGACACGGACATCCAGTAAAATCATCAGCACCCTGGACGCCAATGTCACATTGTATCCAGAGGCAGCTGGTGATTTTTTACTTCGGTGGGGCCACAGGCACCGAGGGCTTCTACTCACCCAGTGTTGTTGTCAAAAGCTGGGTGCACTTTCTTTGACTCCAGCTATACAGGACATTTACTCAGTTACTGAAACAAGAAAGAAAACACGCTCCAACCAACACCTCAGCTTAACATGTCTGTTTTCTCACAAAGCAGAGAGATCCTCTGGGAAAGACAAAAGGTTGTAAAGGCAGAATGTATATTAGTTCCAGTTATTAATAAATCTAACAAAATATTCTCTGGTTTTGTAGAAAACCCTGCGATACTAAGTCCCACCCACTGATATATGTAACCTAGGGGTGTCCAAACTACGGCCCGCAGGCCAACTGCGGCCTGTGGTCCATTTTTAATTGGCCCGCAGCAAATTCTAAAAATATAATGGCATGAAATTTTCACTTGACTGTATTGTACTTCTTACTTGATTTCTACTCAATGTGATGACAGCACAGACGCCACAGACACCGCGCAGCTGTTAATTTTTTTGCAGGGAGTTGACGACAACTTTTGCATTACGGAGGAGCTGCTTGATCTCAGGAGTCTAAAGGGCACAACAACGGGTAAGGACATTTTTGAAGCTGTGTCAGATGCAATTGACAAAATGGGATAAACTGTGTGGAGTTACAACGGTGAAAAGCTCAATTACTTCATAAATTCAGCCAATTAAAGTTGATAACATTTTCTAACAAAAGTTAGTTGATGTGTTAACAACCCCAAAAACATATTTGCATAACTAACTTAAATATACCCATCCCCTTGTTCCCTTATTTTTCCCTCTTTATACAGGGCTGTGAAGGGGATCACCATCCTGACTAAAAAGCAATCTGAGGCAGCTGTTTTAAGAAGGAGCTGTTAACTAGTGATGTTAGGAGCTGTTAACTAGTGATGTTAGGAGCTGTTAACTAGTGATGTTAGGAGCTGTTAACTAGTGATGTTAGGAGCTGTTAACTAGTGATGTTACGAGGCGTGCCGACGCTTCGAAGCGTGTGTGGAGTAATGGAGGGGGCGTGTCCTCGAAGCGTGTGTCGAGGCTTGCTTCATTTAGGGGAGGAGCCAAAAATGATGATGTCCGAAGCTTCGCTGCCGGCTGTACCACGTGACTGCTTCGGGAAGTGGTTCAGGTGTTGCCGGGAGGTTTGACAGCAATATAAACCTCTCAGGCTCCATTCAAAATGTGGGTTGTTGGTGGAGAGTTGAGGTCAGTTGAGAGTTTGGATAGTTTGGAGAAGTTAGAGAGAGAGAGAGAGAGAGAGAGATAGTTTGGAGATTTAGGAGAGTGAGGAGAGAAGGAGGTGATAAGATGGAGCCAGCCAGGAAGAGGAGGATTTCCCCTGTGGGAACACTTTGATTTAATAACTCCTAATAAGGTAAATCTAACTCTATTTCAGACACATTAGGTTTGCTTATCAAGAACTGTATTTTCCACAGTTTCTTATTTTATTCAAAGGTGAGGTGTTTATTGTGCTCCAAGGAGTTGGGGTACAATAACAACACCTCATCCATGCTGAGGCGTTACCGTGCCTTGCATGACAATAAGGAGGAAACTAGAGCTTCACACAGTAATATTACACAATATTACAAATGCACCATCACAATTTTTCCCTGTTCACTTTTGTTTATTGTGCAAATAAAGACAGGTAACAGACTCTGTATTTATTCTCTTTTAACCAGCCACCAGAAAACCAGAGCTGGATGAAGCCCTCGTCTCCATGATAGTGAAGGACACACAGCCCTTCAGTATTGTGGATGATGTTGGATTCAGGGCATTTGTGTCCAAACTGGATCCTAATTATGTCCTCCCTACAAGGCAGGTATGTATGGGTGCATGCATGAAACAAATGAGTACTTTATTGTGTCTCACAGTTCAGCACTATATATGTTTTCCTTGAGGCTCTGAAGGCCATGGTGGAGGCCAAGTATGAGTCAGCTAAGGAGAAGGAGAAGGCTAAAGTGGAAAAGGTGGCTGCTGTTAGCCTTACTTCGGACATGTGGACATCCACAAAACCAAAAACTGTTGAGAAACTGTTATTTCTGAATAAAAATGAATAAAATGTCCCCTGTCCTGTACATCATTGTCCAAGTTACACAAGCATATTCAGTCCCCTCTTCCTAGTTCCACAAGCACTTCCACTGTCCTCTGCCTGCTTAAGCCCATGACATGTTCCTAAAGTGACAGAAAAACATGATTACACAACCTGCCATATCATATGATACGACCATTTTGGGAAAATTTACACACACAGAATACATTCAAAAGATATTTTATTATGCACATATGTGATAATTTATGTACAGAAATTATTTGGTCATACATTTTTGTAATTCATAGTCATTCCCAACAGCCATAACAGACACAAACATTCAATGCATCACATGTGGTTCAGATACAGCTGCCTGTCATTATACACTTGGCCAGTAGGTGGTTTCGTGTGCACATGAAGCTTCGAGTAATGAACCCTTTCTTGAACCAATTGGCTGAAGTGGTTCGATGCCTCATGAGGCTTCATCTCACCATCACTACTGTTAACCCTTTCTGTAACAAAATGAATGAAAACCCATGTGACAAGCATCTCGCTATCACCAAGAGATTCTTTCCAGCGCGAACGACAACAGTCAGCTGACATAAGGTTTTCAAGGTGTTTATTCCACCTAATACAAACAACCCAAAAACACACCACAATTTCTGTGTCTTTGTGTGTCTAGCAGTCACCCTGCTACTCCGTCCTCTTTCCCTCGTCTGGTCACCTGCTTGTGTTTTTATCTGGGTTAGGGAGGGGCAATCAGGGATTTGATTGAGCTGGGGCTAATTAAGCCCCTTCCAGGCACCGGTCCCTGAACCACTCCTCCAATCAGACCCTTCTGCAGCTGAGCAAACCACGCCCCGCCACCATAACCCATTAATGGAAAGTTGTGATGTAGGCTGTTTTTTTATTTAAGCATACTCAATTATTAAGCATAATTTACCCACATTTGATTGATTTTGTTAACTTTAATAGTGACCCAGCCTTTCGTATATTTTTCTGTCTTTGGCCCTCAGTGCAAAAAGTTTGGACACCTCTGATGTAACCTGACTGCACCGTAGGCCTGTCAATCAAACAAACACGCCTCCAAAAACACATCTTTTTGTACTTTATTTGCGAATCAATGACGGGATTATTTCCAGTTGGACCACCAGAAAACTAATAAGAAGGAGTGACTTTAGCTAACAACACATCTTGCAATTGCAATAATTAATAGAAATCCAAGCTAACGCCGCAAGCTGTGCTGAAAGTTTTAGGGCATAAAGTACATCTTTTAAGACAAAACTCACTTTATTAACACAAATACACGATACAATGGTCTAATGAAATGTTCATGATCAAAAGAAGTGATTACTTATTACTGTATGCTACAGAAAATGTCTACACTCGTCAAGTTGTAAGAGACTGCACTTTGTTTCATCCAGCAGGTCTACATGTTGAATGAACATGAATTAAACAGCATCTAAAGCTCTTATTTTGACAGCTGATGTAGTCCTTGTTTCTATACAGCAGTCTTTCTGTAACTTTTAGCCCCATGGTTCTCTAAATTCAATAAACAAATTTCAAAAGGATTATAACTAAAATAGTTCTGTGATGTTCAGCATGATTATTATCACAGGAAGTGATTGCATATTTATTCCTTTATCAGGTAATAGCTTTTTTCTTTCTGAACTTGCAACTTTTTCTAACTCCCGCAATTTTACGCAAAAAACGCACTTAAAACTTCACAAATTACATCAACATTTTTGAGAAAATCCCCCGCAAAATCAAGCATTTTTGATCGCAACAATCACAAAAAAAATTCTGCGAAATCCTGGAGGGACTGATTATTTAAACAGTAGGTGAAATATATTTGGAGCTCAAAGTTTCACAGTCTGCCCCCCTCATATTGTCAACATATGTTATATATTAGACCTAATAGAAGTTTATTTCTTAACAGATACTATAAATTCAAGCATAGACAGCCTCCTTTGTGTTCTGATTTTCTGTGCAGTTTTACTCCCATATAGGTATTAGATGGAGGCAGAAAATTAGGAGGAGCCATTGTTGAAATAGTGTGATGACAGAGCAGGATAAATGAATAAGTAGAACTTCATCTAAATTGAAAATATAATGCTTTTAAGGTGAAAACTAGTTCATTTCCTCACTACTTATTAAACAGGGTGCTACACTAGCACCCTCTATAGACCGGACACAACTGATCATATCAATGTATGATACATGTTGTATCATCCATGTTTCATTGGGAGTCATATCAGCATGTAGAAGGAGATGAGGGTTTCATTATTAGCGTGGGATTAGTATTATCAGAAAACTCTATCTAATGCAAAATTAATCTTTTAATGAACAAATTACCGATGTGGCAGATTTACTGATGATTAAAACCATAACTGTTCTTTACAATCATTTTACCTCTTCAGCTGTCTGAAGGTAATATGTGTTCTGTGTGAGGAGGTCTTTCTTACTTTAACTAGTTGTAGAAGTGACACTTCCTCATGACAAACTTTAGCTTTTGGAATGCAGAGCCTGATTCTGGCTCTCTTTGGAAAGAGGGGGATTTAAAAAAAATAAAATAATAAAAAAAAAAGAATGATGAAAAGCCCACTTCACAGCCAATCCTGGCTACAGAAAAGGAGACTTATCTTTTCAGTAAGATTCCAATTTATGAAAGGCAGAACCTCGCTGGCAGATGTGCTTTGCTTTCATCAAGCTGACTCCTATTTGCTTGGGTTTATCTGCCAGAAGATATCCACGATGTGACAGAAATACATTTTACAACTGTAACGACAAGCAGACCAAATCCTGGGAAGGAGTAACATTCAGCAGTCCTTTGTAGATGGTGTGCAGACTGCAAACTTGCATATTAGTCAGGGACAGATAACACTGAGCCGCACTTTATTATAAACCAAAAACAAACACTGTGGTGCAGTTAATGCTTACGGAAGGCATTTGGAATTTGGATGTCATTTTTTCCTCAAGCAGCTGACCTGTCAAGCATTCAGTTGATCTTTTTCATACTTTCTTTTTGATGAGTATTCGAGACAAGAAAGTGGTTTATTTTGCATCGCAGACCAGATGACACCCAAAGTGTAACTAATGCCTCTGAGCTTACAGTGCTAGAAATTCATTCTGCTTGCCAAGCCATATAAAATCAATGTCTGTGCAATCAGAGAACCTCAGATACAGAGCACTACACTACACTACAGACTATGATGCTTGTTCGACCACTACATGTTAACGGGGAATAACAATCCAGCATGTGAAAAAGACTTTGCCGTAAACGCTTAGAGAACAATCAGCCAATTAATCCAAATATCCAAACAACAACACACCAATGAATATTCTATGTGTCATGAAAATGTAATTTAACCTGTGTCAGGTATGAGTACTTTGTTTAGCATATTGATTGGTTTATAACAGGTGTTGACAATTTGACATTGCCTGCAGATGTGAGTGTCAGTGTGAATGGTTTTCTCTTGCCCAGTGTCTGCTGGCATCAGATCCAGTTACCCACAAAAATAAGCAGGTAAAGCTAATGGATGGATGGATCCCATGTGGTTCTATGGGAAGTCACAGGAATTCCATATGTTAGGATATCCAAATTACTCATTAAAAACCCTGCAGCTGATCCAAAATGCTGCAGTAAAAATATTGAGAGATCATATTTCTCCAGTTTTAGCTTCTCTTCACTGGCTTCCTGTTAAATCAATAATAGAATTTAAAATGATCTTGATGACTTACAAAGCTCTACATGACCAGGCTCCATCATATCTTAGAGATCTTATAGAACCATATCATCCTAGCAGAGCACTTCTCTCTCAGTACGCTGGTCTACTTGTGGTTCCTAGAGTTTACAGAAGTAGAATGGGAGGCGGAGCTTCAGTTTTCAGGCTCCTCCCCTGTGGAACCAGCTCCCAGTTTGTGTTGGAGGGTCAGAAATCCTCTCTAGCTTTAAGATTAGACTCAAAACGTTCCTTCTTGATAAAGCCTATAGTTAGGGCTGGCTCAGGTAGACCTGAACCAACCCTTAGTTATGCTGTTATAGGTCGAGGCTGCTGGAGGACCTCGTTACATGCTGAGCTTCTTTTCTTTCCTCCTCCTCTTTAACTGACTCATACCTCACCATCTTTTTCTCTCCCATAGTTTCTTCTTATTATCTGTTGTCTCCATTCAGTTCCTTCACTCGCGTAGTTTCTGTTCTTTCTTTTCCAGATGTCCCATCATGGAGCTGCATGTCTCTGATCTGCGCTTGTCGTCTCCACCAACAGTTCTTCTCTTCTATCTCTATGCTGTCCTTTTCTCTCTCTGCTCTCCTCTCACCCCAACCGGTCGAGGCAGATGGCCACCCACCTCTGATCCTGGTTCTGTTAACAGAAGCTCCGCCCACCTCTGATCCTGGTTCTGTTAACAGATGCTCCGCCCACCTCTGAGCCTGGTTCTGTTAACAGATGCTCCGCCCACCTCTGAGCCTGGTTCTGTTAACAGATGCTCCTCCCACCTCTGATCCTGGTTCTGTTAACAGATGCTCCGCCCACCTCTGATCCTGGTTCTGTCGGAGGTTTCTTCCTGTTAAAGGGAGTTTTTCTTCCCTCTGTTGGAGGTTTTTCTCCCTTAAAGAGGAGTTTTTTCCTCCTAGCTTATGTGGGAATTGTTGAATTGTTGGTTTCTCTGTATAATGTTGTAAAGTCTTGCTGTAAGGACTTTAATATGTTAAGTGCCATGAAATAACCTGTGTTGTGATTTGGCGCTTTATAAATAAAGTTGAATTTAATTGAATTTAATTTAATTGAATTGACTAGATAGATAGATAGATAGATAGATAGATAGATAGATAGATAGATAGATAGATAGATAGATAGATAGATAGATAGATAGATAGATAGATAGATAGATAGATAGATAGATAGATAGATAGATAGATAGATAGATAGATAGATAGATAGATAGATAGATAGATAGATAGATAGAATGCAGCATTGCTTATTGCAATCTTCATGTTTTCTGAAAGCCAGTAACAACACATTTGATCAAAACAGACTGACTGACTGAAATTTGTAAGTTTTGATTGAAACGCAAAGAAACAAAAACACAAAAATAACAAGAACAAGAAAACAGGTCAAACTCAAACTGCAGCGACTCTACCGAGCTGCTGAGAAGATTTACTGATCCCAGCGAACAGTTGTTCTATTAGTAACTTAATTTGTTATATATCACATCAATAACATTTTAGTTTAGGCTATTTTTCAGGGTAATTTCACTACCTTGACTATGAAGATTATATCATGGTCATTGTTGGGGCTAACCATTCATGCTATATTTAGTTTTTTGTAGGACAGTCTGGCTATCTAAATCTTTCATCATCTCTTCTGATAATACATTTTCCTTAGAGGGCCTTTATATCAAGGAAAAAAGTCATTTAGTTTCATGAAATTGTTATCTTTTTACATATAGCTCACTATAAAATATTGTCAGTCGAGATATCTTTTTTATAATTGTGTAGAGGAGATTGACAATATCTGAACCATGTTTGTGGGACACTGCATGACTGAGCAATGTGAAAAAATAGGTGCTTGGAAAATAAATCTCATGAATGACTTCTGATGGGCAGGGGCCCAGTCCAGAGACTCCCACTCAGGGCATACACCCATGTGATATGTGTAAATAACTCAACTTTTATGTTGGCCCACAAATACGTATCATTATCTTTTTTTTCATACAAAGTGGGATGTAATGGCAGCCTTATGTGTTGAAGGCCTGCGCAGGGTTATTGGGATACAGAGATCCCTTTGTCAAAATATTTGATGTTTCGTGCAGCTAACTTATGTATTTATGCTGAAATAAAATGACGCCAGGCAGCAACAAGTAATGCCAAGCAGGCAGTGTGATCTAGGCAGTTCGATTCTGTTTCTTTGTGTGCCTGTCAGAGCACAAACCAAGCCATGAAGTCCAAGGAATTGTCTGTAGACCTCTGAGACAGGATTGTATTGAGGTACAGATCTGGGGAAGGGTACAGAAACATTTCTGCAGCATTGAAGCTCCCAATGAGCACAGTGGCCTCCATCATCTGTAAATGGAAGGAGTTTGAACCACCAGGACTCTTCCTAGAGTTGGCCGCCCGGCCAAACTGAGCGATCGGGAGAGAAGGGCCTTAGTCAGGGAGGTGACCAAGAACCCGATGGTCACTCTGACAGAGCTCCAACGTTGCTCTGTGAAGAG
The DNA here is from genome assembly GCF_029030835.1 of Brachyistius frenatus. Lineage (NCBI taxonomy): Eukaryota > Metazoa > Chordata > Actinopteri > Embiotocidae > Brachyistius > Brachyistius frenatus. The sequence goes on from NW_027210624.1 coordinate 5,111,842, forward strand.
AGGAGAACCTTCCAGAAGGACAACCATCTCTGCAGCACTCCACCAAGCAGGTCTGTATGGTAGAGTGGCCAGACGGAAGCCACTCCTCAGTAAAAGGCACATGACAGCCCACCTGGAGTTTACCAAAAGGCACCTGAAGGACTGTCAGACCATAAGAAACAAAATTCTCTGGTCTGATGAAACAAAGATTGAAGTCTTTGGCCTGAATGCCAAGCGTCATGTTTGGAAGAAACCAGGCAGCGCTCATCACCTGGCCAATACCATCTCTACAGTGAAGCATGGTGGTGGTAGCATCATGCTGTGGGGATGTTTTTCAGCGGCAAAACAGCGGCAGGAACGGGAGACTAGTCAGGATGGAGGGAAATATGAATGCAGCAATGTACAGAGACATGTCGTGATTTGCAGCCCCAGGCAGCCTCTGTGTTCCTCTAACAACTACTTTAACCTAAACAGGTCCTTTGAGTTCATCATATATTTACAACGTCTTTTATTGTCCTTATTTTGAACTAACCTGGGGTGACAGCACTATGGTCAATACTTCAAACAGAGGCGTCAAAGCAGCGCTCTTTTTTATGGAGATAATTCAGCCACATCTGAGAAGTAATACCACCGCAATGCCTGTATCATTTAACCAATGGGTTACTCCGGATAGCTCATAAACCTTTACTGAACCTCGGTGAGAACGTCTTACTTCTCTGAACTTTTTAAGTATAGAACCATGATGACAAGAATGCTCACTTACTCATACCCCAGAGAGTAAAACTCACCTGCAAGAGTCCGGCATCCCGTGTGTCGATCAGGGCTCGGAGGAGGCAACTAAATCACAGTACGACGAAGATAAACCTTGAGAATACTATGCAAAGCTCAGTATCAGGTTTTTATTTCAAGATGCAGCAACACAGAGTATAGTGAAGAAACTCTCAACAAGGAGGCTGTTGTCTCTAAAAAAAAATACTTAAAATTACTATTTAAAAGCTCACGTCACTGTGGTTGTTTATCGAAGAACAGAAGCAAAAGCAAGAGGTAGCAGCAGCTGGCTAGAGAGAGAGAGAGAGAGAGAGAGAGAGAGAGAGAGAGAGAGAGAGGGGGATGTAAGCTTGTGCTCCTTCTTATTTTTACATGTACAGGAGACACAACATGACATAATAGAAAGTCCCAATACAAGCCCTCTGTACACAGAGGGGAACAGAACAGTTTCCACATACAAGGTACACATTTTTCATACCATATATGGTCATTTTCACAGTTTTTGAACAGTCAAAGTTCCATTATATGGCCGCGTACGCAACACATCCTTGATGAAAACCTTCTCCAAAGCGCTCTGGACCTCAGACCGGGGCGAAGGTTCATCTACCAACAGGACAACGACCCGAAGCACACAGCCAAGATAACAAAGGAGTGTCTTCGGGACAACTCTGTGAATGTCCTTGAGTGGCCCAGCCAGAGCCCAGACTTGAACCCGATTGAACATCTCTGGAGAGATCTGAAAATGGCTGTGCACCGACGCTCCCCATCCAACCTGATGGAGCTTGAGAGGTCCTGCAAAGAAGAATGGGAGAAACTGCCCAAGAATAGGTGCCAAGCTTATAGCATCATACTCAAAAAGACTTGAGGCTGTAATTTCTGCCAAAGGTGCTTCAACAAAGTATTGAGCAAAGGCTGTGAATACTTATGTACGTTATATTTTCGGTTTTTATTTTTAATAGATTTTCAAAAATTGTAAACAAACTTTCTTCACTTTGTCATTATGGGGTATTGTGTATAGAATTTTGAGGAAAACAAAATATTTAATCCATTTTGGAATAAGGCTGTAACAATAAAATGTGGAAAAAGTGAAGCGCTGTGAATACTTTCGGAAAGCACTGTAAACTGGCAGGTGTGACAACATTGTGGTGGAGGTTCTATAAATTCTATTCCCTTCTTAAAATAGTATTCTGGCCAGTATTCTGTATCAAACACACAGCAATTAACTACCAACATAAATAGTATTACATTATAAATTGAGCTAAGGCCGCATTTTCTCTAAACATAAAATATCATGGCTTAAATATGTTTGATGGTTTGTTTTTGTTTATTCAATTATTGAGGATGAAAGTATTAAAAATGACTAAATGCTAAATAAGATAAAAACATGTTTTAACTAAATGTATTGTAACATAATACAGTGACACCTAACCTAACTATAAATGAACTGGCTAAAAGCTAACTAGCCTAGCTTAGCTCAGTAACCCTGACTCTGGGCTTCACATAATTTTATGAGGCTCTCAATAACATCCAGGTATTCATTTTAACTATTTCCTTGAAATAAATGGGCAAGACTGCTGAAGAAAAAAAAGCAAGAGCACATGTTGCTAATAATATATATTATTACAAATTAGCCATCACTCAACCCATTTAACTTGCCTTATTCTCTAGTTATTGTACTTTACTCTGTAAGGAATAATTGCTTCATTTTTGTCCACTTGTGTGCACTGAACCAAACTAAACTTTAAACACACTACTTATATATCAAGTTTGTAAGGTTATCGATCAGTCTCTACCACCTACCGAGAAAAATGTCTGTTTCTGTCAAATTCTGCGCTGTGTTTCGCAGGTCACCGCCTGTCTGCCGGTTGTTTGCTGAGAAAATGGTGTGCAGTCGGTTCTTCTGGGCTTCTTCATGGAAAACAGTTGGCTGCTCCCATCGTGCTTCTCTGCCTCATGTATGACAGATAAATACTGCATTTGCAAGTGCACAACCAAATCTATAAACACACTCTGAAACACGCACAATATAAGATGTGTCCAGGCTCTTTAGGTGTATCAGAGCATCGCAGCAGCGTGCTTTGCCTCTTCTCTTTCTGATCTTCTCCTCAGACCTCGCGTCTCTTGATGGTTCTCAAGTTCTCTCATGCCTGTCTGCTCTTCTTGAGACCTTTTCAAAGTTATACATACAAAATGAGATTCTTTCCCTTCAGGAATGTACCATTTGAGAGCAATCCCATGACGTCAAAGACACTTTCTAATGCTGCAAGGACTTTCAAATGCCCATTGAGACGTACTGTGCATGATTCCCTTTTTTTGTTCTTCTCACCATTCTTCTTCCTCGCCGTTTTTTTTTATTTTTTTTTATAGTCATTCCACACTTCAGCTCTTACTCTACATCTAATATTGGGCCAAGATTTCAATTTGTTGTTTGACCTTTTCTCAGCTACATTCTTCGGGAAAGTGCAAATAGCATCATCCTCCCAGGACTTCAATTCTGGGCGCTGAGCTTCTCATGACAGAAAAGTCCATCTCAATTCTACAAACTAATATATCTCATCAACAGAGTCACATTTTTTGATGCTTTGGAAATATAGTTATTATTTACAGGTATTAGATACTAGCCTGGGCAATATTAGGTTTTGAATGCTATAATGTATCTCTGCTGCTGCCTCACCCAGACGTGTAATAGTCGTCTGACTGTTTTACATGACCAATGGCATTTTCATTGTGCAAATGCAGCGCGGATCATAAATAAGCTTGTTAATTTTTGCCCTGCTGTTTGTGATGACAAATCACTCACCGTGTAAACATTGTCAACAGATGGCAAAATTACTCAAGCAAGGGTGTGCCTGATACTTCTGGGAGGTGTAATGGCAGAGCTGTGTCTGGCAATGGGATGCTAAGTGATGCAGGGCTCCATTCTTCTTAGCTCAGCCTCAGCAAACGGCTCCATACATCATAGCGACGCCCCTCCTCAGACAGATGTGTGCGGAAGAAAAGACGGAACACATGCTACTATTACCTCAGACGGATCTTGCCAAAACAAAGCGCACAATGGATGTGCCACAGTCCCCGAGCTTGACAGGCCCCGGCAATAACAGGGCCCCCATGAGTACAATGTGTGTGCGTGTAAATATGAACGAGAGGGTGTGTATGCTTTGTCTCATGTGCTCAGATTTCAATTCATTTCCTGTAAATAACTGTTAGAGTTTTTATAAAGTAATCCTTTACAATTAACGCAATTTGTGATCAAATGGCAGTAACACAACATAGTCAACATTGTCAACAGGGTTGCGATTGTTTGCATCAATTTCCTCCCATCCGCTCGGCTCTCTCTTTCCTCCTCCACTTCTTTGAAAGAGAGAGCTAAGAGGAGACGAATGACCTAATACTCAGACCATGTGAATATGGCTTTCAATATGAATGGGCTCATTGTGTCTGCTGAGATGCAATTACGCTGCCTTTGGTTCTCACTCATGCCTCTCATTGTTTCCCCGCCAGCCAAACAGCGATGTTGTGATAGTTGGAGGTTAGAGGTGAGAAGGGGCACCGAAAATCTCAGCAGCAAACTTGAATTAATAACACTGTTGTGTCATCACAAAAGTCAGAATGTGGCGGTGAATTTGGACGAGAGATTCCCCAATGAGAACAGCCCTGATAGATTTCAAAATCTAGGATTGAGGTTCAATCAGTTTTGAACCAAAGGGGGACTTTAAATGAAACTCCTCACCATCTTTTCACCAGTAAATCTTCAAACTGTGCTTGATTGGTTGGGCAACATTGCTCTCAACGAAGGTCTTTTAAAATGTTTACAATCAGGTCGGACTTCTGGCTAAGTGAAACTGAATTAACACCAAACTGCACCAGTGTTACTCTTGGTTTCAAAACTGTAGTGTCTTCTAAAAAGGAAGTTTACATGCAATTTGCAGCAATTATATTTTTAAATGGAATGTAATGCTGCCTGAATTATGTTTTATTAATTAACATAATAAAAAGAAAGCATTTGATGAGTCTATCTTTAAAATTCCAAATTGTTAATACTAAAGGTATTTTCTTTACACTAACAATATCATCTATTTCATTTGTTTTCCTACAATGTTTGCTCCTGCTACACATCCTTTGGTCAAAGCAACTGAAGCAAGATTAACCTTTTTAACATTTACCTAAAACAGTGATTGTTCCTTGTTCTTATTGCATAAATCTAGTCTGACTATGCACACAGGACTCTGGTGGGCTCTTAATGCCCACCATGCTCCCCAGGCAACTCTAATGAATGTTGTACTATACAGAAGCATTTTAGGCAATTGACCAGAATAATTGTTTCCATTGACCAAAAACAATGAGCACATTAAGCCCCAAGAACACATATTTAGCAAAACAAATTAGAAGCATATACAGTAGATAAAAATGTGGACACCAGCCCAACTCACATTCATATTAGGCACCACTACTTATGTCTCATGTATAACATTCACTGTAGGCAGTGCTTCAGCCTTTATATTCTGAGGCTGAACGTAATTGCAGGGTTTGTACTTTGATCCACAACTCAGTCTGTCTACATGTTGAATTGTACTTGTGCAACAACACCCAGTGTTCCCAGTGGTCAGATCAGTGCTTTTCATGGTGTATTTATAAAGCCAATGGGGAGACAATCAATTAGAATAATTGTAGATGTATTCACACAAAAGCCTGATAACTGAAGCCCCAATATGTAGACTAGTGTCTAAATTATTCTATCTGCATATGCTACTATAACTCATATCATTAGATATTAATCTTAATGAGAGGACTTACTCTTTTGCAACAACTGCTTTGAAAAGTAGTAATTAGCCACAGATAAATTATTTAATATTTTACAGTATTTGGGACACAGTAAAGTGACTTTCACCGTTCTGTGAAACTGTGACACTGACGGGCCAAAATGTTATGACCACCCCCGCTTAAATATGCTGTTGGTCCTTTGCATAACAGGCAAAACAACTTTGAGCCACCAAGGCAGGGACTCTACATGAAGGTGTCCTGAGGTATCGGGCACCAAGACGTTGGCAGCGCTGTTAAGTCGTGAGTTGGAGCCGACGCAGATCAGACCCCCACCCCAATCACCGGCGTTGTTGACCTGGAGCACCACACAAGCCTTTCAATTTCACAACACATTTCTGGCAAGAACAATTTGGTCCTTGTCAAAGTCAATCAGGTCTTGACACCTGCCACCAACCCCCCTGTTTGGTGTTTGCCAAGTACTCTTGTCATCTTTTGCCTATATTTGGCCAAAGTTAGCATTTCTTTTGAAGAAGAAAGCAGCAGCAATCACCATGAACAAAGTGGATTACCTTCTAGAGAACAAATTTTAAAGTCTGCCTTTGAAGATGAATTTCAGAGTAAATGTGTTGATGCTGGTAAAAATAATCATGCATTTAATGTTGAGAGGTTCTCCAGGAAAAATGCCTACCTGCTAGCTTGTAAAATAATCCACTTTTGTGCTTCCCTTGGAGACGGTGCCTGATCAAGATCAAACTTTCCTCTCTTTTGGAGATTATTAGTAAACAGGAAAGCAGCAGGAGTCCCCCAGACAGCAGGGGAAATGTGGACTTTGTTTGGCAGAGCAACAATATTGTGGTTGTCCAAGCTGAGAGCTTACAGAGAGCACACAAACAGAGAATTGTAGCTGGATAACCAACAATTTGGAGAGAACAAGTACTTTAACTGAGTTAAATCTGTCTTGCATCCACAGTAGCTGCCCCTCCATTTGTTGTCCTCCAAACACCACTGAATATACTCCAGACCCTGACATGTGCCAATGTGACACGTTAATCAATGTCGTTCACTTATTCTGAGTGGTCACAATGTTTTGACTCATTTGTTAAAGTTAAACATTTTAATCTGTCACTCAAAGGGATTTGGCTTCTTGCAGAATTTGGGACACAGTATGATGCCCTCATTTTTTTCACGGTTTCACAAGTCTTTGTACCATCAGCAGCTCAACTCACATTATCATACAGCCAATGCAAATGAATGGACGGGGTAAATTAGATCAGATCGATCGATGCTGTAAAAACCCCATATCCACATGCAGTTTTGAAATGCAGAGGGTTTTGCTTTCGTTACAGCGTCTAATCCCCTCTGATAATGAAGGTCCTGAAGTCTCCAACAGCCGGCTCCTTTCCTATCCTTCATTTCGCTCTCTTCAGATCAATAACCTGCTATCCACAGGACACACAGAGTGGGTTTCAGTGCAGCATAAAAGTGTGTGATTTTAACATCTCAGCATAAATGCTAAGCAATGCTTTGATATGAAACAAAGTGAAAGCAGGAGGTGGAGTACTGACACGCAGCCAGTGACTGAGCATTATATTAACACACTATGTAAATCCTTTCAGAAACACAGCTGGAGTCCAAGTTAGAAGGAGAGATGTAGCTTAGTTCTCAGGTTCAGGTTATTTTAAGACACAAGAGAGCTCATTTTCAAAGGAACTATAAAATGAGAGGGAAGAGGTTGAGTCCTGAATAGACGGATAATTAGGTATTCTCTGCAACAGTAATTATCCTTATTTCTTGACAGCAGTAGACGTGAGGGCTTGTCTTACTTTGCATCAACTACTTGCAGATGTGAATCTCTTCTCGTCTTGTTCATGTGAACATTTGATTTCCTGGTTCTTCTTGTTGAGCCTTGCCACATTTCATTATTTCAATAGTTCAGTGAATAGCGGTAAACATCACTGCATGAATGATGAAGTGCAGTCATCTGCACATCACATCTGATTATTAAGATTTGTACACTCAGGGAGTAAACAGTTAAAAACCCCAAAGGGTAAGTACATCTCTTCGAAGGCTTTGAGACAGCAGATACACTAAAGATTAGTATCAATCACCAAAATTTGGCCTATCATTGAGCTCATCCATCTCTCTGATTCGTCTTCACAGGTAATGATAAAAGTTCTAGATGAAGGATGTCATAAACAGAAAGCAATTTTGAAACCGGCTCTCTGGAGGACTTCAAAATTCTAGTCTGAGCCTGCCAGAGACACCTATCAAATCTATGAGGGTGACTGTGAATTGAAGCCATGAATTGAGTGTCTAGCAGTCCCAGTTTAAATCTGTTCCAGCAAATATAGATTGTGCTGACTGATGGACTGGATTATTTGCTGAAGAAAACTGTGGCAGCTCAAAGGAAAACAGAACATTGTGCATATAGCATGGTAAGGTGGGCTGCACTGATTCTACACACCACTACTCAGCCCACAGTTGTATATTGTGTTCTGGGGCACTGGGTATGAGAAAATAACCATGTTGGCATGAGATTGCATACAAAATGCCTAGTTACAAATTGGGCACATAAAATCTGAAAGAAAAATATGACCAGGTTTACTTGGCATGGAGAACCTGAGGAAATAAGCTAATGAGTTGCATTGTGGGTAATGTAGGATCTAAATTGACAGACAGGATTGATATGTAGTACATGTATTTATTGTCCCCATTGTATTGGTCAATAGTTTGGTTTGTTACTAAATCAAATGTTGACCCTGAACAAGTTGGAGCAAGATCATAGCACCAATCATAGTGTTCATGAAGAAGGTGTCTTCAGGTGACCCAGGACTTCTGGGTGGGGGGAATATTTCAAAAGTGCACCTGATGAAAAATGGGCTGATGCTGAAATACAGTCAGTAATAAAATAAAAGGTAATTTATAGCCGATAAAACCGTGAATACAAACAGCAAGATTAATGACACCCAGCATTCATGAATGAAACATGTATTCAACTTAATGTATGTTGTTTTCTGCACATAGAAGATGAATCAATAACTTTATGAAAATAAAATACCTAATTGTTGAAGGACTGCTCTAAAAGAGTTATATGTCGGGTACTTTCAACTTTAGCACTGTTACGTGTTGTATTGTCTAATTGCTGATTAAATTGTGTATTATTTTTCTTTGGAAGGACCCTTTAAATTCACTTAAAAATTAAGTGATTTTTTTTTTCATTTAAAAATGCAATTTACACACACACACACACACACACACACACACACACACACACACACACACACACAAACGCACGCGCGCGCACACACACACACACACACACACACACACACACACACACACACACACACACACACACACACACACACACACACACACACACACACACACACACACACACACACACACACACACACACAGAGATGGCAATTGAAAATAAAGTATAAAAATGCCCTTTAAAAATACATAATACAAAATATAACTATACCAAATCAGGCTGACTTGGGATCATCTAGGCCTAGCATTCACTTCGCTCTGAACTGCAAAATGTCCACACTAAATGCTTACACAGTGTTAGTTTGTACCCACAAGTCAATGAGCTGTAACTTGAATAAGGGGAAGAGGAAGATGAAGGGGGAAGCTGTGAGTAGATTTCAAACTGAAAAAGTAAAACATTAATTTATCATTGAGACCTTCTTGTATGTAAATGACCAAAAATGAACATAAAACATAATTCATGCTTTTTTTTTTTTTTTTTTTACTGTATTTACATCTTTATTTCTGTCTATAAATATTAATTTGGACTGGGCTACATACCAAAAGTGTGACATAAATACATTTGGTGGGTTGCCAGTAGATTGCCATGTTCTTCACAAGCATGAATACATTTGAACACAATGACTGCAAATGAACACCAAAGTGCTTCAGCAGCTTTTAGCCATGCATGTATTTTCTGCCTGAAGGATATTTGTTGCTGTTTGAATACCTATTACATACTCCAAGAGGAATTTAAAAAACCCTGCCTGACTCTGAGTGCTTTCTTCCTTTCTGTTTCATAACGGGAGCAGAGTACAGGACACTTCCCCAGTGGTGTGGCTGCCACCACCCCCTGGGACTCCTGTGCATATGGATGGAGGCCTTACTGAGGCTTTTTAATGTGGACCTGAGTTTGCTCATGACCCTCTTCTTTATTTCCTCTGAGACCCCAGACTTTTTCTCTTGTATAACTAAATTGGTAGAATGTAGAGAAATAAAACCAGCTGGCCAAACCTGCAGACAGAAGTTTGTTTGAGTTTTGTCTATTAACTCCAGTAATTGAACATTCAAGTATTGAATTCTCCACTAAATTAATAGAATTAGCAGTTACAATATGTTTTGAATGTGGACCAAATTTTTCACATAATAGCAGGAGCAAAGCATCCCTGAAGGGAGCGCCTCAGGCGAGCAGTACGGGGAGGTGACACCAGCTTGTTTGCAGCAATTCTCGTCACAGTTTGAGAATGTAGGACAGAATGAATAAGAGGCGTATGATGAAGAGAAAATAGCGTGTTGTCTCACTTTGCCACTGTAAACATCTTCATTGGGCGGATTACATGATTTTTTCCAGCATGGGGAGGTGATCCTCTCATTGCGAAACGGAGGAGAGGTGGCTAGAGTTGGGGGAGTTTGTTTAGGAGCTGGATCGTAATGATTTTTTACTGCTGCCCCTTTATGTGAGTATCTGGAATGACATCGCAGATAGCATGAGAGTGGTGAGAGACAAATAACTGAGTCTCAGACACAACAGTACGAATCTGTCTTTGAAGTAATTACCCCAGCAGAAGGGCTGTTGTGAATTTAGAAAGCTTTTATTTTTCAAACCACAAAAAGAAAACTGACTTCAAACTGGGCCCTCATTTACTGTGCTCGCTTTTCATCTTATTTAAAGCTTGCTTTCGAGAGACCACACGTTGTGCATGCAGTTAATTTCATTTTTCTAGTGGTATTGAAAATGCTTTTGACTAAAAATCTGGAAGTCAGTGCAAGGAGCACAACTCCCGTCTGGTGTTTGAAGAATAAAAAACATTTTTACACTCAGCTTATTACTTCCTCCAAAGTTGAACTCATATCAAAATTTCTTTTCAATTTATTTTTCTTTTATCAGACCTTTGTTTTGATTTGAGTATTCGGTGCTGTATTTGATTGGTTCACCTCTGTGGGTTGGCAATCAGAAACTGCAACATCCGTACTGTGTGAAAGTTTTCAGAAAAACTGAAAGCCTGAATTTCATGGCAGAGCAACTCACATAGATGGATGGAGACACAAACAGGTGGCTCCCTTCAAATGATGCAGGACAAAGATCAGATGACAATAATATATAACTTTCAATGTGGTAATAGCAGGGACACTGTTAAATCAGCAGGACGTAAGAGCACAGGACCATTTTTCATTGTTTACCTTCATTAAATTACAGGGAAAGGAAGCTTACTCACCTCCACACACATCTGATGCAACAGAACGCAGAATAACTGGTAATTCAGCCAGTTATGAAGGAGAGCTATTTAATCCGGTTGTTCAAAAACTTTCATCTTTCTCTGCTCTTTTTTTCAGTGATTTACTTCTATTATTACTATGCTGATTAACTGTTAAAGATTACATTTTCCTTGTCATGCCTCACTAATTTGGAGCAATGAGACAGTGAATTGACTCCCCATTTCTTCTGATCAATATTCCACTTGCTCTTTGAACCACACCACAATGTGGACGTAAAGTTGCCCACACAGTTCGTGCACCGAAGACCTGTCCCTTTGTGTTTGTCACTGTGGTTGCGTGAATGAAATAAAGTATTTTCAGTTTGAGATAATCTTCTCCTTCTTGAACCAAACAGATCATCAAAAATCTGATACAACTGATGTTTTTTTTCCTCTCCGTTTTTTAGATACGTTTTTTCATAGGACAGTGACAAATTGTTTTAATTAGTGACAACAAATTACCTTCATTATTGAGCTGGTCTTTTAACAAAATGCCTTTTAAAAAAACTCTGTCTAACTGTCAGCAGCTATAGCTGAGCCCCTGTGACTGCAGTTAGAACGAAAACTCCTCCTCATTGCTGCTTCACACATGAGTCTAAACTGGCTGGTGATTCCTGAGTGTAGCCTAACTGATGCCTAACGTTGACAAGCCGGCTAATTACAAATGAAATGTAAATAAATGCTGGAAGGTGTGTCCCTCCTCTACATCTACAGCCTTACAATGAGGTGATGTACCACAGTCCAGCCATTCACTGACCCTCCCCACCCCTCTAAAAAAACACAACAACAAAAAAATCAAGAAAGGAAGCATAGTAACAGCTGAAATCATATGTCACTGGAAAATTAATAACTACTGCAACACATTCAATGAAATGTTTTACTGCCCAATACTAAATGTACAATAAATGTTCAGTGTACAGGAATCTTTTATTTTTATTGTGAAAAAGAGTTGTTTACAACAATATTTTATTGTTTCCATTGACTGTTGGACACTGATGCTTGTTGCTGTAAGGGGCTTTAATAGCTGAAAGTCGACAGCCATTATTTTGACCTGCCCTTTTTTCCAGTGTAGGCCCTACTGATGTTTTTTTTTTTAACATCATGACCTTCTTGAAAATGGTCAAAGAAAACACCTTGTATCAATATTTGCAGCTGGCCTCCTTACTGTTTTTGGCAGCACGTCTCTGAACTGTGTAGAAGTCATTTAACTGCCCACCTCTTTAAAACTTAAACAATGGTTTCATAAACATGACAAAAACTGCATAAAATCACCCAGAGAGAATATATTTTAGATTCCACCTTAATTACTTATGTGTGCTGCACTGACTTAATTCACTCCCTTGAGTTATTATCCGGGCCTCTGTCTGTATTGTTCTTGTTTGTTCTGTGCTACCTACCAATGCTGTAAACCTGCTATCAGCTGGCCAGCCCGAAACCACTATGAGTGAACGCATTTGAACCAAAGCCAAGATCAGGAATTATTCATCCTCCAGCCACCCCCTCCCTTCCCCTCCCTCCGACCAGCACTGTGCCACCTGACTGCTGAAAGTCCCGCCTTCAATTCAAACATCCGGACTGACCTGAATAAACAGTACCGGTGATGAGGGACAATAACGCTTCTAACCATGGCGGTGACGTTTCTACCAAATTCTATATCCACGGAAATGACATTTCCATTCCGTGGTGATGATGTTTCCACTCATGGTAGTTCTGTTTTTACCCACAGATGACCCCAGCAGTGACCCACAGTAACAATATTTCTGCTCATCTCTGTCCTGTTCCTGTGTTGCAGCAGCTCATTTCTAGTATTTGGTCAGTTCAATGACTGTCAGTTGGGTAGGCCCAATTATTTAATGCAGAATGTCCTCTGAGCAGATTTATTATTGTATTTATATGCACTTTCTCTAGATGGAAGACAAAAAGAAACACTATTCTTATATGTTTACATAATATTTTGAAGTTAATAATGTAGCACAAGGAGCTGATCTTCCCCTGTGTCAGTCCAGCCTCTTTTAAGTAGATAAGTAATGTCAGGTGCACATAATTAACTTAACATCATTAAAAAAACAACAACTAATCAAACACTGTTATGGAGATGGGGCAAATATAGCAGATGAAAGGAAGATGATGTAGAAGGGCTCACATTGTTCTACACTATAAAACATGGGCATGTGTAGGTGTCCAAACTTTTAACTGGTACAGTGAGTTTCTTAAAAAAATTGCCTGCAACTATTCTTATCATAACATCAGTTAGACATGTCAGGTTCCAGCATCTATTTTATTTTATTTACATCGATTTATTGTTTTTATGAGCGTAAATTTGATTTCTTTGAGTTTAAAACAGCTGGTTGGACAAAACATGTTGACACCTTCTCTCCCTGAGAAATGATGTGCATTTTCAGTATTTATCGATGCTATAGGCTAAAGAATGGAAAGATAACTGCTGAATTAATGAAAAATGAAAAAAAAAATGTTGGAGCCACATTTGCCACCTGTTCCCTGCACTCACACCTTTTACAAGATCGATGTCTGCTGATGTTTTTTTCTCACCAGTCATCCATTTTCCACCACAACCATATTAACTGCAAAGGGAATGAGACATAATGTCACAATGAATATAATCCAAAAGAACACAGACATGGGATTTATTTATATTAAATCATGTGGCAAAACAAAGCATATACAATTTCAAGAATAAAATGGTAAAGTGCTGCTTCTGTTTTAGAGTTTTAAAGTAATCTATAAATGCCCTACATGTTTCTTTTTATTTTGTTTCTTTTGTCTGCAGAGTTTTCAACTAGTTTCCCAGCAGCACTTTAAGCGTAAAATAATACCTATCTAATTTCCTGCATTTTTTTTGCACGAGTGAATTTTTACTGGTGAAACTCTGGTCCACCTGCAACTTAACCTCAAACAAGAGCCAGCTGCTGCTGGTTCCATGCTGGGAATTAAAAGTATTGGAGTTTGTTAGTTAATAGACTGTTAAGTTTCTGGAAGAAATGGAATGAGAGTAATGCAGTTAAAATGTCCATTTACACTTCCATTTTGCTGATTGAATTCTCCCTGGAGGTGAGGTTAATGGTACATTGCAAGCAATGTTTAAGCCCAAGCTTTAAATGAGCACAGTGTTGGATGTACTTACCAAGCTTTTGTTTTGGATGAAACTGGTTTCTTTTCCAGGCATGAAATATGAAAATCAGCATTTTAAGATGCTTTTTAAACTATTTCTTCCTCTTAAACCGTCACTTTTGGAAAAATGGGAGTGAGTCATCACCATGATTCAGAGAAGTTCACCTGAAAAAAGTAAATCAATTCTTTTAATGTGTTTTTTTTTTTTTTTTTTTATTCCAATAGCTGAAAATAGTTTGTTCATTTAAATTAAATTGTCTTATTTATGTCTATGGTTGAACCATTTTTTTTTTGGATACATTATAACCTAACAGCAGGAGATACACTTTTGTGTGATACATTGCTTTAACTGATTCAACTCAGATGGCTCCAGTTGTTGTTACTTCTGCTCCCTTACTGCAACACTAATAATATGGGTAATACTTGAATAACTCAGTTGTAGTTTGGCTCACATTTGAAACAGTCTTTATTACAGTCTGCACACCAACCATGAACAACAAAGGAGACAAAATAATAATGCAAAAGTAGCTCCAATTTAGACCTGTGCTTTTAATGTAACTGTGCTGACATCCTGCTCTGTAGTACAATGATTGTGTCTTGTGTGAAGATAAGCAGCTGGGGAACGGTACACTGAGTATTTTATTAAAGATGTGATGCTGAGATGTTGATGTGTGAAAGATGATCAGTATTGTCAAAGCAGTGACATTCAATGCATTTCATTTTTTAAATTTACATCCCTTTATTAAGTATATGTAAGCAGTATATAAACATTAATGTTGATTACAAATTGCATTGTTATTGTAAGCAGAATCCTTTATTAAAGACATCCAGCATTTTGTGATGTTCTGTCATTTATTTACTGTTGTGATGTCAGAGTCTGTTATACAAGTTCCAAAATGTGAGGTGAATGTATGTAAAATATCTCCCTGAAAGTCAGAAACCCAGGTTTCAAAAGGCTCATTTTCAGTGTTATCTGATAAAATGTTGCAACTCAGCCTTGCTGCTAATTTCTCCCCGGGACTAAAGAACAACAAAACTAATCGCCTGTGGTCATAGACCACCATTGACATCTTTAAGCTGTTCGTAACACATCTCCAACTGCACGTTATTTCAATATTTACTCTCTTTCTTGTGAATTTTGAATCAGTGGCCAATCAGAGCAGATCTAAAATCACCTGTTTCAGACAAATGCTGATGAGTAGCTGCATAAAGGTTAGTATAAAATAAGTTTAGAGCTTTATGTTTTGTGAACTGTAAATAATAGGAAAATAAGCAAATAAACCTCCAGAATGAAATATACAGCTGAAAATGTGCACAATGTTTCCCCTTTAACCTATCATGGCACCCATAAGAAGAAACGTCTGTGGAAAACAGATTATGTAACACATAGTAATACACTACAGTACAAGTACAACGTATTTTAATTATTGAGAAATAGTTTCACAATAAACTAAGTAAAGCAAAATAAATAGAGGATGTAAATGTTTAATTGTGTAATTAGGAGATTCAATGTTTTTTAATTACCAAAAAAAGACAGAGGAGCTGCTTGAAGCCTTTATCAATAACATCCTATTATGATTTGTTTTTTTATAATCATCCTATTTTGCATGAGCTGTAATGTTTGAGACTTATATTAGTTAAAGCATGTAATACCAAATTTAACCTTTTACAAAAGTATGGGTACAACCATAGAACAGAGATATTGTACATCAAAGACATGGTTTAAGGCCAAAATGCATCAACAAATCACTGTCCTTGTAAAAAGGCTATTACGGTTCTATTTTGTAAATTTGTCTGATGTACAGTAGCTGTGTGTATGGAGTGCAGTGCTTTTTCTTACCACCTTGAACCATTCTATGACAACAGTTTGAGAGATTATCACCTAAGTACCTGTGTCATTCTTCTTTTATCAGCTGTGGCGCATGGACTGCAGAGGACAAGTAATATATTAGAGGTAGAAGATCCTGGGTTTGAATTTAGATGTTCTCATTGTGTCTGTGTGGGTGTCCTCCCTCCGTCCAAAAACATGCAGGTCAGATGTACTGGTAACTACCTGGAGGCGTAAATGTGAGGCTGATTGGTTGTCTGTCTAAATACGTTAACCCAGTGACAGACTGGCGACCTATCCTGGGCCACACAGGATGAGCAGGTGGACGTGGATGGATTATCCATCTGTGAGGCTGTAATGAATGATTTATTAACCATTAATCATTTTGTCATTAGGTAGCCTGTAGTTTGTAGACAAAACAAATGTTCATGTCGTGATTCACTGAGCTGATGTCTCAAAGCCTCAGTAATCACCATCACTGTATGGAAGGAGAAAGACTTTAATTATGTTTATGGGTGAACTATGTCTTTAATGATGATTACAGCAAATGTCAAGGATTTAAGGATTAGGCATTACACATGAAGCAGTGAGGCAGCGTGGAAAGGAAGCACTATGCCGAACAGTTCAAGTGCGTACACGCCATTTTTTTCTGCTAGAATTTGCATTTCCTCACAACTGCAATCTTTAAGTGATGACTGCAATCACAGTCCTCCAGCTTCAGCCGTAGAATGTTTATTGTCAAATGCATGGATTTTCTTTTTCTTTCAGAGGACAAAAATAGCAGTCATAAGTTCCTTTTCTGGATCGGTCACCCTTCTGGCCTGCTGTCATCTTCTGTCAGTCTGAATGTGACGTGGTCTCACAACATGCTTCTTTCACAAAGAATGGTTTGAAAGCTCATATTCTAGATGAATGCACTTGACAGTCTCATGTATTGCATCTGTTTAATGCACGTGACTTAAATCTTTGAACATCGTGAGCTTGTTTGTGAATGTAAGCCCAGCCAGTTTGCTAGTGGAAACACTGCAAGCTGCTCTTGACTGTAAATGTTTGACACGTTTTAGTTTAAAACAGGGAATTTAATCCATCAAAATCATCTCATCCTTTTGTCAGGATGACATTTTCCCAGCTAGCACGTCGCAGGGCAGCAGTGGAGAGACCATCGCTGAATGTAATGAGTCTGTCTCAGACATGGCTCTGAGGATGGCCCTGAGTTAACAATATTTTGTGTTAATTAAAATGTTAATTAGACTATCCCATGTAGCCAGACCCAAAGTCACAGGACTCTTTTTTTCAGGTCACTCCATCTGACCTCCCTTGGACATCACACATGTCATGAAACAGCAGGGAGGAAGCTTTGAAGTCTTCTCATATCTAAGATTCAAGACACAGGAGTTCAGCAGAATGTACGGCTCAATATAATTAAGAGGAATTTTCTAAAATTGTCTTTTCGTCATGATGTGACAGGGGTTGGGCAAAGTGTGTCCTTTGGAATGCACATTTTGGCCCAGATTATACAAGATGTATAATAGCTGTCCATTTTATCATAAATCGACTGCACTCACAACAACACAATGATAAATGGCCTGTCGTTCATTGTGGCTGCACCACAAGTAGCTCTGAAATACACTGAAGCTGACATTTAGAAATGTGTAATGTTCTGATCTTGTTTCCTCGAAAGTATGTCCACTTGCTGTAATTTACTGTCAACATTAAGTGTTGCTGCAGGAAGTAAACTGACAGTCATAATGTAGTGAAACGTCAGGAGGGGTGTACAAAACTTCAACAGCACAGATCCTGATTGATGTCTCATTTTATTCTTTAGATCAGCTGTGACTGACTAAAATTTTAGTTATACCATTTTTTTAAATGTATTTTTTGAACTTACAGAACCATTGGGCTCAGCTATGAAAACTTAATAAAAAGTGAAGTAGCTTTACAAAATGGCCAATCTATAACTGTAATATAGAATACAAAGACTACATCTGCTGTCAAAATAAGAGCTTCAGATGCTGTTGACTTTATATTAATCTTACCCATTGCCCTACTGTATGCACAAAACAACATCTTACACACAGTATTCCTCTTCACACACATTCACCCGCATGCTTTTTTCTCTATGCATTTCTTTATGTTGGGTAATTTCTGTATCTACACAGATGTTTCCAGAGTTTTCCCCTTCGATTGGGACTCTCCCCCTCCTGACAGAAGCACGTCTTGGTCAAAACCCTGTATGAAGCTGGACTCTGTGTGAAACTAGATGAGTTTTAATTAGAAAAGTGTCGGCAGTCAGCCAACCTGCAGTGTAACTTTGATCTTTCACTCACTCAGGGACAGACGCTTATAGCTCCATCCTGCTGTTACGATCCAGCCCAAAATGTGGCATTTATGTTATTTACTAAGTTGATGAGCACCTGTTGTTGTTGTTTTTTTAACTCAGTCTGAGAGTGTCTGCTGTTTTCTGCTGACTCGGACAGTGGACATCGTCAGGTGGTGGAAAGAGCACTTTGAGGAACTCCTAAACCCGACCAACATGCCCCCTGGAGAGGAGGCAGCGTCTGAAGACTCGGATGGGGAGGGGGAGGGGGGTGTCACACCCATATCCCTGGCAGAGGCCTCTGAGGTAGTCAAAAAGCTCCTTGGTGGCAAGGTGCCGGGGGTGGATGAGATCCGCCCTGAGATGCTGAAGGCGCTGGACATTGCTGGGCTGTCTTGGCTGACACGCCTCTTTAATGTCGCAGGTGGGTCAGGAACAGTGCCCATGGACTGGTAGACCAGGGTGGTGGTTCCCATTTTCAAAAAAGGGGACCGGAGAGTGTGCTCCAACTATCGGGGTATCACATTACTCGGCCTCCTGGGCCTAGCTTTTGCCAGGGTGCTGGAAAGGAGGCTCTGACCGTTCGTCAAACCTCAGATTCAAGAGGAGCAGTGCAGATTCCGTCCCAGTCGTGGAACAGTGGATCAGCTCTTTACCCTCGCAAGACTAGTGGAGGGGTCTTCGGAGTTTGCCCATTCAGTCTACATGTGTTTTGTGGACTAGGAGAAGGCTTTCGACCGGGTCCCCCGGGGATTTTATGTGGGAGGTGCTGCGGGAGTACAGGGTGCCGGACCCGTTGCAACGGGCCATCTGGTCTCTGTACAACTTCAGTAGGAGCTGTGCTCGTATTCTCGGCAATAAGTCAGACACGTTCCCATTTTCCTGTTTGTGACCTTCATGGACAGGATATCTAGGCACAGCCGGGGGGAGGACAACTTTGGGTTTGGGGGTCTCCGGATCGCATCTCTGCTGTTTGCAGATGATGTGGTCCTGTTGGCCTCTTCGGACCACGACCTCCAGCACTCACTGGGGCGGTTTGCAGCCGAGTGCAACACTCCACTTCCAAATCTGAGGTCATGGTTCTCTGCCGGAAACCAGTGGATTGCTCCCTCTAGGTTGGGACGGAGTGCCTGCCTCAAGCGAAGGAGTTGAAGTATCTCAGGGTCTTGTTCACGAGTGAGGGGAGGATGGAGCGGGAGATCAAAGGGCGGATCGGTGCGGCTGCAGCAGTACAACAGGTGCTGCACTGGACCGTGTTGGTGAAAAGGGAGCTGAGCCAGAAGGCGAAGCTCTCAGTTTACCGGGCGATTTACGTTCCGACCCTCACCTATGGTCACGAGCTCTGGGTCGTGACCGAAAGAACGAGGTCGCGGCTACAAGTGGCTGAAATGAGTTTCCTACGTAGGGTGGTTGGGCTCAGCCTTAGGGATAGGGTAAGGAGCTCGGACATCAGGAGGGAACTTGGAGTTGAGGCGCTACTCCTTCGCGTCAAAAGGAGTCAGCTGAGGTGGTTCGGGCATCTGATCAGGATGCTCCTGGGCGCCTCCCAAGGGAGGTTTTCTGGGCATGACCAACTGGCAGGAGACCACGGGGAAGACCCAGAATGCGCTGGAGGGATTATATCTCCCGGCTGGCCTGGGAACACCTCGGGATCCCCAAGCATGAGCTGGAAAATGTTGCGGGGGAGAGGGAAGCTTGCTTTGCCTGATGCCACCGCGACCTGACCCCGGATAAGCAGAAGATGAAGTTTCATGACAAAAAAATGTGTGGAAAAATCACGGGAAATTTTCATAATTGCAAGCTTCCATAAATATTGCGGCGATTGCTTGAATTTGCATTAATTATTGCGATCGCAATTCCCTGGATGGTCTGCTTAAATAACTTAACTGACTGAAACAAGAATAATGGCTGCGGTGCTACAAGCAGATATTTCAAGTA
Organism: Brachyistius frenatus; assembly: GCF_029030835.1. NCBI lineage: Eukaryota > Metazoa > Chordata > Actinopteri > Embiotocidae > Brachyistius > Brachyistius frenatus. The sequence continues at coordinate 5,132,072 of NW_027210624.1, forward strand.
AGACAAAAGGAAATAATTTGCATTGGATATTTAGCTGTTTTCATGGATGTTGTTTGTTGATAAAAATGCAATCAGAGCCCCATCCTGTCTGGTTCAAATCATGTTTAGCTAATGCACAATAGTTGTATATGAATAAATCTCACTGTCAACTTAGGTTTGTTTCAGTCTGGGTCAGTTGGTGTTGTAATTTACCAGGTAATATCATTTAGTGTGCATGTGATGTGAAGATTTGAATCTCACATTTTCAGGTTGAGGGTTCTTTTAAAGGAGTTTTTTTTCAGACAGGTTCATATTTATGTTTGACATCGGGAAGTGATGACGAAATAAATAGCTTCACCTGAAGTTATCTCTACCGACACGAATCTCAGCCAAACATTTTTTCTTCTTCTCATCTTTAGGTCTTTTTAGCATGTGTTGCTGCATATAAACAGTACAAGCTGAAGGTTGTCGCCAATGTTTGTTTGGCACCAAGAACACAAGACAGCTGGCCTTGTTTGATTTTCTGGGATCAACTACCACCAGAACTCCAGCATTTACTGACCAGTGATCAAGTGTGCTGTCTCATGTATTTTGTCCCAACTTAAGAAAGACATAAAATGAAAAGAATAACCATTGAAGAGAAAGAGGCATACATCTTGCTGATTGACAGTAGAAAGTTTTTTTTGTTTTTTTTTAAAGAAATGCAATTAAAAGAAAAAGAAAAGTGCTTGATGGATCGTCTTGAAACCTTTTTACAACACCTTTCCAATATCTGAAGTGGCCTGTGTCTGGTTAGTTTATTAACTGTCTGATGCAGAAAAATCAACAACCCACTTCACACAGTGCCTAGTCATCTGTGCAGTGAAAAAAGTAGACAGGACTTAAACTTGTCTCTTCACTTTTGTTTTCTTGTGAACATCTGAGTGGCGCACCATATGCCCCACAGTGTGCACTCTTTTCTCTGTATTAATGATTGACTGAATCTCTGTTTACTCAGTGACAGCAGACCTTTCGCTCGTTGTGTGGAATAACTAGGTGTGATCAAGAAGTTCAGAGATGCTTCCTGTTGTGCATAAACGGAGCATATCACAGTCATGTGCATGGAGGAGAAGAAAGAAGTAACTTTTGTGGAAGTTTTCCAAGTTGTTTGATCAACATCTGCTCCTGTGCTAGATGGGTTTTTGTGACCACTGATATGTGTGCAATAGCAATTTCACCGTGGACCTGAAATTTCAGAGCACACGCATAAAATGTTGTGTTCAATTTTTGGGGAACAGAACAAAGTCACGATGAGCCAAACTGGCTCAGTTTGAGTGCAACAGGAGCGGTTAGAACTTTTTGATCGCAACTCGTAGAAACACTTTTTGTATGTTTCATCATAGTTTCATAATTTAAAGATGCAGTCAACTTTTCAACTTCTAAATGTCTGTAAAAAGAAGACACCCAATGTTTAAAATATATATTATATACCGTTGTATGGTGTCCTTGTTAAAAAAAAAAACAATATTAATTCCAGTTCAGACCAGAGGTGGAATTCATGGATCACAAGTTCAGTTTCAAATTTTGTAGTCACTCAGTAGTTTGTTCAATTTTGTTCACCATTCAGATGCACATATCATCGTTCACTTGGCATGATGTTCTGACTGTCAGAGGTTCGTGCAGTATGTTGAGAGTCGAGGTGGTTTCATACAGTTCAGTACAAAATGCATTTGAACATTTGTTAATTAATACTCATTTCTCCGTTTACTGAACATCTCTAGTTCAAACAGTTTCCCCACTTCGCTCTTAGTTTGCAGCCTGTGGAGATCTGATACACCATGTGTTCCCACAGTATGAGCCTTCTGTTTTGCTAAATCACCAGCATGCCTCATGTCCCCAGCAATACCAACATGTTATATCAACACAGTCAATCATAGTTAAACACACACCCACTCTCACAGATATGATTGCAAGTACTTATTAATTTGCTGGACGTGATGAAACTGTTACTACCGTCACTGAAATCATTCCTTTACAGTCATGTTCAGTTGGCCAATATCTGTCAAAAATGATGATGTTATTTGCAGTATTTCAAAGCTGGAGTCAAACTTGGAGTTAACCGTGCGAGGCGTTGGGCTAAATGGCTTTATAATACACAGCTGAACTCATCCTCTGCACAGGGACAGAAACATATTACTGTGCTTTTCAGCCCGAGTCATTCATCCTGTCCTCCATCCTGCTAGGACATCGATTACAATAGTAGTCAATGAGATTCACAAAAAGGCAATGAAAGGTTCTCCCAATGTCAGCTCTCCTCTCTTTGAAATTCAGTCAGAGATTAAAAGGAATAAAGAAGGGAGCAATAGGCTGTACTAGAGGTGACAGACAGGCAGCCTGGAAGTGAGAGGGTGTTCTTCAAGTAGCCATTTGCTGCTTGACCACAAAATGACAGCCCCGATTATATGTTAGCAGCTTGTGTGTGCAGAGGCAACTCAGCAACGCAGGACAGAAAAATGAACCACATTGCTGTAATTAAGTATTACAAATAAATTAGGAGATGCTGAATAGCTCTCACATGCAATATGAAATTCATCTGTAAAAGGCTGCTTCTCATCTGCGCTCACTTTATAATAATTTCACGCTCCTCATTTCCATTTGAAAATCTTCCTCTCTTTTGTGTCTTTGCATCCACTCTGTGCAGGGTTGTAAATGTTTAAAAATGTTGGCTTTTAGTTGGCTTAAAAATAAGTTTGTTGTACTGCCATGTCCAATCATTTCATAAAGTAAATGTAGAGTTGGTAGGTAGAATTTATTATATGACAGCTATTGTTGACAAGGAAAATGACTTGGCTATGTCAGCACTTTACTGCACACAGAAGGGGGCTGCGATGTATGAAACATGTTTGCCATTTACCCCGTAACAGATTTTCTTAAAGGATCGACGTTGTGTTTTTTTCCGTGTCTGCCAATATTTTATCTGACATGTCTGTTGTCAGACAAGTTAAATATGAAGCCTTACTTTATGAAATAGTCCAATGAAAACAACCATTTTTGTCAGGGTTAAAGCTATTTCTGGCTGAGATGGGCAAATTTCACCACCAAATAGTTTACGGCTCAATGCATCGGGTTACCTGACTGCTATTCATTTTAATGTTAAAGAGCTGTGCTAATGCTAAAATGGTTGTCAGTGTCATCACAAACAGGTAAAGCTGTCTTCTCCTGGGCTAAGCCCAGAGCCTGGGTTACATTTCCCTGAACAAATATCCAAATATAAATTTTCTTGATGAAGAATTACTCCCAAATATGACTGGCACACTGCCCAAACAGCAGTACTCTCCACATGATGTTCATCAGAACACATGTTCACATGCCCTGAAGAGCATTTTAAGGCTTGTTTGAAAGTAGATTAGACTATTAGTACATTTTTACATTAGTTTTCTTATTAACAGTTTGGTGGGAATGCAGCGTCAGTGGATCATCTATTCATGACAGATTCACAGACTGGCTTTATCCTATCATAAAAAAATGTCAACGCAAGAAAGACGGCCAACTCGCCTTCATGACCTGCAAGCTATGGGCAAGTGTTTCTCTACCTGTTCTGATTGGCCACACCTCATAAAAGTCTGTCTTTATACTCTTATCCTGCTTGCATCCCACTGTTGTTCCCTCCAATAATTTCACTATAGATTAAGTTCAAAATATCAGAGCACAGTTGTTTACTAGTTTCTTAGTTTCCTAAGATGCCACTGATTACACAGTGATCAGCGGATCATAGTAAATCAACTCATGGGTCGCGTGCCATTTGGGACATGCATTGTGGACATGTGCTTGAAAAAAAACAACATCAACAGAACTGCTGCTGTGCTTTTAGTCTGAAGGAAATATGTTTCCAATGACTCAGGGCACATGGAGTTTGCTGCCGGAGACCACAACTTAAATTTTCCCATCAGCAGTCGTGAGCATTTGTGAACAGGGTTAGGATTTTATTCGTCAGCCTTTTTATTTCATATTTCATGCAGGTCAAATCTCCAGTTGAACTTGTTTCTGCAGATGAAAGAGCTCTTTGTTGTTCAGCTGGAGCACATAAATAATAGTGAGGTTGTCTAAATGATTATGTAGATATCCAAACTACATGAAAAAAACATTTTATACCCATATGGTTACGTTCAACTAAGCAGCAGGAGACGAATGGATTGCACAGACATGTCGGGGGAGGGGCAGCAGGTCCAGCTGCTTTGAGGCCTCAGATAATCAAACATTTTAAACTTTTCAACAGAAAATCAACTAATCATTCCAGTAAGAGAAGAAATTAACCCCTGTGAATGTTATTTTAACTTATTGGTGTGTTGCTCCATTGTCTTTTATCGACCCATTCTGTCACAGTAGAATTTCTTCTGAGAGCAGTTCTGAGACATGAATTGAAAGTACAAATATGTATTTTATATGTGAACTTATATTTATGTTTGTGGATTTGCTTAGCTGACCAAGCTTGTTAGCTCAGAAAGCTTTATTTTCCCTCTTCAGTAAGTTTTTATTGAACAAAATGGTGTCCAATGGTAAACAAAGCTCGCCGTTTCTTTGGTATAATATAATAGTATGATAATAATAACAGCTACTGTTCTATTTATTTATAAGACATTTATTGGTTTGGATGTTGTCTTAGTTTCTTTACTTAGAACTAATATGGTGCATATCTGGATGTTGTTGTGGTGAAACCACATACAATCTTTAAGTGTTTTCTCATTACAGTCTTCTTGGTGGCTCATGTAGGTCCCATCTGAGTCGTAGAATTCCCTGACAATCACGACTTTCATCAAGGGGAATACACATTATTCATCCTCTGTTACCATGTACCTATTAGCTGTAAGGTCTTCCCTTCAATGCATAAGCCATGACAATAGAGGCATCAAATCTGCACCTGGGAGAAACTGTCTACAGTGTCTTTTGTTTTCTTTGCACAACAGCTCACACGTTAGGTCAATCCTCAGGCGTAACTGTCCAAATGTCAGTTTCACAAATTGACTTGCCGTTGGAAAATAAGGTTTCAAATGCTGCAAGACTGTCTCAGAGGCCATTTTTGTACTGCCTATTTTGACTTGTAAAAGTCATCAGCCTTGCAAGAGGCAGTCGGTGGTGGAGGCGGCATCAGTGGACGGACTAAAAGAGGGAGTTGTAAAGTAATCAACTGTACCAGCTATTGCAAATCAGGTACTAATATTGCAAATCTCATCATAGTGTAAATAGATTGGTGTCGGCCAGTTTCAGAGCACCACTGACATAATCCGCCTCCAGACAAACACAACCCATTTACTGACAGCTCCTGACATAATCAAATGGCTCTCCTACCCCTCATTTACTGTTTCTTTTTAAATTGGCTTATTAAAGAAGTCTATTTCACTGCGCCAGAGGAATCATAAATAAGTTTGAGATTAGTTACAGATCTATTATATTCCTGAGTCACAATAGCAGTGGGAAGTGTTTTATAATATTCAGCAGGACTGAATGGAAACATTTAATTTCACTAGCCATTGGTAATATGTGGCCAAAGCTGCTGAATTAATTTTCCATATTCAATCCCAATTTGAAGACCTTTGCTTTTAAGTGTTATTAAACACCACGCGGTGGTGAGAAATACTTAAAGGTTCCCTTTGAATGCAGCATTGCTTATTGCAATCTTCATGTTTTCTGAAAGCCAGTAACAACACATTTGATCAAAACAGACTGACTGACTGAAATTTGTAAGTTTTGATTGAAACGCAAAGAAACAAAAACACAAAAATAACAAGAACAAGAAAACAGGTCAAACTCAAACTGCAGCGACTCTACCGAGCTGCTGAGAAGATTTACTGATCCCAGCGAACAGTTGTTCTATTAGTAACTTAATTTGTTATATATCACATCAATAACATTTTAGTTTAGGCTTTTTTTCAGGGTAATTTCACTACCTTGACTATGAAGATTATATCATGGTCATTGTTGGGGCTAACCATTCATGCTATATTTAGTTTTTTGTAGGACAGTCTGGCTATCTAAATCTTTCATCATCTCTTCTGATAATACATTTTCCTTAGAGGGCCTTTATATCAAGGAAAAAAGTCATTTAGTTTCATGAAATTGTTATCTTTTTACATATAGCTCACTATAAAATATTGTCAGTCGAGATATCTTTTTTTATAATTGTGTAGAGGAGATTGACAATATCTGAACCATGTTTGTGGGACACTGCATGACTGAGCAATGTGAAAAAATAGGTGCTTGGAAAATAAATCTCATGAATGACTTCTGATGGGCAGGGGCCCAGTCCAGAGACTCCCACTCAGGGCATACACCCATGTGATATGTGTAAATAACTCAACTTTTATGTTGGCCCACAAATACGTATCATTATCTTTTTTTTCATACAAAGTGGGATGTAATGGCAGCCTTATGTGTTGAAGGCCTGCGCAGGGTTATTGGGATACAGAGATCCCTTTGTCAAAATGTTTGATGTTTCGTGCAGCTAACTTATGTATTTATGCTGAAATAAAATGACGCCAGGCAGCAACAAGTAACGCAAAGCAGGCAGTGTGATCTAGGCAGTTCGATTCTGTTTCTTTGTGTGCCTGTCAGAGCACAAACCAAGCCATGAAGTCCAAGGAATTGTCTGTAGACCTCTGAGACAGGATTGTATTGAGGTACAGATCTGGGGAAGGGTACAGAAACATTTCTGCAGCATTGAAGCTCCCAATGAGCACAGTGGCCTCCATCATCTGTAAATGGAAGAAGTTTGGAACCACCAGGACTCTTCCTAGAGTCGGCCGCCCGGCCAAACTGAGCGATCGGGGGAGAAGGGCCTTAGTCAGGGAGGTGACCAATAACCCGATGGTCACTCTGACAGAGCTCCAACGTTGCTCTGTGAAGAGAGGAGAACCTTCCAGAAGGACAGCCATCTCTCCCATACAGGCCTGCTTGGTGGAGTGCTGCAGAGTGGTCAGATGGAAGCCACTCCTCAGTAAAAGGCACATGACAGCCCACCTGGAGTTTACCAAAAGGCACCTGAAGGACTGTCAGACCATGAGAAACTAAATTATCTGGTCTGATGAAACAAATATTGAACTCTTTGGCCTGAATGCCAAGTGTCATGTCTGGAAGAAACCAGGCACCGCTCATCACCTGGCCAATACCATCTCTACAGTGAAGCATGGTGGTGGCAGCATCATGCTAGTGGGGATGTTTTTCAGTGGCAGGAACTGGGAGACTAGTCAGGATGGAGGGAAAGATGAATGCAGCAATGTACAGAGACATCCTTGATGAAAACCTGCTGCAGAGCGCTCTGGACCTCAGACTGGGGCGAAGGTTCATCTTCCAACAGGACAACGACCCGAAGCACACAGCCAAGATAACAAAGGAGTGTCTTCAGGACAACTCTGTGAATGTCTTTGAGAGGCCCAGCCAGAGCTCAGACTTGAACCCGATTGAACATCTCTGGAGAGATCTGAAAATGGCTGTGCACCGAAGCTCCCATCCAACCTGATGGAGCTTGAGAGGTCCTGCAAAGAAGAACGGGAGAAACTGCCCAAAAATAGGTGCCAAGCTTGTAGCATCATACTCAAAAAGACTTGAGGCTGTAATTGCTGCCAAAGGTGCTTCAACAAAGTATTGCGCAAAGACTGTGAATACTTGTTATTTATATATATATATATATATTTTTTTTTTTTAATAGATGATTTGTTAATTTGGGTATTGTGTGTAGAATTTTGAGGAAAAAAATAATTTAATCCATTTTGGAATAAGGCTGTAACAACAAAACGTGTAAAAAGTGAAGCGCTGTGAATACTTTCCAGATGCACTGTAAAGGTATAATTTATCAAAAATATAGCTTACACAAATAGTCCCTATATATTTCTATTTGCGCAGTCTTTGTATTTTTTTTTATTTTTATTGAACCTACAAAAAATAGCTGTATCAGTTAAAGTCAATAGTAATTTAATGCACTCAAATTGGAAGTGTGTTGATGAATGGCTCACACCTGAAGCGAAGTGAAATTTATTTACCAACTGAATTATGGTTTGATTGATCTTTGTGTAAATTCATTCAGAATCTCCAGGAAACTGCTCAACCGTCAGTTGGAACAACAGGCACAGAGTTATGTTTTATTGTTGCCCAATGGGTGGTAGGTCACATTATGACTCAAATACAGTAATCTGCTACAGAGAGGTTAAGGCAGCTGATCCAACTGTGCAGCCGTCATCAATAACTGACGTTGCTTCAGATGACGATTGAGAAGGATTAAACACTGAGGGTGGTAAACCTCTGATATAAGTAAATAAATGGTGTTAATGGTCAAATAGTGTACCATACGCTCAATCATGCTTGCGTCTGCCTTGTATGTGATGGATAACCAGTGATTGACACAACTTCAACCATTTCAGAGAAATAATTGCCTGAATTTCAGCATCAAGAAAATCTGAAAAAATCCCATTGGTACTGAATGAAGAGACATACATTTCCACGGTGAAGCAACTGGTTCAGGGATGCTGTAGCTCAGTTGGTAGAGTGGGTTGCACACTAATCAGAAGTTTGGTGGTTCAATCTCAGCTCCTCATGTCCACATGCCTAAGTGTCCTTGAGCAAGACACTGAACCCTAAAATTGCTCCCGATGGTGTACCATCGGTGTGTTGTAAGTCGCCTTGGATAAAAGCGTCAGCTAAATGAAATGTAAATGTTCTAAATGCTACATCTGAGACATACAGGTAACCAAACTGACTCAATGTATTGTACAATAACTTGTTTTTTTTAAATCACATTTGAAAAAAATGGGTTATATTGTATCTGAGAAGAAAAATCTGAGGAATGAGTACCTGCCTCTCATGCTGGTCACCTCAGGTGCATTGTCCCAGTGTTTGTTATGACTGAAAGTGTTAGCTCGGTTTGATCAACAGGAGATTCCGATGGTTTGAGGAAATACATTACTGACAAGTAAATGCCTGGTATGTTTCCTGTAGAATTAGACCGTGGAGAGAATCATAACTTAAAGCATCCAACAACGTTCACTGAATGTCATGATGAGAAGCTCAAAAGTCTGAAAAATGCTCCCTGCCTCATAAAATAATTATAATACAGTAATAAACAAAATTAAGGAATGCAAGTTAGTTGTGCTTATACAACTAACACAATTTAGGCTGACACCACATCCTTGGAGTCTGGACACCTTCCTAAAAGGACTACTGTGACTATCATATCTGTCATTAAGATTAAAACTGAAAGATTAAGCCTCATCAGCCAGATAAGTACTCCGTGACAAGAGCACACTTTTCTGAGGCTGTGCGGGTACAATATGTAAATACAGTGAAGATCCCTTGACAGGTGAAACCCAGGTATCATTGTTGACTGTACCCTGTTCTCCCTGAACGTTAATCTAACCTTACCTCATACAAAATATAATGTTTTCTGACATGCATATACGAGACATATTGAGCAAAATCTTTCCAGACAATTTTAGAGCTGCTGGAAAGTACATTTTTAATACCTTACATAGATGTTAGCATTTTTCCTTGCAGGCAAAGAAAAGGGGAAATAAACTTCATTAGCTTGAATGTCAGGATGATGTGATGTGCTGTTGTAAAACGGTGTGGGTGGGGGACTTGTTTTACTAACATTCCTGCTATGAATTAGCTGTTGATTAAAGATAATATTCATATTAATGTCCTTATCTAACCCCTGGTACAACAGCAAACGGTGTACTTTCTTCATTTAGGACATCCTTACTGACATAATTCTATGTTGACATTTGTCACCTTTAAAATCTCAAAGCTACTGTAATAATTTTAATTGAGTTAAGACAGTGTACATAAGATCACTCGGTGACCACACACACAGGTTCCCTTCCCTTTATTTTCAGTACCTGAGATGCCCCAAAGAAAACTAGAATTGATTTGAAGGCAGGGTGTCACTCACGCATCCGCTTGTGTACGCAGTTCACTTCTGTCACTCAGACCCTTATGGCAACCTGTGAGGTTTTAGAGAAGAAGGGAGGATTTTGCTGGAAGGGTTTTCCATACAGGAGACACTTATTTTTGAAACTGTTACATTGCATCTGCATGCTGGATACAAAGAAGTAGACTCAAACCCACAAACACACACATCTTTTAGAAGCTGTGATTTATACTGAATTGGAACTAATTTGTTTGTTTACATGTTAGGAAAGTGCTGAGGAGAACAGTACCTGCCTGTCCATGGTTCTATAGTTTAATGAGGCTGGCTTCACATTCTGTCAACACATATTCAACACTCAATTCTCTTGGGCTCTCTTTTTTTTTTTAAATCAATACACCCACTCACTTATGCCAGTGCAATACATTTCCATTACTGCTTTCACACAGCTTCATCCGTCTCTCATGTTGGGTTAAACGCACAGCTTTGTATTCACACACTTTGAGTTGACATAGCTGTTGTTGTTGTATTCAGTCATTGACAGCTATCCTAAGCCCGACGCAGTATATTTTTGGCTGATATGCCAATATGATTTTCTTCCAAAGCCTGTGGGGTTCGTAAATCCCTCAGCATTGAGAGATGCTTAGCATTGATGGGTCTGCACAAACACATTTCCATTCCTTTGGGCGTTTCATGGAACAAAACAATCAAGCAGGGTTAGAAAGTCACACGGTACATTACAGTGACGGATTCCTGAAAGCCCAATAAAGACCCTTACATCAATGCCAGTTTCAATTGATTACTTTTAATGAGTGCAAATAAATAATGCAAGACTGTTCACACACACTCACACAAAGACATCCATGCACACGCACACACACAGGCAAGTAATGGAAACTTTACTAAAGTTGAATGCCCTTCAATTGCTTTAGTTTGTTAAAATGTCTTTGAGCAGGATTGCTTGTTTGCACTTTTCCAGCCACCAGATTCCAACAGCACGCATGAGACAGTGTCAGAGGACCCTCCATCTTGTTAAGCCAGAGGTACCGGTCAGCATTTGTGAACGTGTTGGGGATTGGTATTAATTTCTGGGACATCCTAATCTGCTTAAATAGCACAACGTTTTTATGTATAGCTAAAAGACAGATTCGATTTGTCCAGGGTAAGGTTTATTCTGGCTTCTGCTTCTTCAAGAAAGTGCTCCATAAGAAAGACGGACACATTCCCACCCCATAACTCACCATTAGCATTGCCTCACGAGGACTTGGGCCTTACACATGTATCAGTATCAACAACCTCTGGTCAAATTATATTATTAGTTGTAGCAAGGTTTGTGCTACTGGGGTTTCTCCTGGACACAGATGACTTGCTCAGACACACATTCATGTATAAATGCTTTTATTCGCCCTGACCACACACCAATGTCTCTGTGCCAACGCTTTCCTCCAGCCTCCTTCTCCCTGCTCACTTTATAGGGGAGCGCTCATCAGTCCACATTTGGCTCAGCTGTGCTCATTGCACCTTCCCAGCACCGTTCCTTGAACCACTCCTCCCACTCTCTCCCCCCTGCAGCTGAGCTAACCACACCCCGCCACCACATTCAGGGTTAGTTAGTCTTTCCAACATTTTCCCTTAACCATTTCCTTGATTCCTGACAAAGTATCTAGAAACTGCTGCATCAGCTACTTTCACCTCTCTAATCTCTTCTTGTTTACTAGACCAGGGCTTTTCAATTAGCTCTCCCTGGGCCACATACCACCCATTTGTTTTTGTTCTAATGCTTGTAATATAATGCTTGACCTGTGAGTGACATGTTAAATAAAAGGAATACATGTCTAACCCACTTAAAGACATCTGAACCATAGACAAGGATAGAGGCAAGTAGTCATGTAGTAGTAGTGTAGTAATGTTCTGCATTTGATGCAACAGGACAGTCACTGCACCTGCCAAAGAGAAACTAACATCAGGTAAGAGGCAAACTTAAAACATCGCTCTCAAAGCAAAAGAGACCCTAAGTTGTTTGTGAAAATCGGCAGTTCCTGAAGGAATGTATTGACAAGGTATGTCCTTGCTTTGTCGACTGCAACAAGCAATAAACCAGTGTGTCTGTGGTGCAACAAACACATGATATGTTCACAAACAGGATTTCCAGGTCAAATCATGGCTTTATTTCTGCCAGGTTTACTGATGGCTTGGAGAAATGGAGAAGGAATGTACTGGGACTGTCTGGTTTTTGGACGGAAGAACTTCTGGGGCTTCTTTCGTTGGACAGACACACTATAGGTGAAGTGAATTTTTTCAAAGAAATTCTCTTTTTTAAACAATATTTATCAGTCCGTTGTGTGCAAAGTTTAGTGGCAATGGGAAAAACACTGTGGACATAGTCATGAACATTGTGAATTTCATTCACTCAAACTCATGTCTATAGCCTCGCCTTTTCCGTCTGCTGCTTTCTGAGACATTTGCAGAACACGGACTTACTCATCCATAATGATGTAAAATGGCACCTCTTGGATCACATGTTGAGTGAACAGTTCATGGTGGATGTCTGCTTTCTGTGAGACATTTTTAGACCTTTCTTCTAAGGATGAGACGAGTACTCGGGTGAAACGAGTATCTGGTACGGATAATGTTTTTTTCGACGAGTACGAGTAATATCCAAGTAATAGTGTCCAATATCCATGTTGATGAAGGCTTCTAACAAACACAAGCTGTGTGCACACATCCAGGCAGCTACACACAGAGCCCCGCCTCCAGCTCTGTGTCACTGGCCTCTGTCAGCCTGCTCAGTCTCAGGAATTAAGAGCAACTCGCAACTCTTCTGGTTAATTTCTGACATCGGCTCATTTAATCAGGTTTGTGTAAAATATATTTGCTCTTACCGGACGAGTCACAAGTTACAGCTCATCACTCTGTCTTTGCTGGTTATGTTTTCCTTTTTTTCAATCGGGTCCCTCCTTCCTCGTTAAGATATCTTCACTCAGCTGACCGCTTTCAGTGAGAATATTGTGCAATGTGGACTGTCTGCATAAATCACCCAGCTTCCCACCATCAGTTTATTTAATGAAATAGTAAAACCAGGGTAACAATCACACACAGACAGTCAGACACACACGCACATTATTTGCTGAACAAAATATAAAGAATATTATTATTTATATTTTATTTGTCAAATGATGAGCTCAACAATAACAACAAATACAGCAATTTTTATATAAAAAAACAAAAACATAATAATTATCTTACCCTTGCTCTGAAGCTCAATTCTGGGGCTGTTCTGTGCATATATTTTTTAATAAATAATACATTTAGAAATTTCTGACCAACCCATATCTCAGGCTTAAATGAACAACTTTTCAGGTGAGTTCCTGTCCATTTCCTGTTTAAGCCAAGCCCACTTCCGGTTTGAGCCCCACCCCACCTGAGTACAAATACAGATACAGATAATTTAGTTGGTTTAACAGACACAGATAATGTTGTATTCACTCATCCCTACTTGCTTGAATACTTCTTTAGTGTCCCCAAGTGCAGGAGCAGGAAAAGCCTGTTGTTGATTTGGTTGAGAAACTTTGTGCTGAGAAGACAAGCTAATGTCAACACACCATATCCTGACAATATTTTGATCTATTACACATTTGAGTCTACCATTTATCCTATAAATGCCATAAAAACAAGGGCGAGTTGTTTAATGACCAATGAGAAGTTGCATGAGTGTCTCATGATTTCCCTGAATATGTAAAAATAGAACATTTAAGGCAGTGTATTTTCAAACAGGCTCAAAGTGACAAAAGTCTGATATGTATGGTTGTTTTATTGTGTTAAATAACCTTATTAAAGCGTGCAATGCTATCTTAGTGAAAATGCATAGACTTAAGACTTGTTTTATGATGTTTCAACAAGGCCTACTTTGTGTAAGTCTGGACATTTTTCACTATTTTTGCCTCAAACAAATATGAATATTGAGCTCCTATGTGTATCCTATGTCTGCTGGGAATAGTTTTAATCATCTTATAGAATGTCACATACTGTATATTGCATTTTGCTGTTTAAAAATGACATCCTTAAAGTGAACGGAAAGGGATGTGCTTGACTAGTTAATTCAATTTACTAAACTGTCTATTAACATTATACTCTAAGGGCCTGATTTACTAAAGGTTTGCGGGTGTAAAACCACGTGCAAACTTCACACCACCCGCAAAAAAATGTCCAAACTGATTTACTAACGATGTGCAGTGAGATTGCGTCTTTCAAATGTGCACATTAATAAAAGTTGTCCATTTTGCGTGTTTGCCTGCCTGCATATGTAATATTGGGCATTTCTACTTGAACGTGCAAAATATTGCAAATAGAAAAATTTAGCACCAGCAATGATATTTACTCAAGTAAGTGATTGCGTGTGTATTTTAGTACAACTGGAAGGAACGTATTAATCAGATGCGCACATTAGACTGCTCTTTTTGTGAGGAGACGCAGGGAAATCAAAGAATACGTAGAGAACGTAGTTTTACACCCATGGAAAAAATGTTGATGTCAGAGGAAACAAATTGTTCAGACACATGGTCTGTCCAGCGAAGACGTTTCTGAGTTATGGAATGAGCTGAATGATGATTGACAGCCAACAACAAGGAGGAGCCACAATATAGGCTACCAGCAATTAGAAAAACTTCTTACGACTCAGCATTGTCCTGCCTCTGGGTCGTTCCAACGTATCGCTGCTTGGATCTCCCTCCCAGTCCGGTTATTCAGCTGAGCTGTCCAAGGTCCTGAATGTGTCCCGCAGAATTCACAGGTAGCTTCATCAGGTTCACGAGCACTCGCGAGGCACTGAATGAAACTAATTCACCTGCTCATCACAGAAAGATCTGGATCTGCTGATCGGTGTTTGTTAGAGGATCTCATCCACCGTCCCTCCTGTTTTATTTGCCGACGTTTTATTTTTAAGCCTTTTTATTTCGCCTTTTTGTTTTTCCCACAGTATTGACTTTCTAGCTGATAATCTCCTATATAGTGTTTTGTTCTTGTTATATTTATATTTCTTAATTTCGATGGTATTGATTTCTTTCTCATTTTGCGGTTGCTGTTTTCCATTGCTTTAATCATGCAAAACCCACATTTAAATACAACGATTTGCACCTGATATCAGTGACGCAAATATTCTTAGTAAATCACCTGCAAAACAGGTGCAAAATAAATGTGCAAATGCAAACACTCAATTTAGTACCCTGTATTTGAGATCTTAGTAAATCAGGCCAGAAGAGTTATTTGTAGCCATTATTAAAAAAAAAGAAAAAAAAAATCTGTGTGGCCCTCAAGCCCTCAGTGATCTTCCGAACCAGCCCTCTTCCTATAGAAATGGTTTGATTGATCTATGCTTCTAAATTGGTGTTTGTGTTCAGATGGGATTAGTTGAATGCTGCCCAGATTCTTTCAGAGCACCTGCAAAGAGCAGATCATTTCCTCGGACTCTAACTATACCACCATTGATATAAATTCCTGGGCATATAGATACCCATGCCCTACTGATTTAACACTGTCCTTAAGAGAAGAATAACAACATTGACTCTCTGTTCAGACACTTAAAATGACTCATGCTTTTACTGTAAAAGATTTCTCATGGTCAATGGAAATGATTGCTTTCTCTCATCTCTCATAATGCTTTTGACACTGTTATATAAACCTGAAACCTTGTACTGTAGAGTAGAGGTGAGGATGGATTTAAAAAGCATGCAACTTTGTTATAAAAGATCTTTGGTTCATATCCCATCCATTAGTAACAGTCAAAATATCTCCCCAAAGGTACCATGACTGAAATAAGTTCCTAACTTAATCAAGTAGTTTTTGTTTCCTAAAGGTAACCAAGCCTTGACCATGTTTCCTTTTTTGTAAAAAAAAAACAACCAAAAACATCAGGCCAATGCCAAATGGCCAGGTTTGTCCTTTAGCTTGTAAGATGTGTTGGGCTTTTCACAAGATAACCACTTATGCTGAAAATATTTCAAACTATAGCAGGCGGATTGCCATAGAATTCACAACTAAGATCAAATGTGAGAAATCATTTTAAATTTGGGAATTATATTTACCGCAAAGTGTCATCAGACAGACCTGAGTGAGCTTGTCAGTAAATACAATAGGCATAATCAATATTGCAGCTAGTTTTAGATAGATGAAGTTGCTCCTTTCTGCAAAGTTTGTCAGAGAAAGAACAATATGTATTGCTTCCTATTTTTCTTGGCAAGAAAAATTACTTGTGAGGAAATCCACATCTCTAACCCTTTAAGCGATTGCATCCCCACTCCCCCATTTCATCTTGTGTACGATGTCGTCCTCGAGGTGTGAGGAAGCAGCTGAGAACACAATGCACCATGCAGTGCAACCAGTGGGGTGCTTTGCATTAAGGCTGGAATCACAGTAGCTCTCCGTGTCAGCGTGGATCTTGTCTCCACAATGTATGCATGTATATTTCATGAGCATATGAAAATGTAAACTTCAGTTGTCTCGCTGTGTTATTTTTGTTCTCAACGGAAGTACATAAAAGACCAACAGATTCTGGCCATCTGTGATTCATCTGCACTGCAATAACACAACACATTTGAATATGCAAGCTTTACACAGGGTTAGTTATACAATAATTCCCACCTTCCCAATTTCTCTATGCAACCAGAACCAGGGAGCTGATTAGATTGCCAGAGGCTGGTTTGTGGCTTGCTCTGTCTTCGCCTCCACATAAATAACTGCTCCATTGCTTGCTGAATTAACATACATGGGCTGAGGGTTAATTTCATATTGTTGCTCGTCTTTCTCTCCTGCCTTCACTCTCTTTTGCTACTTTGCATTCTGAATTCACTGATTAAGTAAACCTGATTAGCTGAGCCGCCTCTGCCAAATTCACTTCTCAATTCCAAAAAGAATCTCTCCCTCTTCATTTTCCATTCCTCTATCTTGTCTTTCAAACAGATGAATGGATGATGAGATTTGACAGGCCCATTTTTACCAAGTGGGAGGTACTTTCCTGTTCCTGAGTTTTGCAATGATGATTGCTGCCAAAACCGAGAGTAAGACCAACTTGAAATATCACCTTCAAACTGCTGCTCTTTTTTCCCCCTCAACTCCAACACCTCGGGAGTAATTCGTGATGATGTCAGGGTTTTGTTTTGTTAATTAACTATCCAAGTCTTAATCTTTTGCTTATATATAACGGTGTTATGGCTATTTGGTCTTCTGCAGCTCCATGGCTTTTTATTTTTTCTTAAAAACTAAAAATTATTTATGCTGCATATTCTCTTTACATATCAATAAATGTGTTTTATGCTGTCACCATCTTTCTTTAATAAAATTTGCATACATTTACACATTTTGAACAATTCCTGAAATGCATTTATTTAATGGCACCTTTGTGCTTACACCCTCATGCAGTGTTAATGCTACCAAGATTATACATTTATCAAATTGAACTAATGCTCTGTACATGGATGCTCTAACTTCATACTGACAGATGTACACTATAGAGATTATTCATATTTTCTAATACATTATTCACAGACATCCATTATATTTACGATATATATGTGCACATTGCAAACGCCATTAAAATGTCAAAATGTTTGGCAGTTCACTGAACCGTTACACAGAGGCTTTTATGATATTGGGGTAACGTGTATAGGAGGCCCAGTCAGTCACATTAATATATTAACAACTGTATGAAGGGCAAATTCTGTCGATATTTCAAAAAGCTCAAATTTGCAAAATGATTTACTGAACATTTTATGGTATGGCTTTGCTAGTGACACTGTTGGCAAATTACTCATGAATTCATGCTGACAACATTTTGCAGTGACACGCCATCCCATCTGTTTCGTGCTTAATGGCTATCATTTGTTTTTCAGGACAGGACAATGAGCCTAAAATCACCTCCAGGCTCTGTAAGGGCTGTTTGACCAAGAAGCAGAGTGATGAAGTGCTACGTCAGATGACCTGACCTCCACAAGCACTGACCTGATCCCAACTGACAGGGCTCGGGATGAGATGAGTAACGGAAAAGCCGGCAACAAATGCTCAGCCTACTGTAGTTGGGAACTCCAGGTGACGATCTCATGAGGCATTTTCAGAGAATGCTAGTTTCTGTTGGTGTTCAAAGTTATAAAGAAAAAGTAGGCTACATGTTTTGCTTCATTTTCACTTCTTTGATTCCTGCATCACTTCCAAATGTGTCATTTCAAATGTGATATTTTATAGTTTTGGGTGTCTCAGTTTTGTGGAAGAAAATGTGGAAAAGAGTGAAAAAAAAAATAACATTTGACTGGTTCTGTTCATGCAGTAAAAACTACTCAAATTCTTAAATATTCACTTTAGCATAAGAAATAACTGCACATGATTTCTTTAATGACATTCACTGTTCAATATTTATTATGAGTTATGTAACGTTTTAAAGTCTGTCGGAGCCCATTCACCTCCAATGTATTTAAAGCTCAGCAACTGTATTTTGCTGCAAAGCACGCAGCGATCACACACATTATTCATCAGGACATGCTTCTCTTATTTTACTGTCATAACATTTATTTTTGCCCCCATTTCTCCATCTATCAGTAGTGCATAAATGAATGACGGCCTGATTTAGAGTAATATTTAGCGGTACTATCAAATTAAAAGTGATTAAGCTCCCATAAAAGTAACTTTCCTCCAAGTTTGAAAGTGGGCCAGTTTTTAGCACTAGTCAGCACTCTCTCCAGTTCACAGTGAAGCTCAGTATGTTACCAACCAAACAGATGGAATCCCTCAGTGTTTGAATTTCATCTGTGAAAATGGTTTATTTAAATATTATTCTGATATCGTCATTATAATACAAACTTTTGCAATGTTCCAGTACAGAAGCCTCACACAATACCAAAGAAAAGAGAATCATCAGAACTTTTGACAGCTCAACAAACAGACAGGACTGCATTGAAATGAAATACATTAGAAGAAACAAATACATCTAGAGTAGATGAGTAGTGTGGCATATAAAACAGAACAGAAACATGGTTGTGTGATGGTTCTGAAGTATCATCCCTGGATGAAGGAACTGCTGCTCAAGCCACCGTAATTGTGAACTGTTCTCCTCTTTGGTAATAGAGACATCACTGCTTGTAAGCAATTCAGCCTCCATCAAAACCCAAACTAAGCATCATTTTTCATCACTCCGATCTCAATATCAAGTCAATCATCACTCCGATCTTTCCTTCTTTGTTATTCAGTATGTTGCAGGGACCCAAACGAGTCCCCAAAATTAAGATGAAGGCTTTATAAAGGAGATGTTTCTAATATTTATAGATATATATTTTTTGTCAAATACATTTTACCCAAGTTCATTTTGAAGAGATGAAAACCCACTTTGGACTTGTTAACACTTGAATATGAGTACATGACACCATTGTTACAAGTACATAACATCACTGGCCTCTGCCTTTTTAAATGGACTTAAATATATATAAAAAAAAAGGTTAACATGCTGATTATTTCATTTACAAGTTGTACAGATGTGTAACTTTGTACATGAGGGTTGGATGAACTGTCCACTCAGACTGTGCACACTCTCTCCAAAGTGCTCTGGCACACTTCCAATAGAATCCACATCCAAATACTCAATACCCTAAAATAAGCTGTACGTTTTCTCGCCTGCACACTAAATCCTCTGAATCATATTACATAACATGTCTCCTTTTAAAACAACCGCTTCCCAGCCACAGCAGGGTGGCATATATGTGACAGTGATGCTAGATTAACTGCCCAAATACACCCTGAAGCTATTTGGAACTTGAAGGATTAGACAGGGTTGCCCTCTATCGCCCACACATCTTGTACCCAGGCTGGAAGCTGCTGATCAGGAGATGTCTCTGGTTTTATCCCAAAGCATGACACGCTCTGTCAGCCTTTGAACCTCGGTGCTGAATCAACAAGCTCTCCTTCCTCCACACTTCTTTGGGAATGCAGTTTAACTCTAGGAGGGGTGGGGAGTGGAGGAGGGGTGGGGGTGGGAGGGGTTTGCTTTGTCAGCAAAGCGGAATACATGTTTGAAGTGAGGTGAGTGCCTTGCTTTTCTGGAACACACAGCCCAGTAATTATTGCGAATCACACCTGCATGTTATGTAGAATTGTTAGATTATAGCATACTACAAATGAGAAACTAGATAATCATGCTTCATGTTCAACCACCTTACAGTTTGGTCTTCACAAAAAATAGTGTGTGCTCAGAGCACAATACCTACTGAAGTAAAACATCCCATTGGAAGGCAACAACTCTGGCAACATGCTATCCAAGGTGGATAACATTGACTTACAGTATCTTTCTGAAGACATAATCAGTTTCTCTATTATTCATACATATTTCACTTTGAATTGGAACATCTGCGTTTCTGATGGATGGTGCACTATTTCCTTTTCAGCTCAAAAGTCAACAACGCCAAAATAATCCCTTTTATTTTGGCGGTTACTCTGGATCACACTAAGGATCTAAATATAGGAGTTGTGTGCACTATGAAACCCAACCACTGCTCTGCCTGTGTTTGTGTCAGATTGTCAAAGCGTTTTGCTTATAAATGCTCTGTGAATAAAAATCTCAACGATATATCATCTGAAAATGAAGCTAAAAATATATTATTGTGAGATCTAAGAGAGAGAATCTAAGAGATTTCAACAAAACTAACACATTTCTCCCAAACACGGGTCACATAAAACGAGTCTTTTCTCTGTTTTACTGCATCTCAAACACCTACCAGTAAATATGCAGATGTGTGTGTGTGTGTGTGTGTGTGTGTGTGTGTGTGTGTGTGTGTGTGTGTGTGTGTGTGTGTGTGTGTGTGTGTGTGTGTGTGTGTGTGTGTGTGTGTGTGTGTGTGTGTGTGTGTGTGTGTTGGAATTAACGTAATGGAAACTAGCAATACTCATGATCCAAAGTGGGTAAATACTCATTCATCCTCCATAATAACATACCGGGGAGGTGCACAGAAACTGAAGCATGCCATTTAGAAATGCTGCAGGTCAGTTAAAATTAATCATCCAATGGTCACATATCAGTTTTTTCAATGACTCATAAATTGTGGCATCCTTTTTATTCCTACTGAGGATGCAATACAAATTAAAATGACAAAGGGACATTTTTTTTTCACACACCAAAGCTAGCACATTAAAATAAAGCTAAATTTAACACGTTGTAATACTTAACTCCAATCGTTGTTTTAATGTAGTTCAACTAACATTTTCCTCTCTTTCAAGCCTTCAGACCAATAAGCATGCACATCTGTATCACTAACAAGATGTAAAATTATGCACCTTGGAAATTTATATGGCCAATACAGCTGAAAATAATGGAACATTTCTGTTAACAGTCTAAATGAACACATACTTGAATTGAATTTGTCTCTTCGAGAGGGCTAGAGTGGCTATTCACAATGAAGTTCCAAGGCCAATATGATGAGTTGCAGCTATGTTTACAGCACATACAGCAATTCTAGGTTTTTCAAATAAAACAGATATATATCTAGAATCATATATATTACACAAATATAGATTCTCTTTTTTTCTTGTTCACTTTTGAGCAATGAACACATGAACTGGAACAGCGAAACCATAAGAAAGTCATTCTTCCATGAGAGTTATCCAACAAAATACAGAGTCCAGGTTTCACACCGGAGCCTTGCACCTCAGATGGTGTTGAGTCGACGTCTGTACAAAAGGTAATCCGACTGCGTTAAATGTGACTGGTGTTTACAGTGGCTAATAACAATGTGCTGGGTGCAGGAGCAGCAGTGGTTAGGAGCTGAGGGGCCAACTGTGCTGTCCGCATGGTGGGGAGGCAGGGGGATGGGAGGGGAAGGGGAGAGGGGGAGAGGGAAGGGGAGGGGTGGGAGGGGGTAAAACAGGCAATTTTTCTTATTCGCTTTGAGAGCGAGATCTGGGCACAAACCACGTCAGTTCTGCACATTTATAACAAGGCATCCCTCACCAAACCGCACGCCAGGAGGAGGACAGCCAGTCCACAGCTGGAAGATATTCTTGTACCTGGAAGAAAAGAAACGGAGGATTATAAACATTGTTAACATTCATCTCTTGTTGAGACAGACAGACCAATGAAACGCCGCAAGAATGTAAGAAAGTAGAAATATTCTCAGCAGAGGAACATAAGCAGTGCTTTTCAGTCTTATACTACAGTCCTGCAATATCAACAACTGAATGACATTGGAATATGATGTTTGGAAAGGATATGGCTAATTAGCGTTAATACTAGCTAATATTAGTAGTGTATAGGTCAAACCAGACAAGTAAAACTTTAGTGAGTAAGATTGAAGTAAATACAATTTCCAGTTGAAAAATAATGTATCCTTTTTTTGGTGTCATTGTTGTTGTTGGTTTTTGCAGTTTGGGTGTTGGTTATGTTTTTAAAAACTGGTTATAAGTCAAATTTACAGAAAATAACTCTAAGCTGATGTCATGTCCTGTTCATGGACCTCAGTGAGTTTCCTCAATGTTAAAGCACAACAACAACAAAAATTTCTGCTTGTTTTTATTCCAGTTAACATATATTTGTTAACTTGTGTTTCATCCTCTTCTACATTTCAATATTTACACCATACTGTATACTTGTATTACATATAGTCCATAGTGCTGCAGTCACCTATTCACTGAACAGGTTTTAAAAGCCTGAATTCAGATACACACACAGAAAGGCATGTATAAGACATCAAATTGCTTTCAGAAACCATTAAACATTCACATTCATCCATGTTTGTGGCTCAACGGGTAAGGCGTTTGCTTCATTGTTTTTCTTCATCACGAAACATAAAACTAGTAGTATGAGTTTCTGCTTTGTGACAAAATGATGCAAAATCTTGATTTCATATTCATATTCTCTCCTCGTAGGCATGAATCACAGGTAACTGCAGAACAGCAATTAAAAGAGAGTGAACAAAAGCTTCAACCTCAATGTCTAAAATCATCACTGTTTGTGTTGGCTGCATCAAACTAATACCGAACGCCTTAAAGGCCTGAGGGTCATGTGGTCTATAACCTGCAACCAGACTGAAATACTTCCTCCTGGAAAGTCAATCAATTGACTACAAAGAGACACAAAATGATCACGAAGAACTGCAAATCAACCAGAGGGGTCGGCAAACAGCTGGGAAAGGAGTTCAAACGACGAGAGCACCAACTAAATGATGAGAAAACCTTTGATGGTTTGATGTTGGAGATGCAAAATGAACACAAATGGATGTAAATGACCTTAAAGAGATTTAATATAACCAGAAAGAGGTGACCACGAAGGCAGAAATGCCTAAAAAGAAACAAAGACCACAAAAAGAGATGCAAAACAATTGCACAGTGAAAGAAATGGATCACCGTGTCGTTTGTATTCATGTTGTGTCTCTTTCACTCTGGGTTTCCTGCTCTCACGTGAAAGAGGTGGGTGGGCCTTAATAATCCATCCATGGGAGATTGACCTCATTATATACATCCATTTTATGATATTATCTCTTCCAAAAAACACAGCAAACTAAAAGTGTAACCCCTGTTGAAGTAAACAGTGTCTGAGCTGCTCTGAAAAGGTTTACATCAGCAGCCAGCGCCACCTCGGCCTTGACAAGCTGCTATCACAACTGCAGGCAGCTCTGACTGTTTACTGAGCATCTGACATGACTAACAACTGCAAACCAGAGCACAGCCTCCTCGGCCTACGCTTTGATTTGCCTGTGTCTTAGAGAAACTGAACCTGACGTGATTGGAGCAAGTGACAACTGTACGACTCTATGCAGCAGATTTCTGTGGACAAAATCATTTGCTCTCTATCAGCTGAGACTGCTTTAATAGGGAACGAAAGACTGAAGAGTGAAACAAGAGAAGTACAAAACTGTAATCCTGTCAAACAAGACAGCACATCAAAAACAGAAAATGAAAGAAACACTAAATCATATTGACATTTTCTGGATTTCTGTGTCAGACCAGGTGACGGTTCAAAGAAGGAAGTTGTCCAGTGGGACACATTGTTCCACACGGTTCAGCTCTGGGTTGACAGGGCTGCTGGGGGCTCAGGGATAAAGGGAGGGATGGCAGAGGTGGGAAGAGGGGGTGGGGGAGGGGGGGTTGCAGAAATGGAGGACTTTGACCCTTTATTCCTCCCCACCACATCCCATTTGGCTTGAGGTGATCTGGAGAACAGGAATGCCACAGAGGAGCAGCGATTGCTCTGGGTCTAAACATCCTTCACACAGAGAATAATTAATCAGCCTCCAGCCAGGACTCAGAGGAAAGCACAGACGTAGGGACACAGGACAAAAAAATGTACATAGAAAACATACACTAATCCGCTATTACCAAGCCTATTACAATAATCTACTCTGTAGCAGTGAAACCACAGTTCAACATGTTCAATTTTGTATATAAAAAAAACCCCACCCTGATAACCACTTAATTATCTCAGGATGGAGATGAGATGTGTCCTTCTACTTCTCTCTTGTTCTTGTTTCTTGGTTTTCCTGTGGGCTGAGTAATGAGGGACCCTCAGCAGTTCTCAACATCCTTTTCTGGTTTGAGTGACAACGACCTCTCACTCCCACACAATGTGCCAGATAGTGTACCAGCCATTAGGTGCATTAATGGAAAAGTCACCTATGTCTGAATGACACAACATCATCCCTTTTAGCTGGGATTGTTAAGTATTCCATGTCTGAAAAAGGGTAATAGAAAGCTGCAGTGACACCAGAAGGTCTGGGTTCTCCTACAGAAGTCAGAAAACAGGGTTAAAAATGGTCCTCATTACCTCAGCACTTCCTGGTTGTTGAAGCACATACTGTAAAGTCTGTAGTCTAAGAAATAAAAAGGCATTCTGCTTGTGTTACCGGCAAACAACAGTCACCTGGATTACCAAAAGGTAAAAATAAGTATTTAATGAATTAATTCATTTGACTCCATACGACTCTGAATAGAAGTGATTTGATGTCTGAGGCAAACTGTGTAAATCAGATAGCTGCTCAGTGGGGGACAAAAATAAACATAAAAGGTTTGATGCTGTTGATATATGTGGATGTTTCATTAATAATAGTGTGGACTCTGACTGCGCTTCAGCTAAGTTAACTGAGTTCCTGTTTGGGTCACTGTGTTTCCTGATTGCGTCAGGCAGACGTTCTTCTTCACTTGAGGCAAAACTCTCCCGCCACACTGCACAGCTTAGGATGAGATCGCTTTCCATCGTGTAGTAAATTTGCTAAACAGCAGAGGAGCAAATGCTTGCTGTGTGTCTGTTGGTGTGTTTATGTATATAAAATTCAGATTCATTCACTCTTGTTTATTGAACTTGATCCATGATTTAAACAGTTTCGGGGGCATTCTCGTTTGCGGTTGACCGCTGCTGTACAATAACCTCCACAGCTTTAGGAATCACTCCTGTTTCAGCTATCCTCTTTACAGTCATGTACTGAAGGATTTAATTTACAGACAATGATTTAGTGAATTCATGCTTAAAAGTTAAGTCTGACCCTTTAAGTGTTGTGTGTCCATTAAAACCTGACACATGCACTTATGCACAAGTAACTTAAGTAACGGAAACTTACAATATTATAGCAATAAACACAATTCCACTGTTCTCACATTAATGTCAGCTGGGAGGAAAACAATCCTCTTTAATACAAAACAAAAACAGAAAAACACACAAATGTTTACTTTGACTCCATCCACAAACACTCACCATACTAGAACACCAAATGTGCATTAAGTCTCCAACAAATAAACTATTTCCTTATGTTTGAATAGCATTAGCTAAAAACTGGGCCCAGATTTAATTCACAAAAAAACAACGACACTTCAATCAAACTTACAGGATCTGCAAAGCTTTGGGTATCACTGGGTAAATTACATATTTGGTTGACACTTGAGGTGAACAGAAGCAAATACAGCAAACACCCCATTACCATGATATGAGCATCTGAAATGAAGCCAGTTGATGCCTATAAAGTGCTTCCCGTTGGCAGTTTCTACTTTTACAGAATGTTAACATGAATGTTAGCAGTTACTGTGGAAGTCAAGACAAGATCAGGAAGAAAACTTTCAAGTCAAACTGCACACCAGCTGACAGGAAAATAACAGTAACACGTGAGTGCAAAGGAGCTGCAGGAAGGTTTAGCTGACATGGGAGTGGTGGTTCCAAAAAGGTCCACATCAGGAGAAATCAGAAGGAAACCTTACCTGTCGCCTCATCACAAAATTCAACACCTGAAGTATTCAAAGAAAAAGTGGTTTTGGAAACAAGTGCTGTGGATAGATGGAGTTCAAATTGAACTCTCTGGCCACATTTGGCAAAAGGAAGAAAAAAGGGAGCAGCAAATGATAAAAAAAAAAAAAAAAACACCAACTCACCAACTGCTCAGCATTGGGCTGGAAATAATTTGACTTGGAGTTGTGTTTCAGTGTCCAAGAAATATAAGCTTACATTTTATATTAAACTCATTCAAGTTGATGGTTGTTCTCTTACAACAAAATATCAAATGTGTGAATGTAATGGTAAATAGTGTCAGGTGAAAGGGGGACTTAGAAATACAAAAAATGTTTTCCCTGAAACACTGTCATATAAAATAACTAAAGATAGAATCAAACTACCAAACCATTTTTTTTTTTTTTTTTTTGTATGCAACCACATACAGCAGCAGTACAATAAGTACAATGAGGCAGGGCTGCCAGTACAGGGTCATAATGATCCTCTCCTGGGTATAACCCAACATGATGGGTCACTGCTTGCTCCACAGCTGTGCGGGGTCATATCCTCAGAGTCAGTTCTGACATCTTCCAGATGCACTTTTAAAATCCACTGAACCAACTCTAAATTGTGTGACAGTCCCTCTAGAATCCGGCGATCAAGCCACACTTGTGCAGAACAGCAGGGATATTGTTATTCATACATTATTGATTTGCTGTTGTAATGGTTTCCATTGTTGGTGTTTGCAAAGTAAGTTTTCAGTTCGGCTGTCTGAGAGAACATAAACAATAAAATATTGTGCATGTGCTATGATTTTATAGGATAAAGAATAACTGAAAGAAGTGTAGCTGTAGATTAAAAGCTCAAAGCTCTCACACTATCAGCCACTCACCACCAGGCTCATACAGTGAGATCCTAGAAAACCCAGTCAGAGCCTCCACTCTGTTCAGTTCTTCTCTTGAGAAATCTTCAGTCTTTACATTCAAATTAATTTGTTTACATGCAGACACACATGTACTGCTGTATATTATGTGGTCAATTATGACTGTCACGCCGATCTGTTTAACCAGAGGACATGTTCAGCTCTTATTTCTTAGTTGTGGCCATCCTTTCTGTCAATTATGATATTATTCTAAAGAATAACCTTCCATGAAAGTTGGAGAAGCCATTATCCCAGCAAAATTAAATATTTGTATATTCATGGCTATGTTGGGTTAAGATTCCTTCCTATCTGCTGGTGCAGTACAGATGAATAGTCTCACCTTTTTTATATTCACAAACAATCCCGCATTCAATTTTACGTATACTATGATCGACTGGTGTCAATTCACCAAATCAGAAACCAAAGTAATAACTTAGATCTGGTTCTGTTTCTGTCCAGTTTATCTTTACTGCTGCTTCTCAACTTTTGGGTTGTATTTTGGGTTCACTGGTGCAACCCAGATTCCCTGCATGAATGTTTGGGTCTGGCCACACTCCATTACGGATTGTTTCCAGTCGTTGCATTCCTTATATCCCGGGTTCATTTTGAAACTATTGGAACAGCCTTTGACCAGTTGGCATTGATTACCATACGCAGTGTGTACATGGCAACTCTACCACCACTGCCATGGTTGAAACTACATCAGTACCATCGCACACAGCCACCCCAACTGATCGCCACCCTGTAGAGTGGCTGAACAAACCTTAATATGAAAGAGGTTATCCAGACTACAATCACAGTGATTTGGCTTCACTTTTCAGACCCTGAAGCTACGTCCATTTTTACAGACAGCCTATGGTTGAATCTGGTACCAGTCCATGGATTGTCCCTCCTTGGTTCACTGTCAGTAGGTATTTGCCACTGCTGACTGATAGAACCTCACAAGCTTTGTAGTTTAAGATGATCTGATTGTCATCTGCTAGTAATGATTTGCACCTTGTCTAAGATGTTCAGGTCTTTACACGTACCCATGTCTCCTTCATCTAATATGTTGATGATGACAATCAACTGTTCACAGACCTCGACATCCGCTGCTGGTATGAGATAGTCAGCATTATTTCATTTCATTTCATGTTTTGACTCTTTTGTGCTTAGATTTTGTTGCGGTCTTTTTTAAAGAATTCATCTTGCAGCCCATCTGATTAATGTTTCAACCTCACAGGAACGTTGAGAATCACAAGAACACTGCACACAACTACAGCAAGGGCCATTTGCCATAGTTGCACTTTCGGTCTTTGAACTAGAATGAATGCTTGCAACAGACGGTTTTGCTGAACATTAAATAGAAATAGTTGTTTTTAGAGCCAAAGAAGTTTATAGTTCATAGCTCCAGAAATGCTCCATGGTTCAGTCACGAGCTCAGAAATAAACATCCACATTAAGTTAATTACAAATCAGCCTACTATCATTACCATAAGAACATATCAAGAATGAAATAGTTACTTCTCAAGACTCAAAAACCTGTATCCATTCTTTCATCTTCAGTAAGCTCAACTGCTTTAATGCCATGTTCACAGGTCTCAGACATCTGCAGCTAATTCTGAACTCTGTTAATATAGTCCTCACCAGAAGCTCCAAGTCCCAGGGCTTCAGACTTCCTGTTTTTTACTGCCTTTAATTAAACTGAATTTGGGACAGTTTATGCATATGTTGGAGTGCACTGTCACTGCACTGTGATTTGTTATGTTTCTGCTGAATTGCTTATTGTATTTAACTTGTTCCTATCTGTCTTATGTTATATTATATCTTTTGTTTTTCCTTTATATGATGCCTAAGTTATGTCTGATGTGTAGACATTTAAACTGTTGTTTTTGAAACAAATAAACATATATTGCCTCGCCTCATGCTTGTGCAGTTTCAACCTTATTTTCTACTCCAGATCATTTTGTCTTGTTATGTTGACCTCCATCTATCGATACCAACGTTTCCCCTGAACTCAGAAATAACCTACACAAATAGGAATGGTGGCAAAGCTGGAATTATCTTTTAATTGAACTACAACAGTTGTGGAGAGTTTTTTCTTCAGTGCCAGTCACATTGAAATAAACTATGATTCTGTGATAAATAACAAATAAGTGTATCACCGTCCTGAATGCCTCTGGTGTCAGATTGCTTCCGTATGTTCTATCCTTAACACTGCAAATACATGTGAGCTGTCCACAGACAACTGGGAAGCAACACTGCTTATAAACACATAAATCACACATTATTTCAGCTGTTTTTGTGTGTGAGCTGTTTTTCACTTCTAAACTAACCTTGCCAGTGAGCAAAACAAAAGTAATGCTACCGTCTGTGCTCCTGTACTATTTTTAGAAAACAACAAAGGAAGAAAAGTTGTGTATTTGTTTTTGAACGCTACTATGCATTTTAATTGCTGAGTGAAGACAAAAATACTAAAAAGAGTAATGAAACACAACTGAACATACACACACACACCAACACAAGACCTTTTGTTTGGGCAGAGGCTGTATAATTTC
Organism: Brachyistius frenatus; assembly: GCF_029030835.1. Classification (NCBI taxonomy): domain Eukaryota; kingdom Metazoa; phylum Chordata; class Actinopteri; family Embiotocidae; genus Brachyistius; species Brachyistius frenatus. The sequence goes on from NW_027210624.1 coordinate 5,161,615, forward strand.
ATTTATCTTTTCCGGGGGCTAAAAGAAGCTTCACCCACTCTCTGTCGCAGTTTGCTTGACAAGGTAACTATGTCTTTATTAGTCATTTGGGATGAATTTACAGCTCGATTCTTCAACAAATGAGTAGAAGCTCGAGGAAAAGGGAATGCTTGTTGAAAAGGTTTCCGTGGAAGATTTGGAGACATCTAACGGTTATTTGATGTCTCAGGGTTTAGAGCTGTGCATGATGCCACTTTGAGTTTGCATTTTTCTCCATCCTGGCTTTCTTCACAGTCTGAGCAGCTGCAGACTGAATTATGTGGAGGTATAATGAGAGAGAGTATCTGTCTGAGATAGCGGAGACCTTCTCGGCTTTTCTCAGTGCATGCTGACATAGAATAAACCCACACTGAATACTTTTCATTTTGCCCTACTTAACCTAACACAACACTCCACGTTTTGCCAAAATCTTTTTGGCACGGTGAAATGGTGATGTGGAATATCGATTCCAGGCCAGTGAGGCAGTCAGGTTCAGTGAGGCAGTGAGGTGAATCACCACAGCATCTCCGCAGGGAGCTCAAACTGGCTTAGTGCCAGTTCCATCAATTGCTGCTGATCCCCGGCTGGCTGACTGGCTAGCTGACTGTCTCTTTGACTTGCTTACTGGCCTGGTGGCTCTGTTATAAAACTTGCTGTCTGATTTGTTTGTCGACTGATACTCTGTATCTGACTGTCTGCTCGCCTGAGCCATGACTGGATTTTTGGCCGACTGACTGCTTAAATACAAGAGGATGTCATCACCATGCAGCTTGACTGCTCAGCTGTGAGTGAGGGTACATTTGAAAACACAGTCTAGTGACTAATGCAAAAGCCCCAAAATTACCGTCCTCTACATTCGAAAGGATCACACCGGCAGTTCTGTGTGTTTTAGCCGACATTACTGTAACCACTCTGCAAACTATATAACCATAACTGACAAAAGGAACAAACAGCTGAGTAGAGCTTCATGTTGGGGCGGTTGGACTGCTTCTTCAGTCTTCTTTCAGTATGACTGTTTATTTCTTAAAACAAAAAGAACAATTCTATAAACATGTCTTTTTATCTTTCTTTTTTTTCTTCTCAACATTCAGTTTGCACCTGTTGACATGTGAAATGACCTAAGTGGAATTTAACTAATGTACTTAAGTACAGTTATTTTTTGTTGCCTTTTCACTTCACTGCAGCTTTAGTTACAAGTTCATTCACAATTCACGATTTTTTTATTCAAAACTTAAGAATTTTAATGCCAGAAAATGAACTGGAAACAATCTTGGCAATTTTCAGCGAGGACAATTTTAAAGTGAGAATTGTTGCAGCTTCTCAAAAGCGAGGATCATCTGATGTTCCTTTATTTTCATCATGTTCATATCTTTTTGAGGTTTGGACTGGCGGTTGG
>NW_027210625.1:0-22500 GCF_029030835.1 Brachyistius frenatus
TATGTCTGTATGTCTGTATGTCTCTGTATGTCTGTATGTCTGTATGTCTGTATGTCTGTATGTCTGTATGTCTGTATGTCTGTATGTCTGTATGTCTGTATGTCTGTATATCTGTATGTCTGTATGTCTGTATATCTGTATGTCTGTATGTCTGTATATCTGTATGTCTGTATATCTGTATGTCTGTATGTCTGTATGTCTGTATGTATATCTGTATGTCTGTATGTCTGTATGTCTGTATGTCTGTATATCTGTATGTCTGCATATGTGTATGTCTATATCTGTATGTCTGTATGTCTGTATGTCTGTATATCTGTATGTCTGTATGTCTGTATGTCTGTATGTCTGTCTGTATGTCTGTATGTCTGTATGTCTGTATGTCTGTATGTCTGTATGTCTGTATGTCTGTATATGTCTGTATGTCTGTATGTCTGTATGTCTGTATGTCTGTATGTCTGTATGTCTGTATATGTCTGTATGTCTGTCTGTATGTCTGTATGTCTGTATGTCTGTATATCTGTATGTCTGTATATCTGTATGTCTGTATGTCTGTATGTCTGTATATCTGTATGTCTATGTCTGTATATCTGTATGTCTGTATATCTGTATGTCTGTATGTCTGTATATCTGTGTATGTCTGTATGTATATCTGTATGTCTGTATATCTGTATGTCTGTATGTCTGTATGTCTGTATATATGTCTGTATATCTGTATGTCTGTATGTCTGTATGTCTGTATATCTGTATATGTCTGTATGTCTGCATATCTGTATGTCTATATCTGTATGTCTGTATGTCTGTATGTCTGTATATCTGTATGTCTGTATATCTGTATGTCTGTATGTCTGTATATCTGTATATCTGTATGTCTGTATATCTGTATGTCTGCATATCTGTATGTCTGTATATATGTCTGTATGTCTGCATATGTGTATGTCTATATCTGTATGTCTGTATATCTGTATGTCTGTATGTCTGTATGTCTGTATGTCTGTATGTCTGTATGTCTGTATGTCTGTATGTCTGTATGTCTGTATATCTGTATGTCTGTATGTCTGTATGTCTGTATATCTGTATGTCTGTATGTCTGTATGTCTGCATATGTGTATGTCTGTATGTCTGTATGTCTGTATGTCTGTATGTCTGTATGTCTGTATGTCTGTATATCTGTATGTCTGTATGTCTGTATGTCTGTATGTCTGTATGTCTGTATGTCTGTATATCTGTATGTCTGTATGTCTGTATATCTGTATGTCTGTATGTCTGTATGTCTGTCTGTATGTCTGTATATCTGTATGTCTGTATGTCTGTATGTCTGTATGTATGTCTGTATGTCTGTATGTCTGTATGTCTGTATATCTGTATGTCTGTATGTCTGTATGTCTGTATGTCTGTATGTCTGTATGTCTGTATATGTCTGTATGTCTGTATGTCTGTATGTCTGTATGTCTGTATGTCTGTATGTCTGTATGTCTGTATGTCTGTATATCTGTATGTCTGTATATGTATATCTGTATGTCTGTATATCTGTATGTCTGTATATCTGTATGTCTGTCTGTATATCTGTATGTCTGTATATCTGTATGTCTGTATATCTGTATGTCTGTATATCTGTATATCTGTATATCTGTATGTCTGTATGTCTGTTCTAACATTTCTCCACGACGTACGCGCCGTTTACTTACAGAGCGATGACCGTCGGAGTACATGATCGGGGAGAGGCCGAGTGTTCGCTCCCGAAAGGTCGACGAGTCTGTTGCATCGTCCCGGTCCGGTCGCGGCGTTTCTGCGCGAGACGACGACGACGACGATGACCAGCGATTGTCAGCACGCTCCTGAAAGATACAAGAAGAACATTTGCATTGTTTATGGACGAAGGTTTAAATTCAATGCACATTTTTTTGTCACCGTCTGCTTCATTTAAACTTCATTTTCGTCATCTCAACATGTCTCATGAGCAATTACAATTAACAATACATTTGAAATCACCTACATGCAATAATATTCAGGTTTTTTTCTCATTCCGAAATATTTATACTAAAAATTCAGTGTATAGGTCAAAGGTGTACATATTTATTTTGTGTGTGTATTGTCTGTATAAAACCAATGAATAAAATAAAGACTAATGTTTACACATTAGTCTTTATTTTATTCATTGGTTTTTTTTATTTTCCTATTTTCATTTTTACACCTACATATATTTTCTTCTTCTTCTTGCGTACTTATCTTTCCGACCTGTATTCTTAAACTGCCGGATTAATAAAGTCTTACTTAACGTTTTTGATTTTCAAGCGATGCGATTCTTCACTTTGTCTGAACTCAAGAAGTGCCACTGTGTGTTTTTCACAGGGAGGTGAGTTCAAACAATAACCTTGTCTTTTCTGCTCTCTGCTGGACGCTGCGAGTACACACAGTAATACAACAAACTGTGCATGCAAACACAAATATAAACGACACCCGTGAGCCTCTGCTGCCGTTGCCGTGGAGAAGACGCTCTCGGATTGAACCGATCTGAGCCTCATCGATGATCTCGACGCTGCGAGGCTCGAGCTTTATCCAGTTGGTGTGCCGTAACATTTTAAGCTGGTTGGTGACACGTTTGCTGCTGAAATGCACCCTGGGAGTTGTAGTTCACTTTACTCCCCCTACCCCTCCTACGTTTTTAACGTAACCTTTCGACTCTTTAACAAAGACCGGCGTATTTTCTGTTGTTCCTCTCTTGTGCCTATTAACTGACTTGTTTCACCGCTGATATTCATACAGACCCAGTGCAGTACACGTGTAATACTTCACTGTTTAAGCTGTCGAGGCTGATTTATGATCATTTGTGATGATAAAAAACAGAATTCAAATCTTCTACAGAGCCTTCCCATGATGCCGTTGCGCCACGCGCAAAACGCAAATTCACCCAAAGTGCACCGCAGCCGGGCAATTCGATGGCAGCTTGCATATTCAGCCTCCCGACAAAACGCTCACCTCCAGCCGAACAGCAACGCTTTCCCGGCATACACAATGAAAAGCTGCGACTGAGACACCCACCGTTTCTTTATATAACACCCTTTTATAGCACCTATTTACCTTGAAATGATGTTGCCAAGTAACAACATCCCAATTGTGCAGCATGAGTGGGCGTGCTTGTATGCGTGTGTGTGCGTGGCAGTGACGGATGTCCTGAAGTGCCATTATTGGCTCTAACAGTCCTCTCGTCAGGTCCGCCGCTTTAGAGAAAAGTTGCGGGACAGGAACTCGTCTGTCACCACTTCACATTCATCCTCAAAGGCTGCTGCTACGCGTTTTTCTTTATTTCTTTTCTTTATCTTTTTATCGTCGTCGCACCTCGTGTCTTTTTTTTTTTTTTCATAACCTCTTCCGCTCTCTCCATCCTCTCCTCTCTCCCTCTCTCGGCATCAGCTGCTTAACCGTTACGTGTACTGCAGTAATCCCCTTCTCAGCCAATTAAATAATTCAAGATGAATTCAAATTTATCGATACCTCGCCTTCAGCCGGCCTCCGGCTATTAACGGCGACGGATCGGGCCCGACGGCGGCGGGACGTCGCCGGAGCTCTCCCGAAAAGCTTCACGTGTGAGAATTCACGAGAAAGTCGCCCGGGTTCAAAAAGGAAAGGCGCGGAAAAACCGGCGTTCCAACAAATCCACCAAAAAGACGACAACTCCAAAAGCGCCGTCTGCTTGTAAAAACAACCACACTGTCCCTTTAAAGTCAACCTGGAATTGGGTTCCTCTTTGTTGCTTTATCCTTGGAACTCCGGTGTTTGCATTCATAACCGTATTATGCACTTATCCACTGCAATGCTGATCCAGGATTAGCCCACGGGACAGAATAAACTTCCCAAACAGGCACAGACACAAACCTGCTTCACGCGCACACGTATACATTTTCTTTTCTGTTTCGGGTCAGTCTGTTGCCCGAGGACACGGCTGCTTTCCAAAACACGCAGGAAAATCATGTCAATTGTGAGACAGCTCAGCGCCGAGCTGTTAATGCCGGCCAGACAGCGCGGCGCGCGATCCCCCCCTCCCCACCCGAATGCACCCGCGCGGCCAAAAACCGCAAAGTATCTCCGCGGGACGGGAGCTGACCTCTTTAACTGCAATTAAACATTTCCAATTTAATGACTTCGTTGCAAAAAGACAACGTGCGCAATAGTTCGTGCTCCGCTTTGGGAGTCTTCGCTCCAACTCCTCGCCTCGGCCTATTTCTGCCGCTACCCGTCGATACTTTACGCCTAATACAAAAACAGAAGAACAATACGACGCTTTAAATTGTAAACTACTGAAGGGAATTTAGGACCGAGGTGTCCTTTTGTGACATGCCACGCGCTCCTCTTTGAAAAACCGCCTCTTTGTGAAGTAAAGCACCTTGAAAAGATGGTCACAGTAGTTCAGGGTTAAAAGAGGGATGTGGCGCCACCTGGCGGTTTCACTTATTCACACTTTATAATATTGCATTTGCGTCATCGGGCTTTCTCAATCCGCGGAAATCCGCTGCATCAAGTTAGCTGAAGTCGCAGGACAACCGGAAACAAGGGGAAATGCACCTTCAATATAAAATACCTACAGAGCGACGGCGCATGTCACCTGCAGATATGAACGCTTACTACATACTTCTAAACAAATCTCAAGTCACATTCAAAACAGGATGAACTGAGGGTGTTTCAAAAGAAAGCAACACGTCACATTCGGAGGAACATCTGCACACCATCTTCACATCTGCATGATAAAGCGCCGCAGCATTTATTTCGTTTTTTGCCTCACGTTTGAACCCTAAGAGCTGTCTAGGGCTCGGCGTCTTACCAGAGAACGAACTGCCACTTAAGGCGTCAACATTACCGAAAAAAACCAAGTACATTTACTGCAGTACAATCTAAAGTACTAATCGGCTGGACAGCCTGGAAAAAGGTGGTGGAGAGGAGGACGCTGGACAAACTATTATCCATACTGGATAATCCTGACCACCCTCTCCACCACCTGCTGCAGGGAGGACGTTCTCCAAAAGACTCCATCACACAACAATAACACTGTTGTCTGTGTTTCTTGGTTGTTTGTATATAATATTATATATAGATACTGTATATACTGTGCATTTTATATTTAATATTTTTTTTTACTGCTATTTCATTGCTTTTTATTATTCTATTATTATCTTATTGCTTCCTGTATGCTGCTGTAGCGAAAACATTTCCCCTCGGGGATTAATAAAGTAACTACCTAATACTTCACTTTAGTTAATTCCTTACGTACGGGCCCGTTTGACATCGAAAAGGCAAATTATTATTTCACAAATTGTCCTTTTACACACAAAACACGTGAAACACAATGTAAACAACAATGTACATTCAACTTATATTACTTTTGATACTTCTGGTATATTTTGGTCATAAAACAAAACGCAAGTGCAACAACACCACTACTGCCGTTATTACTACTAGTAATAACTAGTAAATAACTAGTTATTACTACTAGTAATAACTAGTATTACTAGTAGTAATAACAGTATTAATAATGATATATTCGGGTATTGCCGCGGTATAATAAGTGACAGTGAAAATGTGACGCATTACCGTTGTGTGCGTTTTACTTTGAAATATCGGACCGGAAGCGCGACCCCGCCGGGAGCAGCTCGACTCGGTCTCCCGGATCTCGGTGTTTTTTCTCGGCCAGCAGCCATTTCTGTCGTCGCTGAAATCCAGCTTCCCCGTCGCGGCTCGTCGGAAGTGTCTCAAACCGCCGGGAGTGTGAACAAGCGAGCCGCATTTCTCCTCCTGTTTTCTCGGCTCGCTCGACCGGCTTGAATCTCGTCGGGATGGACCCAGCGAGCCGGTACCAAGTGGTGAGTGTGGAGCTCCGGACAGCTCGGCTCGGCTCGGCTCGGCCCGGGAAACGAGGCCCTTAAAGGCGACGAGTTCACCCAACTTTACGTTGTTGTTGTTTTTTGGGTTTTTTTTATATTTAATTTAATATATTTAATTAAAATGCTTTAAATGGCGTAGACTAATCTGAACCTGTTAAATGGCTTCTGAATGTTTTGGTTTTGAAAAAAAACACCAAACCCTCCGATTCTTTTGTTTTGTTTTGACAGTTAGTCGAACACTTCCGCATCGGCGGAGCTAACGTTAGCTGCTAAGCGGCGTCGGGCCTTTAACGCTCGCGTCTAAATCGACACTATTTCACACTTAGTTGTTTTTTAACCGTTTAGTAAAACGTCAATACGTGACATCGCTGTGGAGAAACTAAAACAAATTAATATTAATGTATTACGAGGGACTTTTTTTTTTTTTTTTTTCCCCTAATCTCACGTAAACTCCAGATTATAACTCGTGGGATTAGCGGCCCGGTTTAAAGGGCGCGTGAGCGTCACGTGACGGGAACGCGGGCGTGACTTTGTTTACGTCTTCTGGCGAGTTGTCCACAAACAAACAAAAACAGCCTCACAAAGTGGTGGACACGTGGTTTCGGTGGCCTCGACAGGAAGACACCCTGAACTATCAAAACAGATGTAAAAATAAATAATAATAATAATAATAATAAAAAATGTAGGAATGTCTGCGAGATAACAGCCCGCTTTGTGCCCAGATGCCTGGTTCTGGTTCCCCCCCTCCCCTGCTGATAATCCCACAGGATTTCAGTGCCACAGAGCCAAAGCAAATCACATTTTTCAACCCGTGCGCAAAAACAGGTTTGAAGAATAATACAACGCTCTCGGGGATTGTTTAGGTACCGATTCATCCCGGCTCGGACGTCTCTGGCGCCGCCGGGCCGAGGGATTTGTTTTCGGGGGTGGGGGGGGGCGGCTGAACTCGCTCGGCCACCTTGGGACCGCTTTCGGTAATCTTCGGTTTATGTGTCGGCAGTGTAACCCGTGATTAGTGCGCGGGTTTTCATCTGCCAACACTCGGTGACGTGGCATCGTTCTCGACAGGAAATGCCATAATCCTACGCCTGTTAATGTTTTGTTTGTTTGTTGTTGTTGTTGTTTTTTTACCGTATTACGCATCTAAAAAAGCAAAAATAGTCACGTGTCGTCAAGGTATAAAATTGCGCCACGAGTTGCGGTTGCGGCGCCGGCTGACGTTCGATTTATTTTTCTCAAGGGCGACTAGATGGAGGTCACGCGGTGGGGTGGGGGTGGGGTTAGGGGGTGGGGGGTGGGGGGCCCTTCAACTGCCCATCGCACCTCTGTAATTTCAGAAGGCTCCTCGGCCTGATCAAAATTCACCTACTTCAGTCTGTAGATTAGTTTCTCAGATGTAAAACAAAAAAAACAAAAAAGGGGGAGGAGGAGGAGGAGGGGGGAGGTGTTCCTCATTAACCGAGATCACTTTACAAGGGACCGTCCTGTGTTACAGCGTCGGGCATTCTGGGGAGGGCAGCCGGCGCTGCTCCCCCCCCACGGACACAGCCAGCCCCCACCCCCCGCACGTACTCCGCGTCCGGCTGGGATCAATGTCCCCGGCTGGGATCAATGTCCCCGCATTTCCCGCCCGTCCTCCGCGGCGGTTCAAACGCTTCAGGAAAACATTCGGTCCGCGCCGGCTGCGATTGAGCGCCGAGGTCTCGCCGCACTAAACAGACGAGGGGAACAAACGGTAAACGGCCGCGCGAGGATTAAGTGAACGCGCCCGTTTCCCGTAGTTCCCGCGCGCTCTCGAGCGAGCTGTCTAAATTCGCAACGGGAACGACGCTGCGAAGGCAAACGTCCGCACAAGCGAGGTGGTTGGTTTGGATTTCAGGAAAAGCCGGAGCGATTGTAACTCTAAACGTCAAACTCAGCGGGCGTGTATTATCACGGGAGGGATTTTTTTTTTTTTTTTCAGGCCCGGAGACGACCGAGGACGGTTTGAAGGACACACGCGAGAAAAAGACAACGAGCGCCGAGTCAAGACCAACAAATCAAAACTGAGGACAGCGAAGCTCGGGGGATTAAAAATGACGTCGTCCCACTTATTCAGCTTTAAAAATGCAAAAATGAAGCGTTAAAAATAAAAAAAAATAGAAAAGACAACGCTGCCTCAGTCAGCGCCGACAAACAAAAACAGATTGTGCAAAGCTCACTTTGTTACGTAACAAGCGTCGCTGCTTTCAGCGAACCGTATAAATGTCCCCCAGCTCGAGCGGACGGGCTTTTTCGGCACAACCGATCGGACCTTTTCCCGCTCGTGCCGTCTTCTCTAAACCCCCTGTGTCGTCCTCGCCTTCAGTTGCACAACGAGGACGACTCTTCGGAGGCCTCCGCCGGCGAGCCGCAGCCGTGCACGTCCGCCGCGGCCCAGGCCTCCGCCGCCGCCGCGTCCGGCCAGGACCAGAGCCGGGACCGGGCCAGGCCGACCCTCGACCCCGCGCCGGCGGAGGCGTCGTGCTCGAGGACTCAGGGAGAGGCGGACGCGCCGCCGCCTCCGTACGCCTCCATCGACCTGGGAGCGACCGCCGCCGCACCTGGTATTACTTTTTCACTGCATCCTCTAAAAGTACAACTTCTCAGGGGCAACTTTTTTGGGGGGGGGTTTCCAAAGTGCGGTTGCTCCTGCTTCCACAAACAGCAGCGGGATCACATCTCGTGGCCGTTTTGTGGCAAACCCACGGAAAGCCTGTACCCGTGAGTCATGTCGGTTTCCGTGACGGCACCGACCGCATCGCCGGCAACTAACTAAGCTCCACTTCCCCCTTTTCTCTCCTTTGTAACCGAGTCTCCTCCTCCCTCCTCCTCCTCCTCCTCCTCCCTCCTCCTCCCTCCTCCTCTTGTCGTTTCCGCAGAGACCAGTTTCCGCGGTGACTTCCCGGTGCCTCCGCCCTACAGCGTCGCCACCTCGCTGCCCACGTATGACGAAGCGGAGAAGGCCAAAGCGGCCGCCATGGCTGCCTCCGCGGTGGAGGTGATGCCGCGGGTGAGGACGCACGCATTCGCTCTCCCGTCTGCCGTCGGGCCCGTTCAAAAAGCCCGGCCCGTGTTCTTTGACTCTTCGTGTCAGCTGACCGGGGTTAACCTCAGATAAGGCTGACGCGTAAAACCACTCCGCCCTGCTGACACGCAAGACCGAGACGAACGCTGAAAGGCTTCGGTCGGCAATTTTAGGCCGTACTAAACCGGTCACGGTCACGTGACTCCTGTTCTGTGAACTCACACAAACAGCGAACGTGTCACACGCAGAAGTAAAGTTGACTTAACCTCTACTGTATTTTCTTCCTCTCGGGTACAAACATCTTGTATACAAGGTATATATATATATATTTTATATATATATATATATCGCATGTCTTTAACAACAAAGAGACAGCAAATCGATAAAAATTTTCTTAAAAAAGTGCGTCAAAAATAAAGCACGCACGTCCCTTTCTTCGTCGTCCAACAACACGGTCGTAAAGCACTTTTCGTTCCAGCGGTAGTTTCATAGTTGACGTGTTTGCTGAGTCGTCACAATGGCTCACTTTATCTAAGTTGCGAAACCACCAGCTCTGTAATAACAGTCTCGTTAAAGCTGCCAATAAACACACACACACACACACACACACACACACACACACACACACACACACACACACACACACACACACACACACACACGCAGTTTTGTTACTTCCAAGTGTTGCTTTCCACTCAAGGCACTCGAGAGAGGAAAAACAAAGACGAAGCAGCTGCCCGATAAACCGACAAGGAGACCTTTGGTGAAACTGGGTGCGATATCGCGAGCGGCCACCAGGGGGCGGGAGGGGGTCGATTCAACACCGACTGCATCGACTTCTACCGGCTTCTGTTCGACACACGCTGTCAAAGTTTTAGGCCTCGACTGAGCTTATTTGTCGGATTCATGTGTCGTTGCCGATGTCATGTTCTGCGTTTGTGTGTCCGCCCCAAGGACGATGAATTCCCACCCAGAGACGACTTCAGCGACGCCGATCAGCTCCGGGTCGGGAACGACGGGATCTTCATGTTGGCCTTTTTCAGTGAGTCCGTCTCCCGTTTCGTTCGCTTTTTAAAAAATTTTTTTTGTCCAAACAAATGTCCTCGCTCGCGGACCGGTCCTCCCCGAACTCTGCGGTGACGCTGCGTCCCGTTTGTCCCCCCCCCCCCCCCCCCCCAGTGGCCTTCCTGTTCAACTGGATCGGGTTCTGCCTGTCCTTCTGTCTGACCAACACCATCGCGGGACGATACGGCGCCATCTGCGGCTTCGGCCTCTCCCTCATCAAGTGGATCCTCATCGTGAGGGTACGTGTCCCCGCGTCTGAAGAAAGAGTCGCGTTGTGGGTCGAAAGAAAGTCGGGGGGGGGGGGGGGGGGGGGGGGGGGAGTCAATCGGACTCGAGTATTACTCGTAAAAAAAGACGCGCTTCAAAACCAATCCCCTCCGATAAAAGCCGTTTCCTCTGTTCCCAGTTCTCCGACTACTTCAACGGCTACTTCAACGGCCAGTACTGGCTGTGGTGGATCTTCCTGCTGCTCGGTGAGTACGCCGCCGCCGCCGCCCGCCGGTTCCGAGCCAAGGCCTCGCTCTCGGGAGCGACTCAAACAGTTCTCCCTCCGCAGGTCTGCTGCTGTTCTTCAGGGGTTTCGTGAACTACCTAAAAGTCCGCAACATGTCAGAGAACATGGCGACCTCTCACAGAACGCGCCTCTTCTTCCTCTACTAAAAGGTAAATAAAGCAAAGAAATCTGGATTCAAAATGAAATGGGATTCGAACGGGATACCGAGCGACGGTCCTGCCCTGACGTCTGGATCCCCCCCCCTTTCCTCCCCTCCCCCCTCCTCCCCCCTCCAGGTTTCCGCACCATCAGCATTCCTTTCCAATGTGAAGTTCCTTCCCTCCCCCCTCGAATGACCTGACCGAGGAGCCTCGCAGCGAAGAGAGGAGAAGAGAGGAAGGAACGACGGAAAGAAAGACAGAAAGACAGACAGAAAGAAAGAAAGACAGAAAGAAAGAAAGAAAGAAAGAAAGTAGGAAAAAGGTGTTACCAGTCTCATTAAAAGCAAAACGCGACTCGCTCTGAAGTCTCTACTTCTGAACCGAGCCCAAAAATACATCTTTAATGATCCCATCTCTGCCCTGGCTTTCCTTTCCTTTCCTTTTATTTTATTTTTTTACATTTAAAAAAAATTTTTTTTTCCTTTGATTCAAAGCTCCTCTCGCCGTCTCCTCGCCGACGGCGGTTCGGCTCCCCCGGGGGGGGCGGGAGCGCTCGTCGAGATGCGCGACCCGAGTTCCGCCGGCAACCCGAAGCACAACCGAACCGTTTCAATCTCTCGTCGGGGGGGAAAAAAAAAACCAAAAAAACGCACGCAAATAAACTCGGTGGATCCGTCGACGGCGGCTTCTTCAGACCGCACGACTTCGACTACAAAAGGAACGTTTTGGAAATTTTAAACAGAAAACGCGTGGGAGGTGGAAACCGACTCTCCGCCTTTGATATTCAGATTTTGCTGCGTTTGACTCGCGGCAAAGAAGGATTTTTACGTTTTGGCGTGTTTCCCTCTGACCTACTGCACCTTATACAATAAAAAAAAAAAAAAAAAAAAAAAAGGCTTTTCAAGCGCTAGTTTTGCCGCTCCATCTTTTTCCGTTCGGGGTGTTTCGAGCTGTTCTTACTTTTCCCGCCGTGGAGCAACTTTTACGCTGCGACGGCTCGAAAAGACGTTTTTTTTTTTTCTCACGACGACCGATCAGTTCGGTCGAGCCCCCCCCCCCCCCCCCCCCCCCGCCTTCGGTCGCGCCGACTCTCCGAGCCTTCGAACAAACGTTTGAAACGACAAAACGGGAGCTTCCGCGGAAAACGACGTGCTCCACCAAACCCCCCCCCCCCCCTCCGATGCAGAATTTGTTTTTTCCTTCCTTTGCCCTTTCGTTGACGCCGACCTCTTTTGCTACTTTCCCCCGTTTGAATCAAAGAAAAATGAAAAGTGGGCGTGGCCGTTCAAAGACAAAATCATCTCAATTATGAAAACGCAATAAAAAAAATAAATTAAAAAAAACCCGACGAGAGGCGATCTCTCTCTCTCTCTCTCTGGGTTTTCAGGCCTTTTCCCGATTTAGATCAGGTTTCAAAATGTCGTCTTCTTCTTCTTCTTCTGACGGAGCGAGAAGCTTTGTCGGAATCGGAAGAGCGCCACGGCGACGGCGACGTCCCCGGAGACGAATTTTTAAAAATGATTTTATGTCAATCCAGAAAATGAAGTGTAAATACCAGCTTATGCCAATTCATAATATTTGCACTTTGAAGAACGTGTGTACAGTGTGATTTGTGAATCTGCTAAACTTGATGTGTGTGTGTGTGTGTGTGTGGGGGGGGGGAGGGGGGGTAGTAAAACACTCAAGTTATCTTCGCCATCCCGAGTTTTTTCAACTGGAACTCTTTAATCGTCCCAAAATGGTTCTAATTTTGCCTTTTGCACTTTTTTTGTTTGTTGTTTTTCAAAATGATAATATTGTTATTGTGTGTCTTCTTTTAATCGCTTTTCGCCTAAACTGTGACAGCTCGAGTGTTGCCAAACTTATCTTTTGTTTTTCAACCATCCCTCCCCGCTCCGCCCGTGTCGTATCCCACCCGACGCCTCTCCCGGCGATATCCGGACCCCCTCGGGGAATTGAAGCTCCGCCGCCGCATGATTTGTCCACCCCCGAACGAGCGGGCTTAACGTCAGGATCCATCTACTACAAATGCATTTCTTCCTTTGTAAATAAACAAAGACAATAAATAACGTAACAAAAAAAATGAAGAAAAAAACAACAACAAAAAAAAAAAGGACACGGCGGCCAAACTTATTTCTTTCTCTCCCATCTTTCTCCTCGTTAAGCAGCTGTTATGCATTTATTGTAACTGGAATTCAAATGACACACGACGTCTCGCAAAAATGCCAATAAAGTTCAAAAAAGCCTGCCACTTATTTTTGGACTCCTGTTTTCACTTTAGTTTTACTCTCGCGACCGGGAACTCGTTCGGGTTTCTCGAACTGAAGTATGACAAACCGTTTGTCTGCTTTTATAACTCTCTCGTCAGGCCAGTATTTACGATTACATTCCATAGTTCAGTGTCGGTTGTCACTCCGTCCACCAGGTGGAGCCAAAGAGTGCTTTCTAATACGCCGAACACACTTCTCTTATTCTTATCGGAGCTGCGGTCAAACCGCACGCGAGCCTGACGGAGGACCGGAGAGGGACCGTTAAAAGTGAACGGGCTCTTGCGTCTCCGACGAGCAGACGTCTTTACGATCTATAAAACCCCCAAAGTGAAAGGATCCTAAACTACTGGCTTCTCCTTTTATGAAACGTCTCCGGTTTCATTGACATCTTGCTTTTACGGTCCGGTTTCTAATGCCGCAGCGGTGATTTGCGACCCGTTTTGCTCTCGTGGGTTTTTTTTTATTGGAAGTTTAAACGGTGGCGCGACCTGACCGCTGATCTGAGTTCATCTACTGTGGACAAATGTTTGCATTATTTTCCTGTGGTAAATAGATTTAGCCGGGGGCTTCAAAATGAATACGGACAATTCATGTGCTCAAGCAAAGGTTAAATGTTTGTAATTATAATATATTATAACTCAAAAATGGACAAAACGCAACATGAATTTCCTGCCAGCTGCAAAACTACATGAACCCAACAGTAACCTTTGCACTTTCGACATTTAAATCCCACTTCAAGTGCATTTTCTAAAGCAAACGATGTGTCCCGATACGTGAACGACGACCTTTCACCTCCAACGCTTCAGCCTACTTTTAACGGACACTCGGTACGCCCTCCTGTTGAAACCCAGCTTCCAGGAGGGGAGGAAAAAAAAAAAAAAAGTCATTCCCTCCTTCTACCGCCGGGGGGCACTGTCTACACACATCTTCACCCCCTCCGAAAGCCTGGAAATGAAAGCACAGACTGCAATGTTTGAGGTTTGACCTGAGTGGAGCTGCCTACGTGTTAAGTGCCCCGGCAGCGAGAGCGACGTCGTGAACTTTTCAGTTCCAAAACCTGTTTCCAGTGACCCCGCCCGCCCTCCGACCTCCGACCTTTCGGGGTCGCTGAAGCTGGGCCCGAACATTTGCCTGTAAAAATCCTTAAAGCTGCACGCTGTCTTCCTGTGCCTCCCGGCAGACGGGGGGCTCAGGTGTTCCTCTTCCTGTGTAAATTATACCCCGGGTTTTTTGATAGGTGTCACGTCAGACACAGGATGTTGTCCCCCCCCCTCCCCCCGCTCCCTCCCTCGCTTTCTGTCTCTTCCTCTTGTCTTTTTCATGTACGTGAGCTACAGCTTGCCAGAAGTGGCTCCGTGACGGCAGCCTATAATTCCTCGAAGCTACATGTGGAGCTCTTTCTGGTTATTTATTTTTGTTTTGTGTGGTTTTCTTTTTAAGGTTTGCGCTACTTTTTAACATTCGCCGATTTACAAGGGTCGTGGGGGGGGGGGGGGGGGCACGCTCCGGCACGCCGATTGTAAACTATTTCGGAAAAGCGTACGTCCAACCGGGGTTCGCGGTTCACGAGCGTTTGGGAAAGCTACAAACACGTTGTAGGATCGGACGGTCTGAACCGAACCGATAAGCCGTTTCCCAATTTGCCAAGTATTTCTAAAACCGGACGCCTAAATTCAGTCGATGTCGCGCAAATTCCTTCTTCGGCTTCTTCTCGAATAAATGCAAACGATTCTTTTTTTTTTTTTTCCTGAACTTACTCCGAAGGCCCGCGGCCCCGGTACAGCGGGCAACCGCGGCGAGACAAGAATCACCGCTGTGAATAACAATCAGTGTCCACCGGTGGTGGTGGTGGTGGTGGTGTGGGTGGGGAGGTGGGGAGGGGGGGGGCCTTCACTGGAAGGACGAGTAAAGGAAAAGCCTCACGGCTGCGGGAAATAATGACTGTTTGAGCCTTTCCGTAGATAGTCTGGCTGCTCCGGTACGACGCTTTTGACTAAAGACTGTATGCTGGAAACAAAATCTGATCTCAGAAAAGGAAAAAAAAACAAAGTCAAAGAAAGGGGAGCTTACAGAGAAGCCTATTCACATAATGGGTTTATGCCCCCCCCCCACACACCCTCCGGCCCCAATCTGGCCTCCTCTCTTTTAGAAGGCCTTAATGACTAAACCCATTTACATAACTCCCTTCCGGTTTGCAAATGTTTCCCTTTCTGAGGCCCTCTCCTCCCTCCGAACCCGTCCTCTCCGTCCCCGTCTCGCTCTATCTGCGCGTCTCTCGTCTCTTTTCAACGGGTGAAAACTTCCGCAGCCGGTTCTCGCGTACGACTTCGACTGAAAGTCCCGAACCCTCCCGTCGGCTCGCGTGCCGCACTCGCCCACACCGGGGCGGACCCTAAAAGCGGACCGATTCGGTTTGGGATTCAGTTGCCGAACTGACCCGAGCAGCGCCGACATCCCGTTCTGTCGCTCTTAGACCTGGGCTGTTTTTTTTTTTTTTTGGGGGGGGGGGGGGGGGGGGGCATTTTAAAGCCTTAATCTGCTGCTGGTGCCGCCTGGTCTGCCAGCCGGGGAATAATATCCCGGCGACACGAGCTCCTAACTGACCCAACAAAGTCGCGGGACACAGGCGGGACGGTTCAAATCCATCCAGTTTGGCCCTTTCAGCTCAAATCCAGTCAAATCACAACTTTATTTGTTACACATGGGGTCAATTAAAAGCCTTTTTCTCACCTGAAGTCGCAATAAAAAAAAAAAATCCACAATAAGCACCGTGGCCTCGGATAAAGTGTCATCGTGTTCATTAGTTTGCGGCTTCCGTTTAGTTTCTTTACAGAAGTAGAAGAAGTGATCGAGTGTGCTCAACCTTCTCAAAAGAGCGACATGAAACCGAGTGCAGCGTACTATTACTTTGTTCAGCTCTCGTCGACAGGATCAACTCGACGTCGACCGAAATCCGTCCTCCGCCGGCTCTCCAGCCCGGTGACATTTCGGGTCGGGAGCCTCTGAGGCTCGCCGGTTCCCCGGAGGGACCCCGCGCTCCCTTTAACCCCCCCCCCTCTCCCTCCGTGTGCGGAGAGCCCTGACACGTGGAAGTCGGCGGAACTCCCGGAGAGCGACCTCCTCCGTATTTTCACAGTAAACAAGCCCCTCTGAAAGGGCTCCCCGCTCCCTCTCCTCTCGACTCCGAACAGTGGCCTCCTTTCAGGGCCATCACTTAAGGGCCCTATTAATAATTTGACAAGTTTTCTCAAAGATTAATTACAGCCAGCTTTGAGGCCGCAATTATGCAGAGCGGAGAGACTCGGCAAACCTTCTCCGGCTCCGTTTCCAGGCCCAATTTTCCACTTATCGAGATGTCGACGGGGGGAAGGAGAGGTTGTCTGACAAGACTTTCTGATGCGCAGGAAGGAACGAACGGCACTTCCCGGCAACTACTCTCTGATTTCCCAGCGGACGCTTGAGACCGAACGCGGGACTGAAGTCAACGGGACCGATCTTTTTTTTTTTTTTAAAGGCAAAATAAATCCGGGGCCCCGCGTCGGCCGATCGTAAACCGTCAAGCGCAGAGTGTCCCGTTCCTTCTGTTTTTCATGCAATCCGCGCCAAACTAAACGCAACCGTCGCCGAGGCGACGGCGCTGCAGAGTTGCAAGTACGACTCGCGATCGTACTCCACCGTTTCGCCGCGCCGGTCGGCCCTCGTCGGTACCGACGCTCGCGCGGCCCCCGTTCTTCCCACGTCGGCGCTGAACCCGGCGATGTTTGACCGGTGCGGCCTTTCGACCGCGTCGACCCGGCGTCCGCGACCGACGTGCGTCAGAGACGGCCCGCGGCAACAGAAACGCCGTCGGCTTTCTTTTCGGTTCCGACCCGCCCGTCGCCGCAGCCGGACGCCGTACCGGAGCAGACGGTTGGTACCGAGTCAGGCGGCCTGCGCTCGGGTGTGCGTGTGCGAGAATACAATGCAGCGAGTGTCCCCGTGCTGTTGTCTCCCAGAGACAAGAGCCACCTGCCTGTCCCATTCTTCCCTCCGCTCAGTTCAAACAGAGATCTTCGACATGTTAGTCCACAAATGAGGCGGGGCAAAATCGTTTTTTTTGGGGGGGGGGGCAAATATTACGTAAAGAAAATACATTTCGCGCGACTGCTTCTTGTACGGAATGTCGTTTTTTTTAAAAAAAATGTATTATTATTATTCTCCTATTCTGGATTAAATAACAACAATCAATATTACCATGGTCTCGTTCTCCCGTTTGCGTGCTGAAACATTTCCAATGGTGTCTGTGCACTGAGAGAGAAAGTGCCAGAGAGAGAGAGGGGGGTGGGGGTGGGGGGGGGGGGGGGGGCAGAGAGGTGAACTCGGAGCACAAAGCCCAGATTGTTCCTCCTGGCTGTCTGTCCCTGATAACAATGAGCCATTCATTTGCCCTCCGATGGGCCCTAATTAATTCCAACTTTACATTCTGACCTACAATCTCACCCTCCTGCTCATCCAGTCTCCCCCCCCCCCTCCCCCCATCCCGGACCCATCGATTAATCCATGCGGGCGGATGACTTCGCCCCGCGTCTTTATCCCCTCCCCTCTTTCTTTTTTTAAAAAAAATGCCTCACAAAAACCCTGTTGCAGTGAAAAGCGGTTCCCTACTGCGTAGAAATCCGTCATATGTCACATGTTCGGTCTCCGCGGCCGGACGTCTTTGGCCGCGCCGCGGGCGAGAGCGCTCGGACGACGTCGGCCGAAAAACGAGCGGGCTGAAAGGGGCTGAAACGCTCGGCGAAACTGCGGAATAAGGCGATGATCCTTTGTTATGAAGGATCGGGCAACGCTGTCGAGGTAAAAAAAAAAAATATATATATATATATCGAATACTGAAGCTTTAAGTGTGGAAAAAAAAAACCCAAAAAACCCTAAAACATTTCAGCCCACCTTCCTCCACCTTCCTCCACCTTCCTCAGCTTCAGTAGGTGAGTTCCTCCTCCTCCGTCGTCCCACTCGGTCGTGGGGTAGTAATCAGTGGAGGTGAACGCGGCGTGTTATTTCAGTCTCGCAGAGACGACGGGAGAATGAAACTATTCATGTCAATCGCTTATATAAATTACACACACACACACACACACACACACACACACACACACACACACACACACACACACACACACACACACACACACACACACACACACACACACACACACACACTAGAAGAGCATTGACCAAAACAAATCCATACAAATCTTAAACGTGGCAAAAACCCTGATTCCTTACAGCTGTGCATCTTCCCAGATGTGGATTATAATCTGATTTACACATCTGGTGCTATTTGGGCCAATGGCAGAACATATATGAGACTTTAGTGTTTCGTGAAAACAGGAGTCGTTATCAGTAATAATGACACTTGAGGTATCGATCCGCCCACGGTTACAATCTGAGTTACACAATCAGGGGAGACGGAAGCTTTTTTTTTTTTGGTACCTATCAGAGCATGCGGTGACTCATTATCGCGTTTTCTGTTTCAGTACGTCCGTCTCGAATGCACACGTATAGAAACCTGGATTCAACGTGTCGAATGCGATGAATTTCGCCTTGTTTTTTTTTTTTCTTTCTTTCCAGGTAAAGACTGTATTCCATTATGGATTTGTTCAAAACCCCGGCCTGCACCTCTGCACGGGAGCTTTCCGCCTACGGGAACCTGGAGAGCCCGACGCAAATCTGTGAAGCAGATCTCCCTTTTTTTATTTTTATTTTTTTTATTTATTTCTTTTATCTGGATGGGTGGAAGTCCCATCCCTCCTCCTCCTCCTCTTCCTCCTCTTCTCCTCCTCCTCCTCCTCCCTCGACACTGAGCTCTACTCGCCATGCAGCAACACACACACACACACACACACACACACACACACACACACACACACACACACTTTCAAAATGATCCCTCTGCCGCAGTCTCAGTCCCTGCTCTCCCCCCGTCAAACAGAGCTTGGCGCTGTTTCCTTTTTCGTGCCCTACATCCGAAATGCAAGAGGAGAGAGAAGTGAGCTGAATTAAGAGGACGAAGGTGGTGGAGGAGGAGGAGGAGGAGGAGGAGGAGGAGGAGGAGGAGGAGGAGGAGGGTTGACAGAGAGACAGAAAAGAGAGAGAGAGAGAGAGAGAGGCAGAGGGGGAACAGATATAGGCGGGAGAAGCCATGAAATGTGTGGGAGGAGAAGGGGGAGGACGGAGAAGGGGGGGGAGGAGTGGGGGGGGGGGCACCGAATGAGGAACAGAGGCTGCTTTGTCGATAGCAACAGCAAACTTTATGGCGATCGTGTGCTCAGAGAGCAGCAGCCTGTGTGTGTGTGTGTGTGTGTGTGTGTGTGTGTGTGTGTGTGTGTGTGTGTGTGTGTGTGTTTACGAAAGCATGCGAGTCTAAACATGAAGAAGCCGTACGCCTTCCAAGAAACATATGGAAAACACACACACACACACACACACACACACACACACACACACACACACACACACACACACACACACACACACACACAGGATATTGGGTTGGTTGAAGAGGCAGTAACACGAAGCTTAGCTTGGCACAGGTCGACCAGATCCTTGATAAGTAACTTCCTCTTCAGCACAGAGGGGATTACGGAGAGGCCAACAAAAATAAGATTATAGACAGAATTTCCGTGGCCATTAAAACAAAAAAAAGAGAAAAGAAACACACCATGAAACGCTTCCTTTGTTTAAAGCCGCTGCAAACGGATAACGTTTGCAGCGGATAACGTTTGCTGCGCCGAACGACCGACGATTACACATCTCGAGCCGCGACTCAGTTCGTCGCTCAAATGCCAGATTGAGAGAGACGCGGTGACGCGGGTTCAACCTGCGGTCCGATCTGCCCGCCCGGCTCCGCCCGCCCGGCTCCGCCCGGCTCCGCCCGGCTCCGCCCGCCGCACGACGAGCCGTCCTCGAAGCCGGTGTTCGCAAATCTGATGGACAAAACTCGGCTGCGCAGTATTTTATTATTTTATGTTTTGGCCGGAAAGATGAAAAGTGGCGAGATTCTGCCGATGCGTCCGACTTTAAACAACTTTGGCTTGTGTCGCCTGGCCGGGCATTAAACTCAATTGCGATCCGGGGGCGTGGGGGGTCCTACATTTCCCATCATGCACTTGATTTAGGCATCCCTGCTCCGTCGACGCCTTCGCCGTTCCAATTCCTGTCTACGGGCTCGAAACGAGCTGCTGCTAAGTGTTTGAAATCTCATGCCGCAATCCAAGTCGATCGAGTTTGGCGAATAAAACACTTTAAGTTAAGTACGCCGTGTCGTCATGGCAACTGCGGCTCGCCCCGTCCCGTGCGTCGTTAGCCCGGCCCGTGCGGGGCCCCGCCGCGCGTCGGAGATTGTTCGAGGCTCCTTCTCGTACGACGGCACCTCGCTGTCTCTGTGCTTGCTGGGTTTTTTTTAGTTGTTTTTTTTTAAGAACAGCGAAAGGTTGTCCTCGCTCGTCTTCTCAGGCTGGAAAAATAACACCGCCGCTCCCTCGAGGGACCGGAAAACAAACAGCGCGGAGGCGGGAGACGAAGTGGTCCGCCTTTCAAAATGACGACTCGCTGCGTCTGGCGCTCCTCGTAACCGTCCTCCGTCCTCACCGCCGAGACTTCGAGGGTGACGCCGACGCCGGAGGGCTGTTCAGTTCCCGAGTGTACTTCAGCCTTTCGGCGTGTGCGCTCACCTCGGCCCACACCTCTCGGATGTGACCCTATGGTAACCACGTACTGCGGATGTTACGATGACGAGCCCACACACACACACACACACACACACACACACACACACACACACACACACACACACACACACACACACACACACACACACACACGTACGTACACAATGGCAAGTGCTCGACCCACTCTTGGCAGGAACACCACTTGGCAGAATACCCCCGAACAACCCTCGTCATTGTTGACAGCGTGCGACGGCCAAACTGCTCTCGAAGCAGTTGGAGCCTTTTTTCCGCGTCTTGTACTGCAGCAGGACAACAGCAGAGGGGTGAATGGCGATTTGACTGTGCGGGGGGCAAGGACTCGGGAGGGTGGCATCAAGTCTACAGCTCGCAGACGTCCGCGGGTGAACGAGCACCGAGAGCCGACTCCAATAAAAACATCACTCTCCAGACACGAGGAGAAATCTGAATGTCAAGAAATAACCAGCGATAACCACCGAAAACCAGCGATAACCAGCAATAACCAACGATAACCAGCGATAACCAGCGATAACCAACGATAACCACCGAAAACCAACGATAACTACCGATAGCCAACGATAACCAACGATAACCAACGATAACCACCGATAATCAGCGATAACCAACGATAACCAGCGAAAACCACTGATAACCAGCGATAACCAGCGAAAACCAATGAAAACCACGATAACCAGCGAAAACCTGATAACCAGATAACCACCGAAAACCAACGATAACCAGCGATAACCATCGAAAACCACTGATAACCAGCGAAAACCAGCGATAACCAGCGATAACCAACGATAACCGATAACCACCGCGATAACCGGTTGTAGAACAATTCCAAATAGGTGTAATTTTGCTATTCAGTAAGTGTATTGTCTCGATAACAAGTAGTTACCATCGACA
Organism: Brachyistius frenatus; assembly: GCF_029030835.1. Taxonomy (NCBI): domain Eukaryota; kingdom Metazoa; phylum Chordata; class Actinopteri; family Embiotocidae; genus Brachyistius; species Brachyistius frenatus. Next base: position 21,545 of record NW_027210625.1, read on the forward strand.
ACACTGCTCAGGGCACAAAGTCCATTAGTAAGTTATGAACAGTTGAAACAGTGAGATAAAAGTAATGAATGTACGGGTGGAAAGACGGCCATAAGTAAATATCTCAAACTCCACGTAAACGATGAAGATAACTGGATAGGAATAATTGTGTTCAATAACATCCACTCTGAAATAAATGAAAGGCATCATTTTTGCGCTGATGAAAGCAAACAAAAACAAAAAGTCTTCATCTCGCAAGCCTCGCATTATTTTCCGTAGGAACGTGAACATTTCCAGACTGCCCTCGTCTAAAAAAAAAAAAAAAATAAATAAAAAGCAGAATTCATCGCACGGCCGCTCTCTTGGCTTTCCGTCCTGAATGCGGCCTTCTCAACCTGCCGTCGGGCGCGGACGCCTACCGGTGCCGCCCGACGGCGTTAAACAAGCAAAGCTCAAGTAGGCGTGACGATTTCATTGGCTGGCCCCCCCCCCCCCTCCTCCTCCAAACGTACGTAACGGGACTCGCCGATCGGCGGCGTCGTCGTAACGTCGTGCAGATTTCCCCCCACAGAATGCAGCTACTGTTGCGCGTCGTGAATTACTACCTCCATTGACGCGAACGAACTTGACTTTTATTTATTTTATTTTTTTTTGTAGTTTCAGAAGGAAATAAGTGAAATTAAAAAAAAAAAAAAAAATGCTTATTTGAAGCTGTCAGTGAGATTTAAAGGATCGCGAGTGTTTTTTATTTTTTTTAATTTTTTTTTTTTTGCCCGGACGCACTTAAGGTTTCTCTGAGGCCTCCATTCATTCATGCGCTTTCCCCGCGCGCGGCGGCCGAGGCCTGCCTGCGAGCGTGTCGACAACCAGCACGGTCTGTGTGCGGCAGAGAGACAGCGAGTTTTGGTTTGTGAGAGTCTCTTTCTTCGGGGTCATTGAGCGCAGGTGACCACGGGAAGTTGTTTTTCCCACTGCTT
>NW_027210625.1:25000-75000 GCF_029030835.1 Brachyistius frenatus
AAAAAAAGTTGCAGCACAACCGGAGATATTATTTGGGGAAACGCGAGCGCTTGAGATTCGTCCCTTTGCAGAGTAATACGGGGGGGGGACGGCGGGGGGGGGGGATCCGAATCCTTGCTCGTCATCCGCATTCAGTCTCAAGCCGCCGCCGCCGTTTGTGTACCTCGGCTGAACACACAGCAGGAGTGTGACAGTAGCAAGAGGACGAGCTGAGTGGAAAGTACAACAACCACAGTTAGGTGGTGGTGGTGGTGGTGGAGGAGGAGGAGGAGGAGGAGGGGGGGGGGGGCACGCACATCAAGCTTTTGAGCTCTGGGTGCCTCGCGTCTCTCCGCCGCCCACATCGGAAAACAAGAAAGAAAAGTTCAGCTTCTGAGAAAAGCTTTTTCACTGCTACAGAGGAGAAAAAGGTGCGGTGGCTTTTTGGCTTTTTTTTTTTTTTTTTTTCCGTTTCTGTTTCTTTCTCCGACGTCCCGAAACCACCGCCAGACTCTCTCTGAAACAACGGTGCGAGAAAACCGTCGACGTTCTCCAGAAAAAAAAAAGAACCAAAAAAAAAGAACAAAATCCGACGGGGGTTTCTGCGATAAATACGCTCGACGAAGTCAAAAATAACAAAAAAAAAAGGTGCGACGACGCGTCGACGGGGAACCGCCTGTCTTGAGTCGTCTTCGCCAGCGGTCACGGCGTCCCGAAGCTTCGGGGCGGAGGGGGTGGAGGGGGAGGGGGGCCTCGGCTTCCGCAGTTTGCGAATCGCCCGTCGACGGGAGACGTTTCCTCACCTTTTCACGCCGACCCGAGAGAGCGGGGGGAGGAGATGGGGGGGGGGGGGGAACCAAATGAATGAAGCCGTGCGAGTTACTGCTACCTTTTCATTTGTGTTGCCGTGACAGCTGCAACAACAACAACAACAACAACAAAACGACTTTGCAAATAAAGTTCCAAACGTCAACTACGTCGCGTTATCTACCCCCCCCAAAAAAAAGACCCGACGGCGTCGGGCCATCGAGAAGGCTTCTCCTTTAAACGGGCGGGACGTGAACAGGTGGAATGAGATCATGGTTTTGTTGTTGTTGTTGTTGTTGTTGTTTTTTTACCTTCTTGTGACACCGAGCTGCACCTTCCGTGCACTTCCGTGAAAAATGAATTGGCGCGGCGCGTGCGAGCTTCGTTATTTCTGCCTCGTCGCCGTTTTCCTGGATCTCGAAAGCCTTCGCCGACAAACACGGAAACACGCTTCATCCCTTTGTAATCGTTACTTCTTTTTTTTTTTTTTAACAGTTTTCACTCCCTCGCCCCTCCGCCCCCTCCCCCCCCCTCCCCCCCTCACACGGTGCTGTTTGATTGCTTAAGCCTGGCCGTCGGACAGACAAGAGACAATGCGTCCGTGAATAGCCTCGCTTCCTTCCTGTCTTCCTGTGCTGCGTTCTGCCTCGGTGAGCGGGGTGAATAGGCCGCTCTGCCCCGCGGCCGCCGTGGACCGCGGGGGGGGGGGGGGGGGGGGGGGGGGGGGGGGGGGGGGGGGGGGGGGGGCACGGCGGCTAAAACCAACAAAGAGAGCCGCTCTGGGGCTTTTTTTTTTATTTATTATTTTTTTTTTTCCTTCTCTGATTCACATCCCCTTCTCCTCCTCTTCCTCTTCCTCCTCCTCTTCCTCCTTCCTCCTCCTCCTCCTCCTCCTCCTGCTACACAACCGCTGCCAAATCGCTGCGACCGCCGGGCGGGATGAACAATCTTTCTCCGCTCGTGCCTTCGTCCTTTTCCGCAGCCACTTTTAAATTTGTCAGAATTAAGTTTTTGTTTTGTTTTTGTTTTGTTTTTTGGGAACCTTTTGGTTTTGGGTCCAGGTCGGCCCGCCGCCGCGAGCGTGGACTCGCGCTCCCCCCCCCCCGGTTAACGCGAGGTGGCTTCCAAACACATTGGTGCGCCGCTGAACGTCGACCTGCGCCGAAATGGGAGGCACGACTTTTGTTGACGATGATGAATTGGAGCTGGTGATATGACTCCCCCCCCCCCCCTTGTTTTTTTTTTTTGCTTTTAAACTTCACACGATAACAGATAGGACCGTTTCGTTTCGTTCAGTACAAACCGACCGACTGCACCCCCCCCAACAAGACAATCTCTCCCTATGGGAATACCAAGTAGGAGCAGGTAGCCGAGAGGAGCGTTTGGGGAGCCAAAATACCCCCCCCCCCCCTCCGACCATTGAAAACAGGATGAATGCATGCCTGGCTGAATACTGGGGGTAAACTGTTAGGTCTTTGTCATTCAAAGTGATGCTTTTAACCCTTTGCGGTCCCCCCCCTCTTCCTAACAACCTCCCTCCTCCTCCTCACCCGCCCTTCCCTTCTTCATTCAACAGCTGAGACAATGGCGGGAGGGTGGGGGGGGGAGGAGGGAGAGGAGGAGGAGGCCTGCAACTGGAAAAAAAATAAAATAAATAAAGACTCAAATCAAGTCTCCCTTTTCTGTCCCTAATGGGATTCTGCCCGTCACGTTGCCGTCCTCCTCCAGCACCTCTCTGTAAAATAGGTGAAAGTTGATAATTATGTAAAACAACCCCCCCCCCCCCTCGTCAGTCAAAGGCCGGGGCAAAACAAGTGAGCGCAGGTTGGGCCTCGGCGTGTCAATCACAGCCCTGAATGCATACCGTGCTGCAAACACGTCCGCATGCTGTCAACAAGTGTCGGGGGGGGGGGGGGGGGGGCTTTATGTTTCAGGCTTATGTTTCGCCTGCAGGGACATTCAAAACTCAGGAATTCCTGAACAAACCTTTGATTAAAAAGAAAAAGGAAAAGAGGGCCGAGCGTCTGCAGGATCGTGTATGAAACCCACCTGAAGCCGAGCGTTACGGAAAATAAATAAATAAATAAATAACTAAAAGGGAGCAGCGACCGTGTCCTCGTTTCCTCTTTTGACGTCCTCGAACGCGGGGCGGCAAAACGTCGCGATTTCGCGCCCGAGGCGCAACAACAAAAAACAACAACAACAAAAAAAAACGGCGGTTACGATACGGCTTCGCGGTCCGTTTTCAGAAACACTAGTTTTAAGAATGAAAGACAAACACCAATGCAGGAAGAAGAAAACAACAACAACAACAACAAAAAACCAGGAGAAAATACACCGTCAAGACTTCAATGTTGTTTAATTTCAAACGTTAATATATTCGTCTTCTAATCCACAGTGAACTATTCATCCAGCTTTGACACTCCTACAGCTCATCTCACGTCTGCAGTGACGCACAAACAAATGCTTTCCCAAAATAAATATTTTTTGTTTTTCTCATTTATAAAATAATAAACCTTCAAATAAATATATATTTTATTTTTATTTTTATTTTTTTTTACTTTACACTAAGCAATGTTGGAATTAGAAAATAGATTTCTCATATAAGGTCACTGTACAATTTACAAGTAGAACCTTTCCTTTGTAAATTACATAAAAATGATTGATATCCATCCCAGTGGGGATGTAAAAACATCGTGTGAATGAAGTCGACCGGTTCATAGAAGCGTGGATTCACCACGGCGTGGCACAACAACTTTTTCACAGTCGAAGTATTATTATATGTACAAAAATAAAACATCTGTCGAGCTCATTTTCTAATGTACACACCCTTTGCGTTTACTACTTTACATACAGTTAGTAACAGGAGTCTGTTCTTAGCATATAAGTTGTATTAAATGTTAAAAAAAACAAAAACAACCAAAAAAAAACCAACAACAAGGCATCCATTTGGACTCTTATATGGCAATAACACGACATCAGGGCACTTGAGTGAAGGGATTATTTTCCAGGACAAAACAGTAGTCGGATACGTCTTCATACCTTTAAAATGTGGAGCGCTTGTTTTGGTTTACCTTTCCAAGTGGAACTCGTAACGCCGGAGGGAGGTCGAGGCGGAAGACGCAAAAACTCTAAAAGCGCGGCGGCGTTATCGGAGCGCTCTCTCCGATCGAACCTTTCCCCCCCTCCCCACCCCCCCCTCGCTACGCCGTCTCACCGGTTCGGTCGGGCCCCCCCCCCTCCCCTCTACGTCGGCTTGCCGGCGTCCTCGCGGCGGAGCGCCTTGGGGTTCTTGCACCGGCAGCCGGGCCGCGTGGCCCGGTCGTAGCAGCTCTGGCAGGCGGCCGCGCACCCCTTGGCCGGGAGGTAGCACAGCAGGCAGGGCAAGACCAGGGAGAGGAGCGACACGGCGGCCCAGCGGGCGCGGCAGTGCGACTGCGCGCACGAGAAGGGCTTGTCGGCGCACGTGTCCTCGTCGTCGCTGGAGCAGTGGTAGAAGAGGCCCTTGACGCAGCAGACGCACGTCCCGTACTCCACCGCGCTCTGCGCCGAGCACATGCAGCGCCGGCCGCACACCCAGCGGGACGGCAGCGCCCGCGGGCGCCGGCACTCCGGACACCGACACCGACCGCAGTCCTCGCACCGGTTGGAGTGCGCTGCCGGGCCCTTGGGGGCCCCGCTGCCCGGCACGACCGCCACCGCCCCCGACCCCGACCCCGCCCCGGACACGCGGTTCAGGGGCTTCAGCTCCTCCGAGTTCAGCTCGGAGCGTTTGGGCTGGGTTCTGATTATCTGCTCGCCGCCGAGGAGCCTCTGGCCCGAAGAGGCGCTGCCCGCGCTGGTCCCGACGCTGGTCCCGACGCTGCCCTGCGAGCCCGCCGCGCTGGGGGGCCGCGGCGCGCCCTCGTCGGAGGAGGCGGACGCGTCCGCGTTCCCGTGCCGAGTCGACGGGTTCAGGTCGCGCAAATTGTTGGGCCTCTCTTCCCGGGCCTCCCGCGGCCCGCCGCCCCTCGGGCCCGGCGACGCGCCCGGAGACCTCTGGGCGGCCGCGGGCCCTTCCGTGTACTCGTTGCTGCTCCCCGTCACCCTAATCTGATCCAGGGACAGCACCGGTGGCGCGCGGGGGGGCGGGCCGTCGGCGTCCTGCGGCGTCCGCGCCTGAGGCCTCCCTTCGTCATGCGGCGCGTCCGGCGACGACCGCCCCCGGCGCCCTCCTCCCCCGTCGCTGTCGCTCTGGCTTCTGGGATCCATCTCGGGACTGAAGGGTCGCTCTCGCCGGCGGGGGACACATCTGAAGTCCTGCACAATGAAAAGCGGAGCGTTTATAGCCGTGCGCGACGAGCCATGCAAATGATGCCATGCAAATCATAACTGATACTGTCGCAACCGTGGCCTAACGAAACACGCTACGCGGAGGGAGGCGGGGGGGGGGGGGGGGGGGGCTGATGGAAGATCTTTAGTCACTGGCTACAGCACACGTATGACGTAAACATGACTGACCGTGACGCAGAACAATTATTTTGGACGTTTGCTTGGACTACAGAATAAAAAAATAAATAAAAAAAAAAACCTAATGGAAGCTTCGTTGTCATGACGACGAACGCGAAGTCCTGTCAGAGGCGTTTTGCTGCCACGGCTTCCTCCCATTTCCTCCCGTCTCAGCTTCTTTTAGTTTTTTGTGTGTGATATAAAACATAAACATCCGGAGGTTTTGAGCCCGTAAGTCGGAAACCAAAACGTAAAAACGTGTCGACGTAAACTCATTCACTTTTTGTTATTTTGCGACCCCACACTATTCATTTTATTCATTTATGAAGTCTGATTTATAAGTCAATAAATCAATCAATAGCTCGACGAATTGACAGACAGTTCATCCGCGACGCGAAAAATGTGACTTCCGTCATTTTAAAAGCGTTCGCTGCTTCCTTGAGCTTCGTCGGACAAAAACGACGAAAATAAACGTCGGATCGATCGACGGGCCAAAAGCCGACTCGCGGCTCGGGACGCGTGCTTCTGCCCCGTGCCGCGCGGCAACCAGTTTGCGTCGACAGCTTCCCGCCCCGGCCGGCCGTTGAACGGGGGGGGGGGGGGTCAACCGTTCCGCTCTCGGGAGGCCGATCAAAGTTCAGGTTTTCACGCGAGCAAGTCGGCGACTTTATGGTTCAAACAGACAACGCGGACGTTGAGAGGAAAAAGTAGGAACTGAGAGGCATTCAAACTGGGGGTTGTTGTTGTTGTTGTTGTTTTTTTTTGTATATATATTTTGCCATCTGGTTTACGGGACACTTGCTGTCCCGGGTCGGTTACGACCTCACTGATTCACGTGGAGATTTGAAGTGAAGTTCGTCACTCTGAACATAAACTGGCCTTAATTCTCCTTCCTTTGCCCTAATTAGCTTTCTAATGCCTTCTTTGAGGAGGGGGGTGGGGGGTGGGGGAGAGTGAGCGCCCCCCCCCCCCCCTCCCTCACCCTCCCCTTCCTTTTCAATGACAATACAGGAAGGCCTTTTGTTTGTTTGTTGCGTGACAAAACGGCCCGGGGCGGCAACCTTCGAACCATTCGAACACATTTTACATTGTTGCGCCGCTGAAAAAGAAGATGAGTGACGAGATAAAAATAAATAAATCAATAAAAAAAAAGGTTTGAAGCATGAAAGAGCCCATGTTAAAGGGGGGGGGGGGGGCATCTCTGTGAGGGCTCTTTTGGATTTATGAGCTTTTTTGTTTTTGTTTTGTTGCTGCAGATAGGCACACTCAAGATTGTAGCCCATTACTGGATGGGGGAGGAGGGAGGAGGGAGGAGGAGGAGGAGGGGGGCTCTCATCTGCTTACAGGGGCTGTCTGCAAGCGGTGTCGGCCTCAGTGGGTGGGTGGGAGGTCGGGGGTGAGGGGGGTGAGGGGGGGAACCAGAGCAAACGGATAGCAGTCGATTAAAAAAAAAAAAAAAAAAAAAAAAATTAAAAAAAAATGACAGGTCAGACATCATAAAATAATAAAAGTGGCGGCTGCAAATTAAATAAATAAATAAATAATAAATAAATAAAATCACGAGTGATGAATTCAATTAAGAAGTTTTATTGTTTTCCACTGTTTTAGCATGTTATATATATATATATATATACATATGAGAGGAGAGCGGCGGGTGTCAGCGGGTATACGGGACATATGTGGAGGAAACGGGACAGGGTGCGCACACGCGTGCCACCTCGGGACACTTCCGAATAAAAGCGGACGAGCGGCGGCGGGCTACGAAACCGGGAGTCGTTCGCCGTCACGTTAAGTTCCTCCGTGACGAGGGAAAACACCTGTCTCGCGCTTCAGAGGAGGTTAACGGGACGGGCCCGGTTTAATAAACAGCACAAGGGCTTCGCGATCAAAGTAAAAAAAACAAAAAAAAAAGAGACCTCACCATCATTACGGGACAAAAAAAACAGACTTTACTGATACTAAGACAAAAAAAAAGAAAGAAAAGTGGACAACTCACCGTGCTTTTCGACACTTTTTAGTCCCCGTTTCGGTGAAATAAATCCAAAGTTGAGGGTTTATTCCCTCGCAGCGGCGGCAGCAGCAGCGGCAGCAGCAGCAGCGGCGGCGGCGGCGGCGGCGGCTCGGTCGGGAAAGCCGTCGGTAAAATCCGTTGAGAAAGTTCCGGAGCTGGTGGTGCGCATTTTCACGGGAAGCACCGCCGAGACGTAAAACCCCATGCGTTGGGTTTTTTTTTTTTGCGCAAGAGCACGAGGCGTTAAAGCACGCGAGAAACGGGAGAAATTCAATCACCGTCGCGGAGGAAAACTCGACTTTTGCGAGAAAAAAAAAAAAAAAAAAAAAAAAAAGTGTTTAAAAAAAAAAAAGTGTTAAAAAAAAAAAAAAAAAAAAAAAAAAAAAAGCAAGAGAGGCGAGCGACGAAAACTCCGGCTCGGAACTACTTTTCTTTCGCTGTGTTTTATCCCCCAAAAAAAGCTCCGAGGGGCTGCAAGTACTTTTTTTTTCTCTCTCTCTCTCTCTCTCTCTCGTGTGTTTTTTGTTTTTTTTTCTTCTCTTTCCGGAGAGGAGGTCGAGATTTGGGCTGTAAATGGCGTCAAAACTGAAGGTGGTGGGGGGGAGGGGAGGGGGGGACAGAGCGCTTGTTGTTGCAGCGGATATCTCGCATCCGGTGCTCAGCCATTGGCTGCTCGCTGAGCGGCCGTTCACACCCGGTCTGATCAATTAATACCGCGGGAACATGAGTGCTCGGCCTCCGCCGCACTTACAATATTCTTGTCGCTGCTGACCCATTTTTTTTTATTTTAATTTTTTTTATTTTATTTTACTTTATTTATTTATTTATTTTTTAAAGCGGAGCTTCTAATATCACTCCACTGACAAGTAACCTGTCGTTTAAGTTGTTGCTATTTGCGATCAGCAGACAAATGCACAAACAAATACATTGTGATGAAGGTGGACTGCGTTCACTGAGGCTACAGCAGGCAAACATGTTATTTCACCCATAATAATGCGGTAATATATTAAGCCAGGCTTACTACTGTATTATATAACCTACTATAGCGCTTATATTTGCTCAATGAGTACTTTTACTTGGTATATTCTGCCAGCTGTACCTCTGTGCTTTTCCTTTGAAAACAAACTATTTACACGTCTCTGATTTTATAGAAAAACTGTATTTACTCTGAGCCGTTGTGAATAATTGTGAAGCAGCGCCCCCGTGTGTCCTCACCCGGCTACTGCAAGGCTGACAGGAAGGCAGTGAGTATGGGATTAGATTGAAGGCAAAAAAAACGAGTCGGTGCACTCTGGCAAGAGTGTGCTTATAAAAAGCCAAGTCATCCGTTGCCCAGCTATGCAATATCTTAAATAAAGTACAGTAAAATAAACAATAAAAGGCCAATCGGCTGGTGTTCACTGAGCCTGGACACAAAGAGACATCGTTCTCCTCTGTTTTACTAGTGGAGCGTCCACAACTTCCCTTTCTCTTGAAACAATTTGTCTTCCGGCGTTCTTCCCGTCTCGGCCATTTATTCACCGCTGACTCTTTGCTCTTCTTGATGGTAATGAAAATGTTGCACGCTTACAGCTACAGACACACAACATAAAGATACACAAGTTCGGGAGCGATCAAGAAACGGACGTTTTCCCTGGTTTAACACGTCAAACATGTGAAATCGCAAGAAACAAATAAAAACAGGGGTTATGATTCAATAAATTGCCAGGTTGTAAAAAAAAAAAAAAAAAAAAGGTGATATATAGCAATTTTTTAAATCCAATTTTATGAAAACTGTCATAGTGTCATACATTTCTGTCTCAGTTATGTTGGAGCTGAAGAGTCACGTGGCTGAAGACGGATTACGACACCGCCATCTAGTGGTCGGAGGTTTTTAAACAACACAGAGTCTGCCGTGAATCTTAGAATTTCAGTTTTCCCTTTTCCCGTGGCTGTCAAAAGAGGGAAAACAGCCGTTTTCCTCGTTCGATCTAAAAGTGGGCGTCTTTCGTCCTTCGGCGCGGCACGCGGACGGACTTTCATGCCAGCAGACCCAAAGTGACGGGGGAGGGCTGGTTCGGTTCTTGGAGCGGAACCAGAAACTCCGCTGGATGATTCTGAAGAAAGTCCCGGGCATCGCGCTCGTCCCTCTCACCTCGTGACTTCAGAGGACTCCATAATAAACCTAACCCCAAAAAAGCCGACTGCAATAGCACCGCTTTCTTGCGCAATAGTCTTGAGATGGGATGTGCAATATGCAAGCGGTTGTTACCTGTATGGTCAGCTGTATTCTTATTATTGTACATTTCTACGTTTACTTTATTGCATTCATTTGCAGGGGTTTCCTTCAGGGTTAATCAAGTTGATCTAACCTGAAGTGATTCTTTTTTTTTTTTTCATTCATTATTTTTTCCCCCCCAGGTATTTACTCATTAATGAGGCTGCTTTGACAACCCGCGGCCACTAGATGTCACTGTTTGACATGACAAATGTTAATCCAAAAATTAATTATGGCAAACATGAGTGTTTTTGTCTATTTAGAAAACTGCAGACAGGCCAGAGCTGCAGTGAAGGCGACAGATTTCATGGTGAAGAAATGCCCCATTTTTTTTTTTTTTTTTTTCTGTTTCCACCATTTCCCAGATTGAACTAAAAATAACTGAACGAATGAATGACGCGGCTTTTATGACGCACTGGTCCTGCTGATCAGTTTGAACCAGAGCTTCCTTTCATCATCCATCAGCGAGTTCTTTACAACCACCACGAGGTCCTGTCGCTTTCCTTCATTTGTTCCCGCACGCTAAAACGATGCTTCTATCGCCACAACTTCGCTTATAACTTCGAAACGACCCCCACTCATTTAAAAAAAAAAAAAAAAAAAAATGATAGTATTCGCCGAACATGTTAAATCAAAGTGTCTAAATGAGGCACAAAAATGCAATTCACTGTGAAAATTGCCGCTGAGCCTCGCGCAAGTTTCGAGTGAGGGCAAGATCATTTAGCCCGTCGACTGATTTTCCACTTATTTCATGCTCGCGCCGCCTTCTTCGCCGATCCTGCAAACACCCGGGTCCGTTCATCGACGGGATACTTCCACTCAACTGGACAGGCGTCCCCCCGTTTCCCTTCCTACTCGGGGGCTCGACCGCGCACCTTCAATCGGAGCTGTGTTTCCTCAAGGCGACTTCAATCCATTTAACTTCCAGAGCCGGAGGCCTTAACATCCCCGACACGCGCTCGGGCACGATAAATGTCATTTTGCTGCGGCGCCGACGAGGCCTGGACATCGATTATTTAAATGATGGCCGAGCTGCAGCCGCTCCAGAAAGTTTGTTTTTGTTTTGTGTCCCGCGCCACGAGCGGCGGCCTTTCTTTTCTTCTCCCGGGAACACCTGCGCGGTGACTCTGAGCTCGGCAGAACGCTCCGCACATTTAAAAAAAAAAAAAGAAAGAAAGAAATAAGAGAGAAAATTGAAATGAAACTTAAAACCCCCGCTGCCGCGGGAGATGAACAGCCAAACAATTACAACATCGCGGAGGAGGCAAAAAAACAACAACAACAACAACAACAACAACAACAAAAAACCTTCCACTTTAAAAAGGTAGAAAAACCGACAGAGGGAAGAAGGAACTCCCTTTTCACCGGGAGAAACCGCCGACAGAACCGGACTCAGGAGTTTACCACGCGAGTGACGTTGCAAAGCCGGGGGCGGATATGCGATTCACAATCTAATCCCTTCTGCTGGCCTGAAACCAGCTCTGCGTGGGTCCGAGTTTGGAGCGCACCCAAAGTGACCTTTGGGAAAAAAAAAAAAAAAAAGGAGTTCTCGCGGACTCCACAACACGGGAAGCTCCCCGTGTTTTAAGCGTGGTCATCATAAAGCGTCGAGGGGATGGTGTGACTTTTATTATAACTTATGTAACTACTTGTGTTCTGCTTTTAGCTCTCTGGTCCGTCGGTGGGGAGAGGAGAGGGCGGGGGGGGGGGGGGGCTTTCATAGAGCGCCGCTCTGGCCATTGATCCGGCAGCGCCGGAGTTTAAAGTTAGAGCCGACTGGTTGATATTCGACAGACGACTGCCTGCAGCCGCGGAGTGAAATCCGACGGGCTCAGATCAAAAGGCTGCGATATTGTAGCCGACTCTGAAGGAATGACCTAAATAACATGAAATGGATTTTTCATTGTTGCTTCACGATCGGAGCTAAAAAAAAAAAACAACCAGAAATGGGATTGTCATAACTAAAGACGTCACCCGTTTGATTCGGTGAGTAAACGCTTCTTGTCACTTTGGGCACATAATCGATAAAAGTGTGAAACCCGGTCTTCATATCCGTCATTTGTTCTACGACGAACAGAGTCTTCTCGGCTTCTCGGCTGCCTCCCGGTTCCGTGAGTTTAACATTTCCTGACTGGTCAGTTTTTAAAAAAAAAAATCCAGTCTGCTGCTCTTCCTCTAATTCAAATCCTGCCAGTGAATCTCAGAGTTTTTTTTTGTTGTTGTTTTTTTTTCCTCAGGTTGAGACGCCGACGTTGAAACGTGTTAATGCCGAGACGTCGGCCTCTTCGGAGGACCCGGAGCCGCCGGGAGAACCGCGTCCCGCGAGCTCATCGACGGCCGATGTAATCGCTCGCTGCAGATAGGGGATACCGCCGGCGTCTGTCGAGCCCCGGTTGGGATTTAATGCGGTTACATTTTGCCGAACTGGCGCCATTAAGCGCGCGCCGAATTAAGATACAGGAAGACCCCCGTCCGTGTTGAAAATGTGATGATTGCCCGGCGAGTTTCAAGTTGGACAAGTTTTATGCCGCTTGAATTTCTCGTCTGTTACAGACCGCACCTCGGGATATTTTGTCAAGTTTAAAAAAATCTCACCCAGAAACATGATCTTAATCACCAGAGACCCCCCCCCCCTCCCAGGACTATTTCATCCCCCTGCACCTCCTGTAATATTGGCACACGTGCCTCGTTCCTCTCCGGCTGACTGCGTGGTCACGCTGACCTCTGCTCTGCTCAGCGCTCGCCTCTCGTCCCGTGGACGGTCACATGTAATCAGCTCACGAGGTCGGCCAAAAAACAAAAACAAAAAAACCTTCCACTGACAAAAAATAAATAAATAAAATAAAATAAAAAAATAATCTAAAATCAGTTTTCAAACAATATCCCCCCCCCCCCTCCAGGAAAAGCTTGAGTGCATACAAATATATTCTGCTTTGAAAAGAGGCTTCCACGCTCGGAGAAACCTCACAGATTAGCATCAGCAGCCAGCGAGGGGTGTGGAAAACCTCCGGCGTTCACCGCGCGTTTTATTTGTCTCACTTCAAAAATCTTCGCGAAATCGTAGAGGGAGAGACATATTGTCGTCATCCGACGCATTTCAGGACTTCTGGACATTAGTCCCACGAAATGACTCGAGTGGGAGCGGACTCAACGGGACCGGCTGTACTGGAGGGAAAAAAAAAAAAGAAGAACAAAATCACTGCCAGAGTTGGAAAGAAAAGCAGCCGCAGACAGTCCAGATGCTCTCGCTGACGCCGAAACGCTCCATCCGAGCCTTCATGCTATTCTGCGGTGGTGTGCCGGAGCGAAAAAAATAAAAAATAAAAAATAAAAAGCCTCTGGAAGGGCTTGAACTTAAGCTGTGTGGGTGACGGGACGAGGAGGGGGAGAGGCGGGAGCGCTGTGGGAGGTGGAGAGGCGGAACGCCAAACAAAACCCAGACATCGTATTACGTCTCGGCGTGTTGACCGTCCAGCTGGGGTCACTGTTGTGGTCTGTGAAATGAATCTGTGTGTGTGTGTGTGTGTGTGTGTGTGTGTGTGTGTGTGTGTGTGTGTGTGTGTGTGTGTGTGTGCGCGTCCCAATGTTTGGCCATCTATCATAATGCTGGAGAAGTGGGGTGAAAGGTGAAGAGTGCGCTCGCTTTCAAAGGGAGCTCAGTTGTTTCAACTTGCAGTGACACCTGTAACGTGTGTGTGTGTGTGTGCGTGCGTGCGTGTGTGTGTGTGTGTGTGTGTGTGTGTGTGCGTGCGCGCGCGCTGCTGTTTGAAGTGTGTGGGAGGTTTGTGTGTGAGGCTGCTACCTACTGTACGAAGCAGGCTGCGAGGTTAAACGACACTAAAAGTTATCACGGCTGCAGACACACGGCTGGCCGAGCATCTACATTACACGCACACGCACACGCACACACACACACACACACACACACACACACACACACACACACTGCAACGTTCATACAGCTCTGACTCTGCTGTGCCTCTCTCTCCTGTTCAAGAAGTGACACTCAATCTGTGTCGTACCGGTCAAGTATTCTCACTCCAGCTCGGTTTCATTTTGTTGTCCTGTCTGGCTGCAGCACTTGGAAGTCGATGCGGTCGCACATCAAACGGGGGGGGGGGTTGGGGGTAGGGGGGGTCGTCGCTTTCGACGAGACGCCAAAAAATAAATTCCATCACTCCGTTCGCTGTGCGACCCGAGTTTGAGACGAAAGGGGCAGAAGTTTTGCGCGTCCTCACGGCACCTCATGCTGTGCGTGTTCAGCATGATATATATATATATATATATATATATAAAAAAAAGCTCCCCAGCTTTGCCAAAAAATGAATTTGTATCCCCGAAGTGAGAGAAATGCGACCACGTAACCAATTTGCTGCGGGGAAATCAAGTTTAAGGTGCAAGATGTTGCACTCTTTCCTTTAGTTTATAAAAAAAACCAAAAAAGTCTTTTTATAAACTAGAAAACACTTCCTTGAAATCTACACAGCTGCAGCATATGAAATGATATCCTTCGGCATCATATGTTTCAATGATATTATTTTAATAATTGCACATAAGGGAGTGAAGAGAGATGAATATACTGAAACTAAAAAGGAAAAAAAAAAAAAGGAGTGAAATCCCATTGTCATGGCAACCTTTTTTTTTTTTTTTTTTTTTTTTTTTTTTTTTGGCAGAACGAGCCTCGCAACGGCATATTTCTTTACTCTCCGGGGAGCCGGGTAAACTGTGAATATAATAATGCGATAATGCATCTGACAAATACGGGAGGTGTGATGCGATGGTGTGCTTTGTAGGTTCTCCCGGTGTGCCCTGATAGTAATGTGTTTCTCAAATTTCCTGTCGCGGGGAGGGAGGTGTCACTCCTCGCGCCGACTTCTCGGCTCTACTCGGCGGGCGCTGTCGGCGGGCAACTGTACTTCAGCACTGATAAGAAGTTGTTCTTCTTCTTCGGTTTATTGCCCCGTTTGTTTGCGATAGACAATTATATCCTGGAAAGAAAAAAATGCAGAGAAACTAACAGACTAACTAGCTCTCTGGTTGCAGCAGCAGTTGGCATATTACAACCTGCAAATCCCAGCGAGCACTTCTGAGGCTTATTAGCGGGATTCAACGTGTCCGTCAAGCAGCTTGGATGAAACTACCCGCGGAGAAACAACTTTCATGTGCAATACGAGCCTGCAAGTGTGAAAGAAGCACTTCTCGCTGAAGTGAAATTGCAATCCGGACTGAATAGAACACGTGCACACACACACACACACACACACACACACACACCCTCGCAAATGCGCACGTGCAATTTCAGCCATATCATTACCGCGCAGTCCCGTACACCTTTCACACTCCCTCTCCCTCAGAGTCACTGGGAGCAAAATGTGATTTCCGCCTCATAACTCTCCCCATAATGCGATATCGCCGGCACTAAATTGCCAAGATAACCTTTATCAGAGTAGAGGTGAAAGCCCTGGATCGTTGAGCGGTTATTCCTCTGCCAGGCAAGAAAAACAAGGAAGGAGGAGGAGGAGGAGGGGGTGGGGTGGGGTGGGGGTGGGGGTGGGGGTTGGGATAATAGATATTTTCCCTGGGGCAAAGCCACGGACACCTCGGCGGCGTCACGGAGCCATTTGGATCGGCGCCGGGCGGTGGAGAAAAGGTTCTCGAGGGGGGCTCGCTGTACCCAACCGAAGACCTACTTTGCTATATTTGTTTATTTTATTTTTATTTTTTTTCCCTCCATCTGACGAATTATTCCGTCTTATTTGTCGAAAAAGAATCAGGAAACGTTGCATTTCCGATTCAGACGCGACAAATTGCCAATGCAAGTTGCAAGTTGCCTAACAACGAACGGTATTTCCACTTCAAGCTGCGGCACGCCCCTGCGCCACTTCCACTTCCACTTCCACTGGCAGCCCTGTTTACAACAACTACCAGCTCATAAAATACATTTTAACGTAAAAACGTATCAATAATGTCATATTTGACAGAATCGGGCACAGATTCTGCAGACCAAGCGCTTTTGCTTTTTGATGCTCTCGCTCCACATTGATGAAAATCGTCCAACTCCGCCAAAACCCTTTCAGCTGGGAGGTCCTTACTCCTCTCTTCAGAAACTGGAGTACGTTCCCTTCGCGAAGCTCGCTTTCTTCTACGCCGAGTCGGAGTGTGACGACAGCGCTCGCCGTCCACTGGGCAATTTAGGTAGGGGGTTAAGTGCTTCTCTCGAGCTACTTTCTCACGCCGTGTACCGGCTTCGCTTTCCCGTGCCAGTCTGGGGATTTCGAGCCGTTATCAATATTTTAACGGCCGCGGCGGGGGTCTCGTACGGCCTCAATAATTGCCCCGTCTGCGGCGCCTCGAAGTGCCGCGATCGCGGATGAGATACGGGTCCATCGCAATTTAAAAGGATCTGCGGTTTTCAACTTCACCGAGTGGATAACATCAGCCGCCGCGCTGCTGATCCACGGCCAGTCTGTTACACACCGCTGGTATTCGGAGTAGGGGGTCAAACGAGGGGCGAATTCAATCAGGCAGAGGAGAGCGGCGCTCCAACTCTGCAGTACGTGCGGCGTCGTAAGCAAAGTTCCTCTTCCAACCTGCCTTACTCACCTAATTCAAGTCACGCAAACGATCATAACGCCCTCTATCTGCCGTGATTAAGAATTACGTCATTATTTTTGCGCAACACTTACAACGCCGGTTCTACAAGCTGATTATGAAACGGGTATAAAACAAAAAAAAAACAAAAAAGGCTCTCGAGGTGTGAATGATTGGATGGAAATGGAAAATTACTTTTACATTGAAAAGGACAGAGAAGTTTTTAAAAGTACTTTGTTTTGGGCTGAGAAATGGACTCGCTACCTGAAGATAATAAGCACTTTGATTATCCGCGTTTGGAAAATTAGAAAACAGAGAGACCCACGCTGAGCTCGGCGTGAAGCTAATGAGCCGATGGCAACAAAAAAAAAAAGAAGAAAATCAGGGAAATTTATTATTCTCTCGTTGTGGAATCTGGTTAACAGTATTTCCACCGTGCTGGTGATGGATGAGCTGCGGCTCCGAGCCAACACGTCTGGATTTTTGGCCGGTTGGGGAAACAGCAAGTACGGTACACCGCTTAGACTCTGCCAAGACCTCTAATAACTCTTCCAGGTAATTTAGTCATAAATATATATATCTATATATAAAAACCAAACTTCAGGACTCCGTAGTAGGAAATGCTAAAAGTTTTAAGCCATATACATCAATGATGGATGTCAAACGAGGAGTGTGTCAGTAGTCCTCAGGTACAAATGGTTGTTGCGCAGCTTTATTTCCAAACCGGTCACGACTCGACACTTAAATAACAAGGCATCGGCTCTGGAGTGCCGTGTCTTTGTTGAGCCGAGTCCCAAAACGTACAAGTTTATAAAAGATTAAGTTGTTGCCTGAGCCGTGCGGCGAAGAAATAGGATTTTAGGTCACAGCAGGAACAAGATCTTATTTCCAGGCAGCGTGTGTACAGGAAAAGACAAGTTGATTTTTATTTATTTTATTTTTTTTTTAGCCTAATACACACCCCCTAGATCGCATCTCTCCTCCGTCTCCAGAAACTATTAGTTCTGGGTCGTACGAGGTTAAAGATGTGCTTTCCCGTTCCCGGGTGTTAATAAAGCCGGGGATGCCTGCTGCATATGAATCCCAACGCCCCCTAAAAAAAAAAAAAAAAAAAAAAAAAGAAGCTCTCTGGCCGAGACCACACGTCTCTCAGCGAGCATTGTGGGAGCACCGGTTTCTCCTCTGTCCACGTGTCGGTCCCCTCCCCTTTTTAAAACCTTCCTCCACCTCTTTCTCGGCGCCACAAAAGCGCCACGGGGCCGATGTGGAAGTGCCTCGAACCGCAATGCCGACGAGACAGCTACCACGGCGACATATGCCGTATACTGCGACTTTCAGAGATCACTGTGCATTCTGGCAAAAGCACTTTGGAAATAAAATCACAAATCACGTGTTTCAAAAAAAAAAAATCCGAGTTTGTAAACGACGGAGCCAATTCAATTCACCAAAGTAGGTACGTCACAAAAACGGCAGCGCCGAAAGAAAACCTGCGAGTTCACAGTCGCTTCCTGCAGACGGGCGGAGGCGGAGGAAGTGACCTGAAATCCATTTGCAGGTGAAATTTTTATAAGCAGGACCGAGCGACGCTGTTTCCAGAGAAAAACGTGGGGGGGGGGGTGGAAATCGCAAACGGTTGTTAACGGACGTCATCGCGGCCCCGCTTCCTCTGACGAACACCTGCCGGAGGGGGGGGGGGGCGTTTCCCCAGATGAACTGGAAGCTGGCGCTTGACCTTGCCGCGAGCTCGCCAAGGCAGACAATCTCATTTTCTTTATCCGCGAGCCTCCCACTGACCTCTGTGTTGCCAGGAGAGTTTTGTCCTTCTCTGCCCACAATGAAAACCCGCGCTTTGAAAAAGAGAAAGCCACAGAGTCACCGAGATGCACCGAAGCCGACTTCTGTTCGCCCTGGAGTCATTTTGTGTCGACAACCGAACATTGACAGTCCGGGCAGACAACGGTAAACATCACGACTCCCACACAAGCTCTTCACTTGCACATTTTTAACATTGACAGATTTAGCTGCAATTTGGCTCGGGACTTTTATTAACCCGAGTGGGTGTCTTTTTGCATTTATGAGGACAAACCATGACGCTGCTTTCTCTCGCAGCTTTGGCCTTTGTTTTAATTTTCAAAGACAAAAAAAAAAATTAAAAAAAAATAAAGGCACGAATCCTTTTTCTTAAAACGTACCTCAGTACTGCTCTGTGTGCAGCAGTAACCTGAAACTGGAGGTGAATAAATGCAGCTCGGTGTTCGGAGTCCCGGCTTTGAACGGAGGAGAGGCGGATGTGGTCTTTGAAATGCAGTGAAGTCAAATTAAAAGCCTCCTGAAGTGGAATTATTTAAGGTCGGCAGAAGTGTCAGAAGACGCGCAGCCGCAGATTGGTCATCGGTAACGCCGAGCCTGCGCCGAGGAACTCCCGATCAGTCTCCAAACGTCTTCATGCAGACCATCGGCCCACAGCGACATCCGCGGACGACGTGTCATTTCGAGTTTGTGACCGCGGGTCATCCGGCACGCCTCGAATCCACCTCCAAAAGATGCCGCAACAAGAGTTACTGGCACCCGAGGGAGACGATGGTCGTCGACGAACGACCGTAAAGATGAAGAGATGAACGAACGCATTTTGAGAAGCTCCAGTGGACAGAGATCCAGAGTATGAATCTGCTCAGAGCGGTAACGACCGGGAGCGCAAAGTGGACGAATCCAGAGTATGAATCTGCTAGCCGGTGAAGAGCTTTCACAGCGGCCACTCTCATTCATAATACGCCGCGTTCAGGTGTTAAATGTGTGGACAACAATGACATTCTTTTCCTCATACACCTCCGGGAATCCCAGAAATCCCTCTTGGGGTCAGTTTCCCCGGTTGGACAAAACTACGCGACTCTCCCTGTCGCCGTGACGGCGAGTCTGCAGGAGCTGACGAGCGCGTTTCCAGTCGCGCCCGAATGAAACGCGTGTCCGCCCGCACGCCGCGGCAGAGAGGGCGCAACGATTAAAAACAAACGACAAGTGATAGAGATCGCCCTTTTGTTACGTCTTATTATTCACGTCTTAAAACCGGAGCGAGCGACGAGCTCGCTGCAACCCCCCCCCTCCATCTCCGTCTCCGTCTTCTCGGGCTCAGTTTGTTATTGACCCAGTTTGCAGCGGCCGTGTGAAGTCTGGCTGCCTGTCATCTTCAGATGAGGAGAGGAGAGGAGCGGGGAGGAAGGTGGTGGTTGGGGGCGGCGGCGGGGGGGGGGGG
Source organism: Brachyistius frenatus (assembly GCF_029030835.1). Lineage (NCBI taxonomy): Eukaryota > Metazoa > Chordata > Actinopteri > Embiotocidae > Brachyistius > Brachyistius frenatus. Next base: position 44,384 of record NW_027210625.1, read on the forward strand.
GGGCAAAATGACGTGATGGAAAAAGAAAAAGTTCTTTAAAGGAGACCTGGGCGGAGATCTTCGGTGACGCCGACTCCACTGGATCGTTTGATTCGAGCGTTAATGAGTGCAGAGCCGAAGGCTGCGATCCCCCCCCCGCCCCTCCCCCCCGCCCACTCCCTCCTCACCCCCCCCCCCCCCCGCCCTCTGTTGTTCCTCACAAACTGCCATTTACAGCAGCGAAATGCCAACATCTGCTCGACTTCTTCGCCATCCTCCACACTTATCTTGCCATTTCATATCTGTAAACAAGGAGGGCGAACGTCAGGCGTCGTCGGCTTCGGCGCAGAACCGAGACAGACGCTGAAATCTATCTATAGAGTGCACAAGAGAGGACCGGAGACGGCAAGACCTGCTTTGAAGGATGTGTATCATAGCAACTGGTGTCACCACCTGGCCCCCGGCTACACGCAGTGCTGTAGATAATGTTCATTGAAATACGGCATCATCGAGGAGCTCATTAAATTGTGCCACTGGAGAAGATGACACGGAGCAGTGTTTCACTAAAAGTAGTGATAAATCCACTTCAGCAACACGGTTCAGTTTAACTAACAGGGATGACTGACTGATGCTGTTACTGGCAGGATATTGTAATGAGACACCTGACGATGGAGCCCGATGAAGTGAATCAAAATGCAGCTTTTAAAAAGACGCGGTCCCCGACAACTAAAAGCCACTTTAATCCGAATATCTATCGCCTCCTGACATTTTGGATTGATTAATAGTTGTCTCAAGATGACACACTTCCACCTCAAGGATAATTTTCCAAACCTTCCGTCTGACAGTTTACTGAGAATTTTTGCATCTTCAATCTAATCGTTTTTTTTTTTTTTTTTTAAATGGACTGTAACTTAAGTATAAACTCCGCCGTCCAGCAGCTGTTTGCAGCCAATACGTTCTAAAAAAATAATAATAAAAAAAAAAAAAAATGTTGCGGTTTATTTAGCAGCCAGGTATTTCCCTTCGGCGTTATCGAAGGGAAAACAAAAACGAGCAAAAAAAAGAAAGTGAATATCGGGCGAACACTGGCGATTTATAAGGTGACACGTGTATCCGACACACTTTAGGACTCGGCACTTTTAACGTGTCGGAAAAGCTATCGCGTGTATGAAGCCGGTGGCGACGAGGCACTTCATAGATAAGTCTTAACAGAGTATCGGCGATTTGGTGACGTCGAATTCCGGGTTTTCGTTTGGATATGGTTGGAGAGCAATCGACCGCAGTTCATTACGTCCCTCTATGTCTTCGTCTGGGCCAGCCGTCTTTAACTTAAGGCGAAAACGCGAATGACTGCTTTGTCTTTTTTAATTAAACACGATGATCTTTCCCTAACTTCCCCACATGGCGAACCTTAAAGACCCCCCCCTCCCCCCCCCGCGTCGATTAAGCTCCCTCCAAACATCAATAGACTCCGTTGGCGCCCACATTACCCACAATGCAACTCGACCGCCAACGGTTCGGGCAGGAAATGTGGCTGTTGCAGCTCGGGCCTGCGGGGATCAATAAAAGGCTTTCTGATTCTAATTCTGCCGTAGCCTCAAGCGGAGAGGAAGGGCGGGCTGCGGCGTTGACTGCCGTTGTACCTTTCTGTGTTGTAGAAACTGAAAAACGTCAACGGTAAACGATATCGCGGTTACACAGGGCTCTGCAGACTTGTTCTTTGTGGTTGGTTTTTAAAGACCTCGGTACAGGCCAGGTGTGAGTCTCACAAGCGGAATGCATTTATCGCATTATTGAATTCATTTAACACACGAAACAGTTGAGACAGTTCTGCTCTACAAACGGCACAAGGAGGAACGAGGAACCGGCTGGACCAAAAACGGCGCGTGATTTATTCCCGTGGAAACGCAAAGCGTCACCATTTGAAGCATCGGCACGCTTTTGTGGCAATTATCTGCTTCTGCTTCCCCTCGGAGAGAACCACCAATTTCACAGCAGTGTTTTTCAAAGGAGAAATTATTTATTTAATGGCAAGCTACAGCTTTCAGCGGATGCCAAAGTGGGCCCCCTGCTGTCGCTTTGACGTGGCGGTTTTTGTTGCTGGCCATTTTTTCCCCTTTCTGGATTTATTCGCTTTTAATTCATTAATTCCACTGATGATTTCAGCGGCGGTGATATCTGCCCCTCGTTTCTCTAATCTGATGATGAAGATGCGGCTCTTCGGTGTAATTTCATTTCGGGACTCATCCTATTTTTTGAAATGAGTTTTCGCCGAGATATTCACCAGTGCCTATCACGGCACTCCAAAATAAATACAATTAACGTCGTTTTTGATTTCTTTTGAGAAACCGCCAGCGTGATTCATGATAAGACGGAAAGTCATGTGAAGTTCAGCCTCGACCGGCAGCTGCGTGTGGACGCATTTTTGAGTGTGTGTGTGTGTGTGTGTGTGTGTGTGTGTGTGTGTGTGGATTCGGACTGTTAACTGTCATTTACCATGTTGTTGCCTCACTGCGGGCGCCGATCAGCGCCTGCGAATTAGCTATCATATTCTGCAGCAAACACGACTCTCTGTCAGCCCGTCCTCTCTAAAGTTTATCTCCACTGTCAAAGACGTTGGCTTGTTTATTACAGAACCGTCTCCCCATCCGCAGTAATTGTTTCCACCCAGGAGGGGGTTTCAGAGGTTTAGGAAATTGGCTTTTTATGCTGCATTAGTGATCTTGCCATTTATTTGTCTGTTCCTTTCTCTTGCATTCAGTTTTGATATGGCCATCTTTCCTGATTCACTCTACTTCCGCCTCCTCCTCCTCCTCCTCCGCCTCTTCCACTTTGTCCCGTCGCCGTCCTCTCATTTGTCTCTGCTGTCTAATCGGCTGCATTTATTCCACAAACAGCTCGTCTTCCTGTTTGCGCTAATGAACACGATTCCTCCGTTTTCCTCGCCCCTTCCCGGAAGCAGCGGGAGTTTTACTAGCCGGGCAACAACCAAACGTCGGTCCTGCATCTCAATCTTTTTTTTTGCAATATTTTCGGTCCAAACCCCTGGCTTACTGTCAGATCATAAAATGGCTCTCCTTTTCTTCCTGACATTTTTTGCTGCCGGCTTTTAAAAAATAAATAAATCTTGTATTGGGCTTAAACAGAGGAAGTCACGACCCTTTAAAGCTGGTTCAAGATTAGCATTCATCGGATGATTGACAGATGCCAGGCTCTATTTATTTAGCCGTTTAATACCCAGAGGAAAACCTCACCTGCTGCAAAATAATCTATGTACACTTGATTGCTCAGGAAATACAAATCGTGCGGTCGCAAATCCAAACGCAACAAATCTCCGCAATAAAATTCAAGGGATTTCTCTGCATTTAAGGGACTCGATGCAAACTCTGCCGAAGCACAAAGAAAAGCCTTCCCAAACGAGCGCTGCTCTTTCACCTGCTCTCGTCATCGAAACAAACAAGCCGCTGGTTGACTGCAAAAACAGCGAAACGGGAAGTGACGGAGAAGAAAGGAAACTCGGGATGAAGACTTGGGAGGTCGTTTTGCTCAGACTCCCTCTCGCTCTTCTGTCTCGACATAATGACGTTGTTTACTTCGCGACAATTAACACGTCTCTCAAATAAGCCTGGCGCGCATGCTGATGCACAGTTAGTGTCGTTTGAATGAGCAACACGTACGGCTATTTCGAAATCTCCCCCTGGTGTACACAGTTCGGGGTTCGAGGGGAGCTGCGGCGGCTGAATGTCGCAGCAAGGAAATAGCGAAGAAGTGCAGCAGGATTTTAAATGAATACTCCGCACTCTGAACCTGGGAACCCAGTGGACACCTACGACCGTCAGTCGTCCGCAGCGTGAGGCAAATTAACCCCGTGAGGGCCAGAACAAGAAGCCTCAGTATCGGACAGGTGTGTGTGTGTGTGTGTGTGTGTGTGTGTGTGTGTGTGTGTGTGTGTGAGAGAGTGTGTGTATTGTCCTTATCAACAATAGACTCACCAGCTGCTTCTTAATGCCGCTTGTCACAACCGGAGCAGAAGCTCCTTTGGGGCAATTAGAGATAATTAAGATTCCCATTCGGGCCAAAGGCTTCTTAACATCTAATGGGATCAGTTCATTCAGTCACCCGGTCTGGTCTTCATGTAAATGAAGCTTTGTCCCCCCCCCCCACCCCTCCTTCAGCGACGTCGACCCGAACTGAACTAATTTTACCTTTTTGTGGGAATCAAGCTCATTAGAACAGCAGGCGATTGTAGTTCTGTGAGAACCCGCCGCAAACTTATTTGGGATATCGAGCGGGAGTTAGGTTGGGATTACTGCGAGGACGAGGAGGAAACACGTGTTTGGTTGGTGGATAACGCAGTTCAGATTCATTTTGTCAAATGTTCTCACAGAAAAACGTTACACTTCATTTTTATATCACATCTTACAGAACGGATCTAATTAAGATCTGTTAGTTTTGAAGTCCTGCAGCAGCATTCAGGAAACTATGAGACTATCCAGCTTGGTTTTTAAGTAAAGCCATAAAACATTTGGAAAATAACTTCATACTACTCTCTTTCACACACAAAGCTGAATTCACACAGGAGGTATGGCATGTATATATCTTTAGCAAGAGTTAGCGTCTCGCCTTTAACCTGATAAAGTGAAGTGCATTCTTAGTATTTGTAGACATGCTACGTCAGGTTTGTTATTGTATTCTTCTTCACTCGCTCAAGCATACTGAGGGAACTTGTGGGAAATGAGACAATTGAGCTGCTTAAACTGACAGCCGGCCAAAACTGCAGAATCGATTGACGGTTAAAAAGTCGGGCCAAATCCATGTAGCGTCTGCCCGGCTATACGTCAGCTATTTACGTCGCTAAAGTCCAGTATCTCCGGTTCTGGAGGGGAATATCTGTTTCTTTAGCTGCTGTATTCTCCATTATGTGCATCAGCCAGTAGATAACTGGATGTCTGTGACGAATCAAACAGCGAAGCGATTTCCAGCAGAGCCAAACAGTCAAATATGAATCCCCCAGTTTTTTTTTTTTTTTTTTTTTAGAAGCAGGTTTGTTTCGTGAGTTTATAGGACGGCTGTTACCAAATACACGCTGACATTTAACGCTCCCACTCACCACCGCTCCTACGCGGGTTCTAGTCATTGACCTTGACAACTTGTTCCCCATTAAAAGTCTTTTTAAAACACATTTGACAACATAAAAAAAAAAAAGAGTCGGAGACTAAAATGCATTCCACTATCCTCTCACCTCACACCTATACACCTCCTCGTCTTACGAGTGCTGGAATAATGGGCGGTAGATAAGTTAGCAGGAGAATTTACTGTGATTTCTGACCTTCCTCGAGGCTCCCATCCATTATTCCGAAACGTTGCGACGCCGCGCGATGGACACATTTTCTTTATTGCCTATCCTTCAGGGTTCACGGGAGACCCCCCGGGATGATTTATACCACCGCGCTCACATTTTACCTTTGTTATTCCTCGGATGCTGCGTTCACTTTCGCTAATGTTCCTCCCTTGCTTAATAACCTGTGCCTTTCGGAGCGCACGGGTCACATTTTTGCACCCCCGCCTCCCCCCCTCCCCGCGTGAGAGGAACAACCTTGAGGTGGCTCTTATTCAGAATGTAATTTCAATAGTTCACTTGGGTAAGAAGGCCATTAGGGCCCAAATGTAGAAATGATGGCGCGCCATAGGAGGCGTACATGCGTGTGCAGCCTCCCCGCCCTCTACCTTCTATCTCGCTCACGCGCCTCTGACGTTTATTAGATTTGAGAAAAAAAACAAAACACAAAAACGGGGCAAGAGAGACAAATGGAGGCCGAGGACATGAAGTATTAATGCTTCGTATGTCCAGGCTCTCTCTCTCTCTCTCTCTCTCTGCATTTTCTGCCCTCGTCGTACAGTGGCGCGATTGTGCACCCCGAACCTCCGCCTCCTCCCGCAGGCCTTTCGGTGCCCGTACGGGGTGGGGGTGAGGGGGGGGGGGGGATTAGTCACCAGGGTACATCAAACTCCTATAATTGCTTTTTAAGGGCAAAAAAAAAAAAAAAAAAAAAGATACGGGTCATTCATCGGCTGGCAGCCGTACGAGCTTGCCTTGACACTTTTCCCGCAATCGTCCCGCACGCTAAGTTGGTTTTATGTGTTGGAATCAAACGGCAGTCTGTCCGCTGAGACAGAACGTGTTCTCTCTCGGCAAGATACAATAGGAGCCGGCCCCCTCCTCCTCCTCCTCCCTCCCCCCCCCCCCCCCCACGCCCCAACCCCAACCTATGAGGAAGATTTCTATTTCTATTGCCGAAAATGAGCAGTCGCACAATGCGCTCCCATTGCCCAGCATCCCTCGAGTGTTTTAGCGCGGTGCTGATAAGGCACATGTTGTTATTCTGCTAAGCCAGTCGAAGAAAAAAAAAAAAAAAAGGGAGAGAGAGAGAGAGAGAGAGAAAGGAAAGACACCCACAGCTGTGACAGGTTATCATCTGAAGGCACTAAATGTATTTTCACTCATCTCCTCTGAATAGCTTTGAGCTAACGTGCCGATGTCGGGCAGGCATTTTTTTTTTTTTTTTACCGTCGGCGTCCATATTTACTGGGTTAGGACGCACTTGCGAATCATATGGAGAGAAATCAGACTCAAAATGGATTAGTGTGTAATTTTGGGTACTCACAAATGCATATTCCAGACCGCATATTTGAAAAAGTTGTTTTACACGTGTTCACGTTGCTTGGTTTATGTGGGTGCATCTGTGAGTAAACATTTTAAAACTCTTATTTATCCTTTATAATCATGAGTCCCCATTTGTGACCATTTGTGGTCTAGTTTCTTTCCATATAATTAGCACTACACACACACACAGCAGTTTAGTATTTAATCAAAACCCAAAGCCAAACCCAATCAAAAAGTTTGAAATGATGAGTGCGCCATACAAAAAGTTAACAAATCAAGTTGTTCAAATTCATCCGGAGGAGGGCAGGAATAGCTGTACGTAATTGAATAGTTGTTGCGACAAGTCGGGGGTTCACGGAAACTATTAGGACTCTGGGAAATGTATAAAATCCAATCAGTCGTTAAGATATTTCGGTCTGAACCAAAGCAGTCGGCAGCTTTAAAAGACCGACTTCAGCCACGTCGCTGTCTGAAAACGGTGGGACGTGCGCAACATATCCGCCGTCGCCGCGCCCCTCGGCGAGGCACGCGACACGAGCAGCAGCGGTGAACCTCCACACGTGCAGCCCCTCTCTCTATTCCGCCGGAGCGTTCGGATGAATATTAATCGTTTCACTAAACATTCCTGCTTCGGCAGCAGCTAAAAATACCCACTCGTGCGTCCACAACTCCAAAAGAAACTGTCTCGTTGTGTGCTTAATTCCAGCTCACACCCACCTCTCCATCTGTCAGCTCCCTCCGTCCCTCCCTCCATCCCTTCCTCCGTCCCGCCATCCACATTGTGGTCTTTGATCAGGGGAAGCGGCAGAAACTACGAGCCGGGGGGCAGCGGGAAGGAAGCACGTGTTCCGCCTTCAGATCTGACGTCGGGCGTGTGAACACGGCCGACGTCTGTGAGTTCGACTAAACCGCGGCGAGCTGACTTCGATACCCGGAGCGGCGCGGGGGTCCCTCTCGCTCCCAGATAACGACAGCGACGCCGTGAAACCATCGGCGATAACAATCGCAATCGAAATGACAACACGTCGTTCGCGAAACGAGTGTTTCACGGAGCAACTTTGATAAGACCGCGGGTGCTGCAAAGACTTCACAGGAGACAGGAAGCAGTGCGGAACGGCCGAAGGAAGGAGCTCCCCAAGTGGTGCAGCTTTGATTATTCTGGCTTGCAAACTTGGGAGCATGAAGACAGAAAGAAGGGCATCAACCGAGCAAATGGAAGTTTCTTGAAACGATCGAGCGTTTTTGGAACTCGAGTCTTTTTCTCTTTCCGCTTAAAGAGACTCGCGCTAAATTGCTTCGGCGAACATGTCTGACTATTCCTTTAAAATGAATACGCGGTAACTGATACAATGACGGAGCTAAAAAAACAAAACAAAAAAAAAAAAAATTTAGCAGTAAAAGACTCCAAACAATAATAATGTTTTACTGTCTTGCAGTTTTCGCTTTTCGGTTGTGCTCAAACTTATGAACCTGACTTTTACAGTAGTTTGTCAATTTTGACATTATTTCACAGCTGACATCTTTTCCACTCTGCCGAAGATATTTAATGACCCGAGACTGAAGCAAATTATAGATAATGAATGCGAACGGGTCGACAATGCATGAGCATCAATAAAATATGACACGTTTTCTTTTCTATAAATTGTAATATGCACAGACTCAAGACTAAGGTGGAAGAACATTTCACCCACTGCGGAGATTACTTTCCGGCCGTCTAATGAGAATAAAATTGATTGTTGTGTTTGTGCGATTTCTTCAAACTATGGCTCCTTCATTTTCAAAACCAGACAGCGACGAAATTGTAACATCTGCTTTACAGGCAGCTGATTTTCTGCTCGGGTGCGTACGTGAGAAAAATAAATAAATAAATAAATAAAAGAAAACGGCACTGAAGAGCGTCGAGTGAGACGGGGTTTTGGTTGATACGCCACACGCCGACCTCTGCAGAGCCGTCGGCCAACGACAGCTTTCATCTCGGAGACACGGAAAGAGGCGGAGGACGGAAGCCAAAGTGTGCGTTACGCCGATAAGCCCCCCCCCCCACCCACCCAATTCAGCCACCCCGCTGCCCGCCCCCTTCGTCCCGCACCTCAATCTGATCCCATCTTTATCCCCGTCTTTTGTCTGCCTCCCCGCGCTCTCTCCACTTTCTTCATGAAGCTAAAGCATAAGCCCGGATAGGACCGAGTGATACGAGTTGGATTAGTTTTCCCTCTTTTTGAAACATTTCTCCAGACTCACCCTCCCCTCCTTCAGGCTTGCTCGCTATCGCCCCATTTCTCTCTTGTCTTTCTCCATGAGCAATTCAATTGGGGAGGAAAAAAAAAAAAAAAAAAAAAAGCCTCCTATAATAGAATATTTAATCCACCAAGCAAAACATAGTGAAATTAGAAGCCTCGTCTCAAACAAGGGACGGCCTTTTTTTTTTTTTTTTTTACTCTTCTACCACTCTCTCTCTGTCTCTCTCTCACTGCAAATACGAAGCCTACCTATATTGATTGCCAAGCAAAAGCAGATTTTCCCAAGCTGCATTGTTGGCCACAAATTCAATATATTTGAGCCTCTACAAATCCGAACCTTTGAGGGACTAGAATCCGTCAGCGGGATCGGATCCTGGCACCGGAGCCTTTTTTTTGTTTGTTTTGTTTTCTTCTTCTTTTTTTTTTTCAACGAAGAGTGACAATTCGAAGCAGGACTTCTTCTACTATTCACAAGTTTGAATTGACACGAGAAAGAAAATTGTGCTCGAACTAATATTAGACCTCCCTCAACTCACAGGGATGGATGTGACGCAAGTGAGACGTGACGAGCGAGGAACGTCATCTGTTGCATCCCGTGGGAAAATTGCATAAGAACATGGGCCTCATTGACTGTTGGGATATTATTGCTGCACTCCAGGGAAACCATTGACAACATGTAGTGATGATAGCGTGTGAAAACTGTCTTCAAAACTGAAGGAGCGCTCAGGGACGTTGTAGCGCACTGCTTAAAGACTGAAGCTCTTTATATTGTAAAAAAAAACAACCTCATTATACTGCCTTATTTATTATTATAGATTTTAAGTGGGACGATCTACAGTCATGCCGGCAGCTCTGTGAGACTATACTTCCAGCTGCAATGTCACAACGACCGAATCTAAATGCCCATTGACTTAAATTTTGCACGTGCTCCCGGTGCCTGCGTGGGTTCTCTCCGGGCACTCCGGCTTCCTCCCGCCGTCCAAAAGTTAATTGGTGATTCTACAAATTGCCCTTAGGTGCGACTGTCCGTCTCTGCGTGTTGGCCCGGCGACGGACTGGCGACCTGTCCGGGGTTCGCCCCGCCTTCGCCCACAGTGAGCTGGCAGAGCCGCACGGTCGCTGCCAGCTAAAAAAAAAAAAAATGAGAATCTCCTGTGAGCGTTTTGTACGTTGCTCTTTTCCAATGAAAGTGTCAGAGCGTGCACAAGTCATTTTTCACGTTCAGACCGAGGTGGCCAAAGCGCAGAAAAATACAGAAAATAAAGGATCTGGTTTTTCGCTTAATTTTAGCGAATAACAATCCGAGTCTGCGACTGATGCTCAAATCTCCACGAAAAATCCCTGAAGACAAAGTACAGCTTGAGGCTGACGGGAAACTTAACGAGTTTTGCAGGCAGATGAAGAGTTAACACACCGCTAAGGTCAGTACGGTCTGTCCTGTGGGGACAAAAGCCACAGTGACGAGTGGAAGAGTCAGGGGAGCTTCAATTCGTAGATGTTAAGAGATTTAAAAGCAAAGAGATTCTTCGAGCACCTTGGACGCCTACGCAAGGTCACTGGTGTGGCATTTTAAGGCAGGGCGCACAAATTGCAGAAAAACTGGCCAAATATGCAGCAATGTCAAATATTACATCCAAACACAAGGCTATGCAAAACTGAAAACTACAGCAACATCTGCTGAAAAACATTCTTAACCAAGAAGAAAAACAAAACAAAAAAAAAACATCTGGAGTAAAGTGCACCGATCAAAAAAAAACAAACATGAATTCAAAATCTCCATCCACATGCCTCATTCATAACTCACCGGTTTGGAATCAAAACATACAAAAAAACGCACACACTAAAAACAACCGAGTCCTCTAAGTGTTCGAAGAAAGGGGCTTAGCGGAGACAATGCAAAAGGGCTCCGTGGAAATTCAGCTCCGAAAACAGCAATAAGCAGCGAGCAGAGTCCAGCTGTTTCAGTTGGTGCTGAAAAGAAAAACACGGCAGTGTATTTTCAGCTTATATTTTCGCAAGCAGGCTAAGAAAGGCTCCCTTTGTTCACTGCCTCGCTTAAGGACACCTGTGTAGGTGTGGAGGACACACAGAAGCGTCGTGACAGCGCGCGGCAACAAGAGGATTCTCGGATTTCTTTTCCACTCTGCAACACAATCGGTGATAGTTTTGGACTCGGTTATCCTACAGACTGAAACCAAACTGCAGCACTGTTATTCCGGTATTGTATGTATTAGATATATACAATAAACCCTTCGATAGCTCTTTGCAACCATTACTTAACCATTTGCACGTTTTCTTACCGACTGAAATCCTGATTAAGAGACTCAAAACAGCAAAACAATTCAAAAGCAGTAGCCCTCACTAATAAAAGATGAGTGCGGTTTGGGGTCGAAGGGCAGGGCTGTCGCAACAAAACATCAAGATAATGGACAAGCTACATACAAAAGCTGCTTTTCTGCAAAAATGTGACATTTTTAACACCCTCCGATGTCGAGAATAGGCGTGCGACACAAAGCTGCTACTGGTATGCGTGCACGTCGCGAAAACAGCTGCATTTGTGCCGGTACTGTCATGGTTTATACGACGGGAGCAGGAAGACGGAGCCAAGTCCAAATCCAACCGGACAGGCAGGAACGGGTCGGCGTTTTACGAAAGTGAAAATGTCACAAAGGGAACGAGAACACAGGAATACAGAGGGAGCAAGAACCGCGCTGGTAGCCTTGTGGCTGGAGAGCAGATGAACCAGAGAGCTCAGGTGGACGGCCCTGAGGCGGAGACACTCGGAGGGCCGGTGGTGAAGGCCGGTGCCCCCCCCACCCCCCCACCCCCGCCCCCCTCCTCATGATGATGGTGACTCATAAGATTGGAGGGTTTCCGCTGCACAGATTACAACTGCCAAATTCTGACCTGCAGTACCGATCGATTACCACGTTGGAACCCAGATGTGCAACCGCAGCTTTCGAGCACTGTGCCGCTCTCCCTTCACCGGCGTCTATAGAAATGCGCTCAACGCTTGTTAACCTCATTCGGAGTTTATGGCAGCGAGTAGGTTAAGTGCCGCCGTCGAGGGGGTGACATCAGCGCTCTCCTGCTGAGATTCATACGCTGGACACACTGGGAACAAAGGCACTTAATGAGGGCTTTGACATTTGTCCCCCTCTCTAATAATTATGCTGCGAGAGAATATTTGGCTTGGCCATAACCTTTTTCTAATTGAACTGTATCTGTCAATGAGGTTTGTACTGTATTATGTATATGACCTTATGGGTCGTAATTTTAACAGACGCTGTCGTGCGCTTCGGTAGGAAGAGGTTTTTTTTTTTTTTTTTCTTCTACATGACAGTCAGACTTCTGCAGCAACTTTTTCCAAGTGGATAAATGAAGAGGAATCAGAAAGCCCCATCATCACTTCCACTTCTTATTCTGTACTAATTACATTAGCTGTGGACAAAGACTGACAGCAAGCGGAAACAGCTCACCTTCTGTCAAAGGAGGAAACCAGAGAACTGAAATAGCACTACTTAGCACGGTATTATATCTAGAAACCACGTGGTTCCCTCAATCTTCAGTATTTCAGCAGGTGATGGCATCTTATTTGAATTGTTAGATATGTCCATCAAATCCGGTTTAATTCATTGTCCCGGAATGAAGCCTGGAAGTTGTGCAGCTGCCGTTTTTCCACACGTTTCACACTTTCGCAGCATCGCGTTCGTTTTTAAAGCGATTATTAATTAAACCGTTCCTCCCGTTCAGCCTCGGAGATGTGACAAATCAATGCCGAGATTTGAGGGCTATTACAGACGGTAAAAACGCAAACAAAAGAAGACCACGGGGAGACAAACGCATCTTCAAAAAAAAAAAAAAAAAGGTTCCAAAGAGGCTTGAGACCAATCGAGAGTTCAAATAAAGACAAAATAAAGCCAAGCTGTCGGGAGAAGCGGTGTCAGGACCGTGTGCGAGGCGGCCTGCTGCCATGTGTAACAGCACAAACTGTCACTGTAATCTTATCTGTCGAGATGTTGCTGCATCAGTGTCTCCGAGACAAACTTCCCCCCTCCCCCCCCCTCCCCCTCCCCGGCCCATTTAGTTCTTCCGGGCAAATAAAGTTATTCCAAAAAAAAAGAAGCTGAGCTGAAAAGACAAATTCCCATGTGTCGCGGAGAACAACAATTCACTCGTTTAGCACTTCGAGCGCGAAGGGAACGTGACGGAGCCTGGCACGGGGAACAACACATACATCAACACGCCGCCGCCACTTAGAGCAAAAAAACAAAAACAAAACAAAAAAACAACAACCGCGCGCGCTGTGCTCGTTAACCTTCGGACGGGCATCTGTATGCGTGTGTTTGCCGGCCGCGGTGACGGATGAAGGCGATGGAGCGCGCCCGTCACGCGGGACCACCTGTGCGTGGTCCCGCTCGCACGGAGGGCCGGCTCGCGCGCCCGGACGCCGGCACGCGCGTGGCTGAATACCCGCGCGAAGGCAAACCCGAGTGGAATTTGGTTCGCTCGCAGCTATTTACGCCCTCGCGCGCCGCCTCACAGCTGGACGACAGATCAATGGCGGGAAACAGCCTCCTCTCTTCCGTCTGTCTCCAAATGCGTTTGACAACAGCATTTACCATTAAGCGGCAGCTTGTGTGTGTGTGTGTGTGTGTGTGTGTGTGTGTGTGTGTGTGTGTGTGTGTGTGCGCGCGCGCTCAGTCACGTATACAGAAAAGTCTCCGGATGTCAGCGGCAATGAGGAGTTTATTCATGAACATTTTCGCACCACATCACAAAGTGCTCGACGGGGAGGCCGAGGACACCGTGAATGTAATTAACCAGCCGCGGAGGAAGAAAGAAACCCATCGGGGAAAAAAAAAAAAAAAAACTCAAGTCCAAGTGTGTGTTTGTGTCGATATGCGGGCGAGTTGTGTTTCTCTCTCCGCCGTTGTGCCTCTCCCATTGTAAATCCATCCGAACATCCCCCCCGCCTCCCCCTCTCCCATCCACACTAATGTACATAAACAACACAAGACAAATCACCCAGAGAGTCTGAAACGAAAATGGATGCAGCGGTTCTTGCACTAACGTTGCCGGGCAACCAGATCAAGGTGATTTAGCAATTGAACACATTCTTGTGTCCGGCTGTGAACGTCTGAGCGAAGGCGTCAGGCGCAACTCTTTTCGAATTTTCCGAAAGTGGCACGTAAGCTGCGGGAGTCAGGCTGTGTGTGCGGTGAACTGCGACTTCAAATCCTCACGGCTGCTTTGCGGGGAAATCCGAGGAAGAAAACTTGGGCAGAATAAAAGCACTACTTTCCTTTACTAAATCAGCGCGGGTGCCCTTTTACGTGGCAGTTAACCCCCGACACCTCTTACTGAATGACCCCGCAGCACAGTCCAGTGTGAAAGTGTGCACATGTACATCTTTATCAAATCTTCCTCGGGCCAACTTCTTCTATCCGAGGCTACAAAGGGCGTTCAGTGATGGTTGAAAGGCTGTTGAAGGTCTGACACAAATGCAGGCAACCTACAGCGGGACTCGGCCGTATCATTAATGCACATCAGAAAATTCATTTTATATTCCGTCTAAAAATGCTAGGCCCGCAGTCTGTTTTATGGTCTGCTGGTGAGGGGGGGGGGGATCATTTATTTAACGTAACAAAAGTTTGGGAGCTGCAGCCAACTCTCCTCCCCCATTCGAGCAGCCGAGACCTACGTGAACTCAAACATGCATCTCGCGAGTTTATCGGGGCCGAGAAGCTGAATTTGGTGTGAAAAACCTTAAATATAAGCCAAATGAGCCGCAAGTGAGGCGGCAGTCTTCCAGCGTGTTGCAGCATCATCCTTCAATCATGAAGCAGCGTTTCGTTCACCGCGTCTTTTGTTCCAGCCGCCCCATGAGGCGCAGCTGAAGAAACAAACACGCTATCGACATTTGCTGCACATTTATCTATTGTGGTTGTAGTTTTAGGGTGAGCTAGATTACACCCTGATGCTCTGTTTACGTGAACTCCCTCAGAGGTGTCGTAAACGGAGAGCACAATTTGCTGACAGGGTTGCAGAAATGGCATGAAAACACGCGAGCGGTGTGGAAAGATGTGAAAATGGAAAACGAAAGCTGCAACAGCCGGAAAAAGCGGCACTTGCTGGGAGTAACGCTCAATGCTGATAACTCCACCGTATAAGAAAAACACTCAGCGAAACGCCAGTGAACGCACGAAGGTAACTGTAATAAAGTGGGACTGTTATTTTTGATTCGTCTAATGGTGAATGTTAAACCCAGTTCAGACCAAAGATTTGCCAGACTCAAACGAGCTAATGGCGTCGCCTGTGACTCGGCCCGACACTAATTATGACAATGCTGCACAAAGCGGGATCGATAGGAGCGAGTTTGTTTACTCGACTGCTGTTTTTAAAAATCAAATTGAATCAGTCCTGCGCTAAGCGGAGTCGTGATAAAAAAAAAATAATAATAATAATAAAAAAAAATATTTGTGTTTGTTGACTTTATCCTGTAAAAGAAAAACCAAAAGCCATTCTGGAAGAGCTCGGACGCAGGAAATCTTTTCCTAGTGCAACACAGAAGTACTCATTTGTCAAGCATCTACATCAGATTGATCTAAACCATTTTAATGAACTTGAAGTGTGCCCTGTGCAGCTGGATTAACATCCCTAATTAGTTTATTGATTTGCAGAATCCGGTAACGTATTCTTCCATTTTACAATCGACTTTACGCACGTTAAACATCTTTCAGGAACGCACCACGTCCACAAGAGGTTACGGCAATTCTATCCACCGTCCAAACAGACTTCGCTCATAGATTATGGCCTCTGTGAAGACTTAAACGTCCTCTTCAGACAAAAAAAAAAAAAAAGCAACGGCAGATTGGTGTCTACCAATGAGGAGGCAGTTTACAACATCATTCGTCACAACTCCAAGGCTGGTGTTCTCACAAAAGCTGATACTGTGAAAGTAGCATGAGTCACTCTTATGTAAAAGCCCCCGAGGCAATCTCGCAAGGTCGGCTGTATTAGCGGGCAAAAGGTACAATCGCGGCACCTGTTTTCAATAATTACGATGAGAGTACAGAGGAAACTATGCGACGTACAGCACACGGGAGCAAGAGAATAACAGAGGCGGTGCTATTCCTGCTTCCTTTCGCTGTCAGACTTAAAAACCAGGCGGTGCGGCGCTCCCACCTGACGAATGAGGAAAATATATAACGGAGGGTCTGACTGTGAGAAGTGAGAGTTGACGGTCATTAATTAAGGCTCCATCTGCGGAATACGTCTTCAAAGCGATCGCCGAGTCAGACGGTGAGGGAACAAGAAACACTTCCGTCTCACCGCTCTTGTGTGTGCTCTGCCGGCTCTTCCCGTAAACGCTCCTGTCATGTCTGAGTGAATCACTACCAACATTGACGCAACAGCCACCCGTGTACAAATGACAACAAGACACACACACGCTAAACTTATAAAACCCTGGCGTTTGGACAAAGCGGATGAGACGCACTATTCGACGCAGAAATTTCTGACTGCTCTAACAGCCGACGCATTTTTCTCCCGTCTGTACATCAGCATCTCATCTCAGAACCACACATTTTCACGGTGCTTGCTTTTAATGTGTTCTGGTTCTTTTGTCGTTTTGTCGCAAACAGCTTTTAGGTGCATTACCGCCACCTTCTGGCAGTAGTAATGCCATAACAACCGTAAGTCGTGACTCTAATAACTTCTGAAAGCATTTAGAGTGTAATTGCATTGCATGAATGAGGCGTCAGTGCTCAACAATCTTAACCGTGTTGTGTTTTTAAAGTGGGCAACTGGATAGACAGCTTCAGTATGCAAAGGAGACAAAGAGCTTATTAGCGTCGTCTCCTTTGCCGTATCATAACTGAGCTCATGAGCAATGTGGAAGCACAGGCCACAGAATAGTACACTCACAATAATTGCAAAATGAGTAATGAGGAAGACTCGGGATGTAATTAATTTGAGACAGCGATATGGACGCATTGAGCGCTGCATGTTATCGGGTTAGAGGTTGGAAATCAAAAATCAATGAGAAGTCCCCGAGGGCGCGCACAGAAATCTATGCAGGTGTATGCGTAACGTGTTGGTTATCAACTTTGCTGCCGGCGGTGGAATACAGAAGAGCTGGAACAAAAAGGGGGACGACCGTACGTCCCGACGTCCCCCTTTTTGTGAAGAAGAAGGTGATGTTTTTATGCCTGGTGTCCTGACACCAGGCATAAAAACATCACCTTCTTCCATTTCCCTCAGTGAATAAGACTGTACACCCAGTTCTGCAGTCGACCACCAGGTGTCACTGTTAACTCACCGCAGCTCCTTCCCCCCCCCCAGCCCGGCAGATCCCTCCCCCTTCTTGCTCCGTCTCTCACTCCGCACTCCCTCCCCCCCCCTCCTCTCTCTCTCTCTCTCTCTCTCTCTCTCCCCCTTATTCTTTTCCTCTAAAACAAAGTAATTGCCTGCAGCACAGTTCAGAGTCTCTGACTCTGTCTGATGCAGATCAGGCTCCAGCCAGTCAATCATTATTCTCCACCACAACAGTGAATACCTCATGCGGTTCGTGGAGTCACTGAAACCTGCTGTTGACACTGGTGCTGGATGGATGTATGCGTGTGTGCGCGCGTGTGTGTGTGCGTGTGCGCGCGTGCGCCTGTGTGGGTGTGTGTTCAGTCACGGCCAAAGTCAAACGGCTATATCTGCTTTGCAAGTTTTTGAATCATATTCATGCACGACAGTGTGCGCATGAGTCACACGCCCGAGATTAGTGACAGACATTAATCTTCCCCCGGCATTCATCTGTCACTCAGACGTCTATAATTCAGAAGCAGCTCGGTCAGAGGTCCTAGTGGGCAAATGGGGCAGAATTTGTACCACTATCGATTTGTTCTCCGCTGCGTGCGTGTGCAGCGCGAGCCTCCGCGAGCGCGCGTCCGACGCGGCTTGTACATGCGGTTGCGTGTTTGTGCGGCGACGACGGAAGGCCTGCGCAGAGTGCCCGGCCTCCGAGGCGGCGCTCGGCTCCCGTGATTTTCTAATAAATACGGGTCTGACCAAAGTGCTATGGGAATGTTATTGCTCCCGCGTCACTTTCTGCTGACAGGGAGAAAGTGCAGCGGGGCAAGATGGAGACAGAAAAATGAAAGGGTGTGAAAGCGGCGGCGGCGGAAGTCAGTTAAGCCATTTGTTCAACCGCTGCCGGGGAGAGGAAGACGTTCTCTGTTTCAAGGTAAAGAAGGAGGCGGCGAGAGGGGAAACCAAGGTGTTAAATCCTCTGAGCACCCTGAAGGGAGCCTTTACGCTTCGGGTGGAAAACACTGACGAGCATAAATCCGAGCGAACGCCGTGATCTCGTGTGGATTCCCCCCCCCCCCCCCAATTTAATCTCTCGGATCACGACAGGAAGGGGAGATGTAAATAAGAGTGGAAGTGCTCCCAATTCATCAATCTGCGGCGTAACCTGTGAGTGACTGTGAAAAGACAAAGTCAGAGAGCAGCGAGGACTGACAGCACGATAATTTCGAACAGCCATGTGAGCATAAATCAAAGTGCCAAAACAGCTAAAGGAGAAAGGACGTAACGGCGGTTTCCAGTCGAATAACTGTCAGATGAACTCAAGTAAATCTGCGCGTCATTTGTTCTTGTCATATTCAATAGAGAATCCATACGTCAAAAAACAGGAAATGAGAAAACAAGCTGGATTTCAACCGAGCTTGATTTTTAGTCTGTCTTGATCTTTATGACCAGGAAGTTACTGACTGCCTCATGTGCAGCCCTTGATAAGCATGCGTTAACAGTTCAGTGTGGAAGAGAGTTTTTTTTTTAATATCCGGATCAGTTATTGCGTCAGTGTTTCCTACTTTGGTTTCGACACAATTGCTGCACTGGAGCCAAACAACAATTTATTGAATGAACTAATTTTATTTATTTGAAAATGTCACGTTAAAAGACTATCCTTTCGGGGAGACCTGAATGGAAACAAATCATTCAGGCCAAATGGTCAGGGCACTGATGGGCTACAAAGCCCCGAACGGCAGTCCTAGATGCAAACTTTTCCAAGACATGGGAAGCATAGTGTTGCCATGGATACAGTGAGTTACACTGGAAGTTGCATCATGAACCCTGTTATATATTTGTTTCCACATTGGAAGAAGAACGCCTCGGGGTGGCATAGCGGTGCAGTGGGTTTCCTCATGTGACATCCACTGACACATTTCAGTACATCCAATAATACGGAGCCAAAAAACAAAACCAAGAAGAATTCAAGACTTTCTGGTCATATGAAAGCAGACAGACGAAATAGTCTGGTCCTTGGCTCATTTCCTGTTTTCCACTTGGTCATAAAATCATAAAAAGGGAAACCAAGCTTTGATTTTAATTTTTTTTTTTTTTATCATATTATATTGACGAATAATAAAAGAAAATGATACGTTTCTTCACTTTCCCATTATGGATCATCACTGCAATATAAAAAAGACCAAATGATACACATCCAAGAATCCCTTCAAAAACGACTCATGCTGCAAATGTTGGAAATAAAAGGATTTTAAATGGCATTTAAAAATAACACTTTATGTACAGCAATGTATATAATATAGTAATGTCTTCATGCAGTTAAGAGTCGCTTTGCATTAGTGCCACGGGTTGAACCATTTAAACCGGTTATTCATGACCTTTAGCTTTCAGCCAGTCATGTGATACATTCAACACGGGCTGCAATTCAACTGCAAACTGTTGATACCTTTCATCCATCACCAGGTCGTTGCAAACATATATCTAATACTTTTAGCAAACGATATAAGGCTTTTTTTTTTAATGCACCAGGTTTGAAGCACCACAAACAAGCTGTTTAGACTTCTCCGCTACCTCCATAACTAGTTCTCATCCTCAATCTCAACACGAAAAGACGAAGAGAGGGAGGACCGGAGCGATGAGTGGCGATGATGGGAGGAGAAGGAGAGTTGTTTTGAGAATTACAGACCTCGCTGCTGAATTCTGCTCTCAGAGGGAGAGGGGGGAGAGAGGGAGGGAGGGAGGGAGAGAGAGAGAGAGAGAGAGGCCTAATTAACACGGAGAGCACCAGCATCCTCAAACAGAGTGGAGTGATTCTGATCCAGCAGCATTGTCACCCCGCCACAACACTGCCAATCCAACCTGAAACCGGCTCTGCTGAGCTGATGCGCCTTTTCTCTGCCTCATCTCAGGTCACGAATTACAGCGCACTCCGTCTGACTGCACAACATTTTCTCCATTACACCGGCCCCCCCCCACAAGACACGCCATCATCACAGTTATTGCTGCGGAATGTGTCGTATCCACAGGGGCTGCACGAAGCAGATGCATCATGATTAATTCAGCCGTGCATTTCGGAGTACAATCTGAAGAACCATGATTTGTTTTAATTCAGAGCATTATATTATTTTGACAGGTCTGGGTTTTTTTTTTTTTTTTTAAATAACGTCACAATTTTAAAACGGCAGATGCGTATAAATGTAGACCTGGTGCGTTTATTTCAAGCTCGGTTCCTTCCACCAATCAGAGTTTACAGTCAGGGTGTGTTTGTGACATCGCTAATCTGCATGAAGCAGTAATCTAGAAGGAAGCTCGAAAGACTTGGATGGGTATTAAACTCATTCAGTAAATATGAATTACTGTACCCACAATTTAAGACAATACATGGTCTGATATCACCATATTAATATACTATTATTATTATAGTTCTTCTGTCACGGAGCCAGCAAGCTACAAGATGCAAGAAGACCTGTGATTGGTCTGGGCGTACTTCACTCTGAAAAGAGTCAGCCAATCAGAAGAGGCGGCCATTAAAATCAATGCAACTTGAAGACAGAGACACAAACCAGCCTGTCCTTAGTAGAGCTCCGAGAGACGATTAAGAGAGGAGACGCAAAACGACATTAGTTTGTGTTCAAATCACAAAAATGTCTTCATGCAAATAGCAAGCCTGCAAATAAAACACAGGAAATGTGTAAAATACCTTGGGGGGGGGGGGGGGGGATTGACAAAACTGTATGACTGATTAGGGACTGTATTAAAAGTATTGGGATGTGGATTGTATACAAGACAGGGACCCTCCCCAGAATTACTGCTTTTTTGGACCCTGCCTTTAGAATGAATTCTGTAACTGTAACACCATCTTTTTATTCATTCAATGTTTTGTTATTTGTTAATACATGAAATACATCTCAGAAGACGTGAATGCAAACCTTTTTTAGACTACCCTCTCTTCAGCAGATGACTTCTTCCATCCAATTTCCTACACGGTCCCTGAAGGAGGGCTTTTGCTCTACCCCATAAGAATGTAATACATTTTATAAATACAAAAAAAGTAATAATCAGGAATGATTCAATTACACCAAAAGCCCAAATCATTAAAGGACGGTAGAAGCACAATTGTATCTCGGAGATAATTTGGAGCTTTTCGCATGCACACGCACACGCACACACACACACACACACACAGACACTCTCATTTCCATTTGGCGAGTACTTTCACGCATTTAAAAAAGGTCAAACGCAGCCTAAAAAAACACAACGCTTTAGAGAAAGAAAATGTGTACATGTCAGTCCCGTTCCATTAATGCAGCCGGAAAAAAAAGGGCTCAAATACACAGGTGACCACAGGGAAGGAGGGGAAAAAAAAAAAAAAAAAAAAAAGAACTGTGACTAAAATAATGTCAGGGCGAATGGTAGCTGTTAAATATGCCATTTGGTATGCCTTTTTCCCGAAGCAACTGTGGGCGACACGCTGAGTGCATATTTCTCTTTTGGCTCTCAGGGACACGTGTGCTTCCTGAGGCTCTGGCCTCCTCCTGCCCTGGCTCTTATCAAGCCTATTTCACTCTTCTGTTGGATCAGTATACTGCAACCTCACCACTCCTCCGAAAAACCCGGAACGCTGAATGACATTTTGCAAATTGGCATTACCTTATTTGCATGAAAGTGCATGGGTCTCAACTTTTCCCTTTTTTTTTTTAAACTCTGGTAGGGAACACTCTGTCCTTGCCTTACCCTATAAAAAAAAATAAGTGGCAGTACGCTGGCCATTGAATTTGTCAGTCTTGGACTAAGATCATGTTGTGGCATTTCATTGTGCAATTGGCTCTCAGAAGAATCAGGCTGCGAAGTGGAAGTGTTCAATATTTGCACACGTCAGCCAGGAGTTTTAGCGATGGCAGAGGGGAGCGGCGGTCCAGCCAGCAGCTGGAACGCCGCGACTCGAATGGAACCGTGTCCCGGCACCCCGTTTCTGGGCAGCGCCGTCACCCCATGCACCACGCTGGCCAAAAACTATGGACCCTCCCGCCCTGTTTTACTCTGATTGTGCCCCACGGTGAACAGTCATTAGCATTTATTTATTTTCCTGCACAATAACTGGCCTGCAGTGCACCCATCTGTTGACTGAATTTGTGAAGCCAGGTGTGCTTGTAAGCATTTGTTTGCTCCTTTTATTTGGAATTAAAAAAGTGTTATTAATGCTAATTTGAGCTGTGATGTTGGCCACAGTAGGAGTTTGTAATCTTTCACACACACACACACACACACAACACACACACACGCAAGCGCGCTCCTACATGCTGAATGCGCCGAGCTTGGCTTTCATGTCGGCGATCGTTTTCTATGGAGTGGGTGTCAATTTTTTTTTATTATTTTTTTTTAAAGTGGCTGGTATCTCATTTTGGATGGCAGCTCTCTACGGCCTCCTTCCCTATAAACACCACCACATGGGGGCCACTGGCAGCGCTGGGTAACAGCTCAGGTGCTGCAGGTTTTATAGTCCCCTTGCTTATAAACTTTAAGAGCGAATGTCAAAGTTGGAGAGTGAGAGGAAGACGATATTTTTTTTGGAGGTTTAAGGGATTTAAAGAAAAGAGCTCAGCGATAGTGGTTTACATTATATTTAAAGGTCACATTGAGCGTTTGGACACCGATTGTGACAGTGCATGACCACTGATCTCTATTCTCTTTTATTATTTTCATCAGTCCCGCTGCAATAATGCCACGCCTGCTTCAGGGAGTCAACTCACGTCATCGCATCGCTACGCAGGCCACTTAGATTGTAAGAGGTAGCTGTCTGCAGCTAGACGGGGGACAAATTCTATAATACCGCACCAATTACTGCTTTTCAATAATGTAATCCCATGGAGATCCTCCCCCCCTTTCCACCCACCCCTGTTCCTCCCACAGCAAATCCTGACTGTGTATGAAACAATGACTGGAAATCAATGGCCTGTTTGTTCTGGGTGGCACTTTCCACCTGCCTGCGTATTGTCTTTGTATTTCCCCTATTAGAGAAGGGAAAGCAGCATGTTGTGTCACCGACACCTCCACGGTACGACAGGAGCAAATAGATTACGTGTATGAAGATGTAAAATACATTTCAGCAACACGGAAGGAGAAAACGTTTTGTCAGAGACACTTAAGTCAAACAACGGACCATTTATAGTTATGATCTGCTGTTTGAGATAGGTCTCAATGAATCTAAAATAAAAACAAAGATTCTGCTGAGAGCAAATCCCTCTTTTTTTTTTTTAACTTTATAGGTTAACATTTTAACTGTGGATTATTATAGTAGCACACACCCACTCAAATGAAATGTGCCCTCCTGCCATACGAGCGCAAATAGTGATCTACCTTCCAGTTTTTCTTCTGGATTGCGCTACGCACTACACGTTAGTGGCACTCGGTAGCGCTCACCTGGTGGCCCCATCACCCCAATGTCAAAAAACAGGAACCCTCCATGGATTACAAATTCAAAACAGGAGTAAGTCATCTTCTATAATCGTAGTCTATGCAATAAAAAAAAAAAAAAATTAAATAATGCTTTTCTATGCTGGATCGCAAACCACAAGCGGCCTACAAGGAAAAAAAAAAAAAAAGAAACAGCAGCAATGCTGAGTGTACGCAGCCTGTTTTATGCATCTATAAATTCAAGCTGTCCAGTGTAGTTCCAGTCCAGAGAATGTAAACATGACAAAACAGCCACACGACACAAATGACTGAATAATCAGACGATGCACTCCGCATACTTATGTGTTCGGGCCGCGCAGCGTTGTTGTCTGGTGGGATCACTGCCATTGTGTCACACAGTAGGCCATTAAAAGAGCCATGACTTGGCTGAGAGAGCAGAATACATGTTTACATGTTGGTCAGCAACAAGTCATCACTTGACATCTGTAGGGAGGTTGGGTGATGTCATCGCAGAGGAGGTGCAAGAGTGGAATGGAGCTCCCAGATACAGGGACCAGATGAGCACATGCCAAGATGTAATAGTATCTTGATACAACTTATACTCTACAACTAAAATATGAAACCAAACTGGCATTAAGCAGGAATTCATTTATGGGAAAGAAAAAAAACAACAACAAAAAAAAATCAACCATAAACCAAGTTACTAGAAGTCATAGAAAACTGCCAAAACAACTCCAAACTACAAGCCCTAAGATTCATTGATTCAGTCGGGCCACACGTAACTATTGAAATGATCATTTAAGCACAAGCCAGACAACGCCACAACAAACTCGATTAAATGCAACAACAACTCCGCTGTTTGTCATAAACGAGCGCACAGAAATTCAACTGCATGAACAAACAAGCCGCACAGGATCATATACAATCCAATACGTCACACACATCAACAACAACAACAACAAAAATACAATAACAAAAAAAGTACAAACATCAACAGCGCAACAGTAAATTAGTAAACAACAAAGCAGCTGTAGCAGGTCGTGTTAATTAAACACAAGCAGTGTTAGCAGGAGTGATCAAGCGCAGGTGCGGGATCCCTACCTTTGACGCCGGCTTGTTTGCAGGGCAGCTCCGGTGGACAGTCTCCTCACTGCTGCTGCGGCCGCGGCACCGGCACCGGCCCCGGGCCCGGCACCGCCCCCCCCCCCCCCCCACACACACTTTCCCCGGAAAAACACGGTAAAACTCCTCACCGCAACCGTAAGTCCAACTTCCCAAACCGGGTGACCACCATCCGAGGGGAGGTCCATACGAACCAATCGCTGTCAAGCTTCCAGTAAACACCGGTGGCAACCAGCCAATAGAAACGCGACTACGTGTGCTTACGACAACATGCTTGTTTTGAAATGGCTAATACATATTTATTTGATGCTTTTTCCACTCATAAATGCAACATTTCAAATACCCCCCCCCTCCCAACTTCACTGGGTTTTTGGGTGAATTAAAGAATATGTGAAGGCTCTGAAACTTATAAACTCCAAATTGAAGAGGAATAATGTTGGGTTTTTTTGCATTTGTTTTTTTCTTTCTCTGATCATAATTTTACATGAACGGAAAACAAGTATTCCAATCTTTATCTATCCCGAAATTTTTTTGTTTTTCTTTTATATTTATACAGAGGTAGGCTGTGATTCAGTTGGTAGAGTGGGTTGTACACTAATCATAAAGGTTGGTGGTTTGAGCCCCACCCTCCTCCTGTCCATATGCTTAAGTGTCTTTGAGCAAGACACTGAACCCTAGTTTGATAAAAGCGTCGGCTAAATGAAATATAATCATATGTAGGTTATTTTTTGGCATGTATGTCAAAATGAGAAAGTTTTCATTGGGTATTACAGTAGCAGGGACTTACCATAAGAAAATATGTATATTTTAAAAAAAACAACAACCTCAAACATCTTAAATGTGACAAATTATTAATTTTGAAACTAACTATAGCTGTAAAATAAATGTACTAGAATAAGTCAGTACATTTTTTTTATTAGTAGAGCAGTTCAGTACTTCTATACCGCAGCTTATATTGGAATATCATTTCTTTATTTGTTTTACTTTCTTTTATTTGGTTTAGGAATTATTACTGAACATAACTCTCTTACTCCTCTTATTCCTATCTGGTATTATCATGTGCCATGTACTCTAATTCAATTAAAATTAAAAAAATTTCCCCTCGGGGATTAATAAAGTATATACCTACCTACCTACCTAATTTATAGTGTATAACACACTAATAGAAAGTCGATCCATTCTAATGACGGTTTCCTTGCTTTCTTTCACACATTTTGACTTACTGTGCTCTTACATGAACATACATTAGTAAATTACTATTTGACCTTCCTTTTAACTGCATTCTGTTCTTCTCTGTGGCTCCAGTTTCTCAGAAAACATCAGTTTTATCAGCTGGGAAAAAACAAACAAACGTGGGAAAAGTCTCTACCATTGACAAAATATCTATTCTCCACTGTTATCAAAGAAACTTCTCCTGTGCCTAAAAATTATGCAGTAAAAAAATGCAGGGTGGATGTTGGCCTCATTTAAAGGTATTTTCTCTTCTTTTATCGCTGGTGGATCTTTTATAGCCTGAGTTAATGGAAAATTGAAACAAGAAAAAAAAACCAGAGCTGTACTCTGGTTTCATCACCTCTATGATATCTATTTAATGAGAAAATCAATCAGGCATCATCAGCTGTCAGCGATAAAAAGTACAGCTGAGGTATTTGTTTTTTTTAGTTGGTTTAAGTTCGATTTTACCTTAAAATGACCTTTTTTTTTCCAACGAAGTCTTGAATACTCTATTTATAACTGATACTTTCACTGTTAGTATCTTACAGTGACTTTACAAGCTTAAAAAATACATAGCTCGCGCGTTAACCAGTCTCACAAAAACACGTACACCATCTCCACACACACACACACACACACACACACACACACACACACACACACACACTTCACCAACAAAACACATGCGCACGGGCAAACACAAGTGCACCCTCTCACCAGAGAGCGCACTGACTTCCGGATCCACACACACATAAACACACTCGCATACAGTCGTCATCCCACTGCTCATCTCTATTCCCCTGGCTGTCCAGTCTGGTCCAGGTTGGTTGTCTGGAGAGTGGAGGCAGGCTGAACCTGTCCACTCTGCTTACTATCATTGTCTGGCAGCAAACCTACAGGGTCAAACACAACTTCACTTCCTCTCAAATGCCTCAGCAGGGCCTGATTGATCTCGCCTGGCACCGGAGAGGCCAGTGGAAACGGAAGGAGGGAAACTGTGGTCCTGCGCAGATACGACACCGGACGTAGGGTCAGATTGCTGTAAGAAACGGATTCGGATGGACTGATGGATGTGTTAGGAGTTGGGCGGGATGCAAGAATTATGAGCACCAGATTGCCCTCTCCGGGCTGGTGCATGGTAAACACACGGCAGGCATGCGCTGCCACAGGCCTCCAAATATATGCTCATTTCTAAGAAAACAAATGATTGTTTTTAAAGCGCTTTTGTATTAAACTCCGCTATCAAAATCGGCTTTCATAATGTATCATATGAATCCTACATCATACAGTATGAAATGCCTTTAGAGTCATATTAAATGTGTGAAGCAAACCCATTTTGTCTGACTTTGTCAAATATCAGTGGATACAAATTTTGTTTTATGTTCTCAACCTACGCCAAAATGTAAAAAAAAAAACCGAGGGTGCATTTGCTGTTAGGTTGCAATACAGATAATGTTATTCGGCCATTTTGGCATGAAAAACTAAAATAAGAAGATCCATTTCCCAATATTTTTGGCTGTCGGCATTAAAATTCGCTCCCCTCCTCCTTCATGCCTCTGATTAGCCCTGGCAGCAGCCACTGCAATCCATCGCTGCATGTCTCAGAGAGATACTTAATGAGTGGGATCCTTCAGCTGGGACTGGCAGCCGGTCACACACTGAGGCGGTAGCTGGTGGGAAAATGTGTGATTTTTTTTTTTTTGTGTGTGTGCATATCGATGCTGGTGGGCTTTATTTTTGGATGACTCTCGAACTGTATGAAAAATAATTGCCCTTAATATATTGACATGTTTAATGAGAGGCTTTAGCACTGGGCTTTTTGACATTAAATCATAATAAGAGTCAGATTACGAATGTGAAACACAAAACAGCTTCAAACAGGAGCGAGGTTTGTGCTGCAAAGGTATTGAATTACAAATACTATTGGCGTTCATTGACTTTAATGCATTGTATAACCCTCAGTGACTCAAATCATACTTGTCATCATAATACTGTTGCTATACAATTTATCAGTGGCGATTTAGAAATTTAGAAACTGTTTTTTACAAAATAAAACATGTAGTTTATGCACATCAAGTATATCGAGTTAACGTTTTTGTTCTGTTCATCTCTTTTCGGTCGACCCAGCTCACCAAAACCAGCCCGTTGTGGAAACTGCAATGAGTCAAAGTCAAGATGGCAGCGGCGGGTGAAGAAAAAAAAGGGACTCATTGGATGTGAGGAACTCGTGACCCCCACTTGGTGACGCGCACACACACACACACACACACACACACACACACACACACACACACACACACACACACACACACACACACACACACACACACACACACACCTGTGTCACCTGTGACTCCGGCGGATCCGACCTGACTGCGGCTCCAGATGGACGACTCCACCTCCGACACCGGAGCGGCCAGTTGCTCGAAGGCCTTTTACGACGCGAGGGGGGACTTTACTCGAAGGGGCAAGGCTTCATTAGATAGTCTTCACCCACAAAACTCACAATACTTTAGAGTGCTTTGAAAGGAGCCCGCTACGACAAACCCCCCCCACCCCCCACCAAAAAAAAAATGAAACAGGGGAAGGAGTAACAGTGCATCATTAGCACACTGTTGCCATGGAGCCAGTGTTAAAAGTAGTACATCGACAGTCGTTACATCCAGGGGAGCTGGTGAAATAAGTCTTGCTTTTTTGGACGCGAAAGCAAACGCTCCAAGAATGGAAGGTAAGACTTAGTTCAGGATGAAAAGATATTCATTTTAAGGAAGCACATCTTGTTATACTCTCGCTGCGCTGTTGCAAAAAAAAAAAAAAAAAGCCTGAATCCAGCCCTGTAAAGCAGCCAGTCTGAATGTGTTTGTATCTGCTCATTAGCCACATTATCATTTGAATTTTTCTTCAGGGCCGCCTCCCTGAATTCATTGTCGTCCTCACTGGTGGCACGACGGACTGTGAGGTATCACACTGTCAGAGCTGTTCAGCTGACGGCTGCGCACAAACGCGGGGGGGGGGGGGGAATGGCGACTTTGGCGAATGTTGTCACGGCGTTCGATGCCCGCGCACTCAAAACTGACACAAAACCCACTGAAACCACTGCCAGGTCTCTGAGTCATAAAAAAAAAAATTGGAGTCATCACGTGGGAGAAGACGAATCCATGGAGATGACTGCTGTTAACACTGTTACTGCAAACCAAATAAAGAAAGTGCTGTGTTGATACACGGAGGCTGGACCCAGGGGGACGGACAGAAGCACTGATACAGCACTCAGCATCAGGGACTGCAGCCTGCTAAGCTGGCAGTGCTGGCCTACTGCACAGAAATGGACTAAAGCGCAACACCGCCAATAACAGAATAAAAAAATCAACAGCCAGGGCCAATAATATCATAACGAGAGAAGAAAAAAAAATGAAGGTTTGAACTATTATCTAACACCATCAGTGAAAACATTTCCTTGTATTCTGTTTGTTGATTGAGGTCTTTGTCTATATGCCAAGTGAAAGATGATGAATCTTATTAACTCTATAACAAGTGTAGGTAAATTTGATTTGGTAGTCGATGTGAAATGCTCATTTAAAACGTATGTTATTTTTTTGGGGGCTCTTTCACACTATGTCTTTGCAACTCTGGCTGCTAAAAGTAAAACCGATGTTGAAGAGTTGTCACTTGTGCTTTGTGGAAAAATGTTACGGGGGGGGAAACTGCATATCAAACATATTTGCAAGTCGATTACAAGCCATTCAAAGTGTACGCTGTGTATCTTTTATTTTGCCTACAATACGCACTCCGGCTAAGTTTTTGGAAAAGTTACGATCTTGGTCCAAAAAAAAAAAATTGCAAAAGTCCATATGAGTTTTCAGCCATGCCGTAGGCAAAGGCTGAAATAACTATCCATATGATTACAGAATCTGAAGCAAGCAGGCCTTCTTTAATGCACGACCAAAACCTGCCAAGTTCAGCGTGCAGGTTGCTGAAAGATGGTTGTTGTTTCACGCAGCGACTGGGATTTTGAAAACGGTAACACGCACAGAGGAAGCGAGGGAGAACGGCGACTGAAATAGTCAACCGGTGGAAGGAGTATAATTTCAGTCTACAGACCCGAGTTAGTCCAAGTACAGCCTCACAGCGCCACGTGGATGGCCATATATATTAAGTTTGGTTCGGTATTAACTTCCAAAACTATGCAACTTTTGATCGAAGAAATAACACATTCCTCCTCTTGCAAATGAAAAGCTGAATTTATAGGCAATTAAATCCCCCCTCCCCCTCCCCTTACTTCATTCTTACTTGTTCTGGTTCAGATTTAGCTGCATAATAAACACGACGCAGTCACCTCTCTGACTTCCTGATTACGTAACGCCGAATTGAACGCTAATTAGCATATAATTGTCAACTGTTCAGTACCTGAAAGACAAACAACACGCAGTACGCAGGGCGTGAACTGCGGTCGAACCAACCGCCCTCCGCGACGTGACACCTTACCTCAGGCCTCTCCGCAGCAGAAGAACATTACACTCCCTGGGTCAACATACGAAAGCTCCACGCGCTTAATCAGACACCGTGGCGTGCATTGTTCAAACCGTGCTTCACAGTGCATCGGCGCGAATTACTGTACATAACACGCAGCACTTACCCAACGAGGTGATACTTGAAAAAGTGACTGGAATTAATGAAAGCTG